>NW_008794211.1:1310631-1332396 GCF_000699145.1 Aptenodytes forsteri | reverse complement strand
CCCTTGAATATCAACCTTGGATCATCATGTATATGCCCACACAAAGCCAAATTCCAACCACTAAAACAGACAGAGATGTATTTCTGATAGATAACTGTACATGATACATATTCATATATTTATTATTAAAAATAAACTATACAGCATACTTCAAGCTTTATGCATGTTAACAAAAGTTTTCCTATCTACTAGATTCCTTGACGAAGAACACAGGACTGGCAAAGTAGTGCCTCCTAATAGGACATGCCAGAATAAAGCCACTACAAAACCCTGGCATATGGGGCTTCAAACTGGAAGAAAAAAACCCCAAATGTGCTCTAGCAAAGCAAGTGTTACACTCTTGGTTACAAAACTGTAAACAAAGTCGCAAAGATGGAAAATAAGACAAAACAAACACAACCACAGTTACAAATAGGTTCTTCCTTAACTGCTCCAAAGTAGCAGTTGCTGTCAAACATTTCATCCCAGGTCAGTTCTCCCCTTCTCTTTTCATTATAAATGAAGTTTTTCTAGCCTAGCACCAGAGGTGGCTGACTGAAAATGAATTCAAGTATGTACAAGACTGTTAATTTATAAACATGTATCATGAGAATCATTCATTGTATGTATAACATCAAATTCACTAGCTCTAGTTTATTTTTCAGTGCTGCGGGTGTCATAAGTGACATATTAAATAAAGCTAACAGCAAAGATATCATACAGAATGCTGCCTTGCACCTATTCCAAACACCAGTGTATTTTGTTGATTTTAAAGGTGTACACCGATGCTACTTTGTGCCAAAAGTACAGAATTTCCAACTTCCTTCATCAAAGCTACATTCTAGCAATCTAAACTTTATTTCCTTCACTAGTGCTTTTAGAAGGATTAAAATAATCATGTAAACTCAGATTTTGCTTTTTCAGTGTGTTTGGAAGGAGATGATGCCTGTACACTGCCTGATCTGCTGTTTTTTTCTCCTTATCTTGTGCAACTTCCTTTCTCTGAACTTAAAACTTTCACATCATGAGCAGAGAGCTTTTACTGTAGTCCTCTAAGCCAGTGCTATATTTGGGTGGTTGCATTTTCCAAGTGATTAACCTATCATAAACTACTCTGAGAGCATATTTTTCTGTTAGGAAAGCTTTGGGCTCTTCTGCTTGTAGCTACGTAGACTCAAGCAAAATATGTTCTCACTATTATTTTATTAGCCTTCAAAAGGAACAAGATGTGTTGCACCCACTTCCTTTGATGCTGTTCTCCAAAAGTAACCATATCCATTCTCTGGATATGTATTCGACATAAGGCCTGTAACAACTGTATTCTACAAATTTAATCTTATGTGCAAATATTTCTGCAACTTCAAGCCACTATTCCAGGAGATAAACTGGATATTTTTGTAAATCTGGGGAGATGACATCTATATCTTTCAGATGCCGTGCCTCTAATACAAATAGTTCTGTATTGTTCTGCTCAGAGATGCGTTGCTTTCCAAACAGGCACAAGCAATAACATGTGCTATGCTTGTGAAACCGTTACACTATAGTTTTCCAAGCGCTTGACAAGTTACTCTTAGGATTATTGACTCTAAAAATATATTACTCAATTGCAAGTCTATAAACCTCTTCCATGATCATTAAATAATGATGAAATCTACTTCTGTAGATTTAACCATGCCATAAGTTCTTTTAAAGACTCTGGAATTATTTTTCCTGTAGAAATTAGATTAGCTATAAGGCATCAGTCTGTTTTGTATTACCCACTGCTTTGTAAGATTTTTTAGCTTCAATAAAGCAATATATTTAACTAAAATATTCTGACAGGCACAATGGATATGCTTCTTCATAAGGTTTCCTTTCAAATGTATGTGTGAACTATGCATTATTTTAGCAGAGGCTACCAAATCTCTTTCCTCTGAGACTGTGTGGTTAATACACAGGATACAAAACTTTTATAAATGTTAGTTCTCTGGATAGCATTTTACAGATACTGCCTAAACACAGGATTAATCTCTTATTCTTAGCTGTTCTGGGAAAGCTCCAGATGCTGTTTTATTGTACCTTTTTTTTTTTTTTTTTTTTTTTTTTTTGGTGAAAACCTTACTTTACCTCTTATTTTAGGTGCTGTTGTATTTCCTTTAATGAAGGCCTCATCTGTTTTTTGGATCTTACTTCTACTTCTTTTGCTAAGTTTAACACTCTTTCAACTCTTGTTTTACCTTCTTTGGAAGGTATGTCCTCTATTTGTTTCATCTTGATTCAAGACAATTGTCAGCTCACAGATCCCCTTGTACAACACTATTATTTTCTTGACACAGATAAATTGTTATTACTTGGAATCTTGCAGATGAATAAGAGCTGAATAATGTCTTTGGTATGATTTGAAGTTAATGAAGAAATAGTGCATGCATAGTGCCTGTTGTCCCCAAATAAGGTAGGGGACAAAGACCAAAAGACAGTTTACTTACTTGCTTCCTTGTCTCTTTACGTCCAATACTTCTTCCTTTAAACTTTAACTCTAGAAGTCTGTTTCTGGCTTTATCATTGCTTTTCATCTGTTTTCTCTGGTGTTTATGCTGCTTCTCTGATTTACACATAACCAAAACAATTTGTAAAGTATCCTGTTCTCTCTGATTTCTATCACTTTGGCACTTCCATGGGCACTTAGATTTCTGGGGCATGCTTCAGATGCTGCACAAGTTTACATGCAGCTTATTCAAGGATTTTAAACGATCACTAAGATTTCATTTTCCCCATACTAAACCTAAACGGAAGGTGGTTTTCACCCTCAAAATAACAAAAGGTTTATATATCAGAAAACAGGAGATGCCAAAAAGATCAGCAGGTCTGAAGTCCGGTCCCTTCTGACACTTACATGTCTACAGAACATATTCAGCAATATAAGAAGCCACAATAGAACAAGGTGGAAAAAATGATATATGGATTAAAACTAGATTCCTGACAATTAACTGTTCAAAGACAGAATCAAGAGAAAAATAATTTCTGCAGGAGATGTCCATTTCATAGTCAATTACTGAAATAATGAAAATTATAAAGATGTTATTAAAGTTGCAGTAATTATCTACAATATATAGGGAAACCTATATTTGGTAATACTGGATACCTCTTTATGCAAGGTACTCCAGTAGAGTCTATTTCTTAACCTTCCTTACCATGTGCTTGATTTAAAGTACTAGACGCAACTTTCCCCATACAATGATTTAGTGTATACCATTAACACAGATAAAATCAATACCAAACGAAAGACCTATTTGAGAAAAACATAAAACATATTCACATCAATCACAAAATAATAAATTCTTCTTAAAAATAAAGTTAAAATAAATATTGGCCTTGCAAAGAAGTCAGCAGAATGATCTTACAATATTAAGTGGGATCATGGTGCACAGACCCTTTGTGTCACACCATCTTCTACTCCCATCTATTCCGAAATCTAAAACCAGATCCTCAGCTCATGTCCTTCAAAAATCACTGAAGTCAATCGGAACTCACCTTAGTGCTTGCTGAATCCCATCCTGTGGATTCTAGCAGCCAAACTAGTGACTGTCGTTGGCTTCTAATCTTGCAACCAAGTTTTCTACCTAGTCAACACCTGACCTGGAAGATTTTTACAGGATTGGAATTGCTCTGCAAAACCATATTCCACAAGGTTAATTCAGTATTTCTTTTGTCTGTGGATTATACATGGCATGTTATGGAATCTTTCCTCCTCTTTTAAGAATCTCAGTGATTAGCCCTTGCAGTATAGAAGCATTACCCCCATTTGCTAATGTAAGCCTTGTACTACTAGCACCTCATTCTCTAAAGAGAGAGATCAACATTTTAAAACACTTTTTTTATAAAACAAAGTGCTGTGAGAAGTACTTTTTGTTGTTGTTGTTGAACATATGGAAGGCACCATGTAAGAGAAACATATCATATGAAAATGTCCAATTTTTTATAAAGTAACTATTTTTTTCTGTTTAGAAAATTCAATAAAATCCATAAATGTTGACAAAATATGTAATATTTTCCCCAGGTGGGAAAAAGAGAATGAGAAAAAATGTTAGCAATGTAGAGAAAGCAATAGTGTATTGGAGCTTTTCCATGCTACTGCAGCAACTAAGATGAATGAACAGAGAACAAATGGCTGACATATCACCTACCCATGGGAGTTCCAACACCGTAACCTTTTGAGTCTATCAGGCCTCCAATCTGTGTTAGGTTACAGTTCCGCTGTGTGACAAACTCAATGGTTGTCGACTCCATTAAAAATGCATAATCAGAGGTAAGCACACGCTGGATACCTTCTTCATTACTTTTGACAAGTACTGACTGCCTCCTGCTACTCATGAAGGCCCACATCTTGTCATAAGTGGAGATTTTGGATTTCTGAAAGACAAATATTAGATGTAACATGAATAAGAATAATATGTTTATACGAGTGAAAGCAAATTCTCAGCTTGCACATTGCTCTCTTATCGTATTTTACTACGTGTCAGGTTTTACCAAGGCATTCTTCTAAGGGTGCCTGTACCTTTCATCTCATCTGTACCTCTCATCTTGTCTATGAAAAACAAAACAGCCGGACAGATTCTCAAGAAAATGCACAATATCTGTTGTT
Source organism: Aptenodytes forsteri (assembly GCF_000699145.1). Classification (NCBI taxonomy): domain Eukaryota; kingdom Metazoa; phylum Chordata; class Aves; order Sphenisciformes; family Spheniscidae; genus Aptenodytes; species Aptenodytes forsteri. Next base: position 1,327,796 of record NW_008794211.1, on the reverse strand, counting down.
TATCTGGTTTTTATTGTTAAAATCATATAGATTTTATGTAGGATGAGGTCTGCAAGTATTTGAAGTCAGTGGAAAACTATTAAGTATTTTACTGTAGCCAAGTTCATCAACAATGTTGGTGAGTGTTATAGGAGAACCTGTGGATTCTGGCACATTTGAAATGTTCACTCTTATTTCAATCACTCAGCTACTCCTGAGCAATTATTGAAAACCTAATGCACAGTGTGGCAACCTGAATTAATCTAAGCACTTACAGATGGCAGTATATGGAGAAAACAGTTGTGAGGGAGAGGGCAGCAAACATTTTATCCATGCTACACTGCAAAAATACTTGGAGAAAGATTTTAGGTGAGATATAGTATCACACTCTGGTCACACTAATACTAGCTTGCCATTCAGAAGTTGACCACTAAAAGTCCTAAAAATGAATATGTGTTTTCTGCTTTAATATTCCCAGAATGCAAAGAACTGTTGTGATGGGAAGAGAGAGACAGTCTCTCTGGAGACTTTGGGACAAAGGAGACAGTAGTTTGGCACAAAGTGATGCTGTGCAACTATAGAGGAATCACTTCCTTTCTTTCACCTCAGCTTCTTTAAAAAAAGATATAAAGTTATTACCTTCCCTCATCTTTGTAAAACACAGTGCTTAAGAGATCATAACCACTGGATAAATTGAAGGTATTAGAAGTACTGAATATTTTATATCACATTTGCCCCATCTGTTTAATAATGTTTCAAACTCAAGATGTATCAGAGAATGTTCAGTAATGTTAAATCTTGCCTAGTAAATAAAATGTAGAAATACAACATGAGAACTAGTATAATCAGACTTTTTAAGGAGTCTTTCATCTTTTAATGTCGGCCTTAAACATAACTGCTGTCAGCTCTGGTGGAGATACTAAACAAAGATTGACACTACAAACCTTTCTGAAGTTCAGCTGATTGGCAGCCATAAATTCTGCCCCAGAGGAGAATTAGCAGTGTACGTGGAATAAAAAGAACATTTATTTAGAAAAAAGATGACTTTGTCCCCCTGCTGAGATACAATCCAAGAGTTATTTCACTCTGCCTGGGGACTTAGCAAATCAAGCATTTGAACTAACTCTAGTGTCAATGCTAATAAAACTGAAGACTTTTAGGACTCTGCATGAACGCATTGTTACTGTACTGAACATAGTCTGTGGCTGATTGCAAAAGATTTTAGTAACAATGAAAGGGGAAATAATTTTTCTTCAGAATATACTGTGAATGCATAGAATAGAGAAGACCAAACCGATACAGTCTCTCCTCATAGGGTTTGTTTTGAAAATCAAATAATTCTTGCAAGCATTTAATATTGCACTGTAGCATAACATATTTTAAGCAATGTGCATCAGCTCTATAGGAATCTAAATTACTATATAACACAGAAAGGATGGAAAATGAATGTTTTTCAATATTTGTAAAATTTTACCAAGAATCTGTATTTAGTTCTTTTGACATACAATCTTTACCCCAGTACAAAAAACAAACGTTTTAGCCGCTATAAATAGTCTGAGCAATATAAAAAATTGGCAGAGAGAACAATTTTAGTAAACTGTTAGATACACATTGCTGACGCATGTTGAGGGGGGGAAAAAAAAAAGAAAAAGCCGTATGAGCTATAATAGAAAATAAAGCAAGAATGAACTGTAATATATACGCATTTCTATATTTCTGTTGGGGAAAAAAAAATCCAGGATGAAAACATGTTAGCAAGGGGAATGGTTGCTCTCTACTGAAGCATTAGAGCATGTGAGAAAATACAATATCCTCTAAAGGACAAAGTGCTCATATTACGATGACTGATTTAATTAGCTAGGATGAAGCCATAGCTACTATTGAAAAGGAAGGAACAAAGGTCACAAACAAAATCAGAGAAAGCTCCTGCATAGGACAGCTCACTTACTGGAATAAATAAAACAAAAAAAAGTTAAAAAGTCTACATATGAGTACTGAGACTGTAGAAGATAACACAAAACCTAGAACGTCAGTGCACATGGTTCATCACCGTGAAGCTAACAAGGGTGATAGAAAGTGCACAGTGATCTTTCAGTTTTCTCATATAGGCAGAACACTACAATGTCTTTGCACTGCTTTTTTCCACCCCTGAAAGCTAAAAGTCATAACTGAAGTGATGCCAAGGAAAACAGCCCATCTACTTTGACCCCTAAATTCTACCTAGCGCTTAGAAATTCTTACCAAAAAAAGTGTATAGTACAGGTTATGGGATTTGTTTATGCACAACAGAGAATGTCTGAGACTGTAGAAGATAACACAAAACCTAGAACGTCAGTGCACATGGTTCATCACCGTGAAGCTAACAAGGGTGATAGAAAGTGCACAGTGATCTTTCAGTTTTCTCATATAGGCAGAACACTACAATGTCTGCTTTTTGCTTTTTTCCACCCCTGAAAGCTAAAAGTCATAACTGAAGTGATGCCAAAGCCCATCTACTTTGACCCCTAAATTCTACCTAGCGCTTAGAAATTCTTACCAAAAAAGTGTAATAGTACAGGTTATGGGATTTGTTTATGCACAACAGAGAATGTTTTATCTGAAAATAAAAAAAAAAAAAAAACAACATTTGATTCAGTAAAATACAACCACAAATGGTTTTCCTCTGTTTTTATCTAAAAATAAAAAAAAAAAAAAAACAACATTTGATTCAGGAAAATACAACCACAAATGGTTTTCCTCTGTGTTTGGCAAACTACTCAGCAGACTCACCTGACTAAAAACAAGAAGCCAGAACAATCAAAAGCATCAGGAGCCCATTTGACATTGAACTAAAGAGAATGACACTCCAATATGTACATATCGCTTCTTGTGGTTATGACCATGTTATTCATACTGATAGAAGCAGATGCTGCAATTTACATTATGTTTCCATCTTCTTTCACTGTGTGCAAATCAATCTGGTTAATCAACTTATATAGTCCATCAATGAAGTGTATTATTTCATCTGGGTTAGTTCACCATATTGTTTCATCTAACTGGAAATCACTGTCTGTAAATCTAACCTAACTTGAAATCAACCGGAAATGGTGTCTGTATAAGATAACTTGTGGTGACATGATTTATCATGCTTGTGTTCCCTCAGTAATGCTGAAGACAATGCAGAGTAGTAAGAAAGCTGCCTATGCTTTGCAACATTTGAATTTCACTGGTATAAAAAAAGAACTAACTAACAGGAAAGATGGAAATGAAAAGGTTAAGCAAATCAAGAAACTCACCTACCTGGTGCATAAAATGGTAGCTCTCACAATGACATTCAGAGGATAGTCAGTGACATACTCAGTGTTCGTAAATTAAAGATCATTGGAAGATAACTGTGCATGTCAGGGATCACAAAAGGAAGCATGGCAAAGGCTCTAAGTTAGTCTAACGCTATGTACAAATGTGAGGCTGGAAACAGGAATCATCATTAGTAATGTGTTGCTTACTGCTCTATCCTGAAGCACTGGCTAGGAAAGACAAATATCTGAGCACTGAGACTCTGGACCACGGGGTTAGAAAAATATCAGGATGTTGAATGAATGCCAGAATAAACAAGGATCAAAGGACAGGGAAGCAGACCTCATGATACAGGACAAGATTGGATAAATGCATAACAAAAATGTGCCAGGCAAATTCTGACATTTTTCTACAAAGGAAAAATTACAGATCCATTAATGGAGGTTTTTATTTTAATGATAGCATCCAAATTCTTTCCTGGCTTCTAAAAGCATTTGGGTGTCACAGACAATGCTTCAGCTTTGCTTTCACCCATGCAATATTTAAACTCAAAAGAGGCTGTAGTAACAAAGGAAAGATTAGAGGTAATTAAATTTTGAGAAAAACAAAGGTTAAAAAAAGTCAGAAGCCCAGTTCTTATATATTTTATAAAAGCACTCTCCACCCGATAAGAATTAAACCAGGACAATCTTTATGTCAAAAAAAGGCCCACAGACTCCCAATCCTACTACACTATTTTCCATTTATGACACTGACTATAACAGCTATGTGACTTTTGTTTTCCTGAGCACTGCATTCTTAGTGGACACAGGTCACTTTTCTTAAAGTTGCTTGGTTCATGGATTTTTTTAAGGCCAAAGGAACAATTATGCACATTTATTCTGACCTTCTGTAATACACAGACTATGAAATGTCACTTCTGAATTACTTCACCAAGCTCATCACTTATGTGTTTGCACTGACAAAAAGAATGACATATGAAAAGTACATTCATAAAGACCCATCTACATGAGCCTTAGCAAGGTGCCCAACAAGGTCTCTTACAACATCCTTGATGACAAGCTGGTAGGATATGGACTGGGCAGCTGGAGCACCTACAGGTGGAGAACTGGCTGAGATGTTGATCTTGAAAGGTGGTAGTTAACAGCTCAAGGCCAGATTGGCATCTTGTCATGAGTGGAGTGCCTCAGGGGTCAGTCCTGGACCTGATACTATTTAATATCTTTATAAACAGTTTGGAAAATGGTATTGAAAGCACCCTCACCAAGTTTGTGGATGACACCAAACAGGGAGGAGAGGTAGATACACTGGAAGAAGGAGCTACCATGCAGAGAGACCTCAAGAGGCTGGAAAATTAGTTTAACAGGAATTGCATGAGGCTTAACAAAGACAAATGCAAAGTCTGTCCTGGGAGAAAATAATCCCAAGCATCTACTGGCTGGGAACTGGGTGGCAAGAGTGTATCTTGGCTGAAAAGGACTTATGGATCCAAGAGGACAGCAAGCTGAACATAAGTAAGCAGCCCATCATTGCAGCAGGAAAGCAAACTGCAGGCTGTATCAGCAAGACTATAGCCAACAGAACAAGGGATGTGATTAATCCACAATACTTGGCACTTGTTAAGCCACATCAGGAATGCTGTGTCCAGTTTTGGTCCTCCAAGTTCAAGAGAGATGTTAGAACTGGAGAGTGTCCACCAAGGTGATCAGAGGGTTGGAGATCTTAACTTACAAAGAAAGATTGATAGAAATGGAGTTGTTCAACCTAGAGAATGGAAGGCTTACACAGAATCTAGTCACATTCTTCCATTACCTAAAGAGAAGGTTAGAGAGAAGTTGAAGATACTCTCTTCATTAGGCTGCATGGTGACAGGATAAGAGGCAATGGCCCAAGCTGCTGAAGGGAAATTCTGTGTGTATATAAGAAAAAAATTCTTCACCATGAGAACAACTAAGCGTTGGAACAGGTAGCCCAGACAAGCAGTGGAATCAGCTCACTGGAAATATTAGAGACAGCTTAACACTGGCCTGAATAAGCTCATCTAAGGCCTTGCTTTCAATTAGGAAAGCAGATCTCCAACAAGAGGAAGGGAACTCTAGAGGTCCCTTCCAACTTTGAGTTTTCATTGATTTCTATGATTCTTTATCAGTATGAAGTTACATACAGTAGTAAGTGTTTCTGGAGACTCTTCAAATTTTGACATCGAGCAATTTCAAGAAAACAAAATAAAACATATCATTTTCTGTTTGGGAAAATACAAACAAACAAACAAAAGAAACCCAAAAAATATTGTGAACATATGTAGTTTATATATCAAGCCAAAGACAAGCCCGTTATTAGCCTGGGAAACATGTGTTTTGCTGTCTTTTTCACCCTTCAGTCCTTTGAAACTCAAGTAGACTCATCCCAATTGATTCATATATGACCCCTTGGAAATCCTGAATACCAGCATGGAAATCCAAGCCGAACTGTCCATATAATATGTTCATTTTATTCATTCCTTATTCATTTTCATAAGTTTGACATTTTGTTTTGACACATGCCCTAAATCTACATAGCTGTGAAATAAACTAGAAAATGCATTTCTGATGTTCTTAATAATGGCAAAAGCACTAATGTATCTCAAGATTTTTTTCTAAACATAAAAAGGCTAGATGTTAAATTTAGGTGAAAAAAACATTACAGACAATCATGTTATGACTCATAGCTGTTCTAAAACATTTGGGATATGTCTTCAGTATTTTAGGCCACAGAGGATTAGTACCATTAATAGAGAGATAAACAAAGTTAATTAATTGAATACATTTCAAATCATAGTATGACAAGCATAAAGCTGAGAGAACAAACCAAGAGCCTAAGGTAAAGAATGTTTTAAGAATTCTGCAATTGTCTTCAAGCACTATAAATACGGGGAAATTCAAAGATAAGGCTATCTGAAAGAATTCAAACACTTGCATAAATTAAAATAAATTGTAAATAAACATAAATAGCCTGATCCCTTTCCTGAACTGTCACCAAATGAAAATTTGTAAAAGCTGATTGCTACTGTTCAAATATCTATCAATGACTGATGATGTGTTTGTTCCATTGTGCTTTTTTTGTACTTCTTGTTTCTGTAATTTATGTCTGTCTACACTGATCCACCTCTCCCACTTCTTAATATGAATCTGAATTCTTTGGAATAGGTACTGTTTTCTCCAAACTGCTCAATGTTTCTGAAGTGGACAATGATGGAGTCCTGATCCATTACTGGGACTCCTGAGCTAAACAGCAATCTATGCAAATAATGATAAATATCAGAATCAGCTGCAGGAATCAGAATGGAAGATATGAGATCTTATTAATTCTTTAGCTTTACGCAGTATCGCTACATGTCCTGTTTCCAGACATTTTGTTTTAAATAAACTGTTCAAATTTGTTTTAATGACTGAACTAATTTCTAGTTTCCAGTAAGCCTTAGCTAATTCTACACTCCAAAAGTAAGTGCTGTTTTTTGAGGCAGCAGAAGTAGTATATTTACCGATTTTGACATAGCTGAGCACATTATGTGTAAAACGCAATTAGGTCTTAATTGCATATCTGCACCTGGTGCCTCCGTAATATAATATGACACCATAGACATTCCAAACTCTGCATTCACATACGTGTAGTGCACAGTTTTGAATCATTGCTACAGGCTAAGGCATAGCTTTTACAGAGCACTGTGCTAATCACTACCATCTTAAGTATACTGAAAATATTATACGTTCCTCCACCTGTGCTGGACAGCAGACCAGACTTAAATCAGCTTAGCTGTCTTCTATCACCCAACAGACAGACTGTGTTAATTCAAGTGAACTTCTGAGTACCATCTGATTTTCTTACCAGATTAGCAACTAGTTATAAAAATGACCTTTGTAGTACTGTATTTTCTTTATTGTCTCCTAGAACAATGAGACTGGCTTTTTCTCAGTCATCAAAGAAAAGTGAAAAAGACACTCTCCTTTTTATCAGACTGGTCTCATTGACTCTGACCTCAGGGCATTTCTTTTCTTCCTTTTTTTTTCCTTTTTTCTTTTTTCCCCTATTTTTTCAGAACTGCTGAGGCCTGAAAATCCTTAAGTGAACCAGCCGATTTAGATTTTGTTGTGTCAGCACAAAAACAATAAAACCAGTGCATACAGCATTCTCTCCTCCATAACGTCAGTTTTCATGGTCCATAGAGCACAAATGAAAAAAGGTAGGAAAGGTGTTTCTGCCAAGAATAGAGCTACAAGGAATGAAAAATGCAGTGCTCAGAGAAAGACATTTTTATTCTTACCCCAATTGTGCTGACTTTTTGTTTTAAAAACCAAAGATTTTGAACAAACATTAAATATTTAAAATAATTTATGGTTAAAAAAACCCAAACCCTAATGCTATTGAAATAAGTTTTCACTATCAGCTTTGACCTGGAAATAAGTAAGGATTTTATAGCTCCAAAATCACTAATGGATTTCAGAAAAATTCCTTGTCTTTTATACCAGAATGATTTATAGTCCTCTAATGAATTATAACTAATGTCACAACAGTTCTTTTTGTAAAATACTGTGGAAGATGACAAGTGTATTATTTCTCACACTTCTGTAGGGTTCTTCCTTTATAGGTACGAATAAGACATTAAGCAAATTTAAGCTGGTTTTAAAGCAGATCCTATATTCTGCATGTTCTGTAAAGATAAATCCACTTCTGCACACTCTGCCTGTTCTCAGATACAAACTGCAGTACAAAACTCCACACTTCGTTTGCACTGTGTCTGGAAGCAATCTCCTCTTCCAAAAGCAGTGAGTGCATAGTTTCATCATTGAACTGAGAATGAAGTTCACAAAAACTACTTTAAATTTTTACCTCTAATAGAGTAAAAATTTGTCACAATGCCATGATTTTAACAATTGTATTCTCACAGCATCTACACTGGCATGGAAGATGTTTGTGCAATGTTCAAAGCAAATTAATATGTGCTATGTCCAAAACACTCTGTTGTTGTGATTTGAAAGAAACTCATCAGGCAGCATTAGAAATAAAACTCATAGCATTCAAGATCTCTTTGAATGAGGAGAAGGGATAGAAAGCCCACTAACTATTATTTGCTAATTTGTTGCCCAAAACAGTTAGGAATAAATATTGTTTCATTATCTTCACAGATTTCAAAAACTTAATGGAAGTTCCATTGTCACTTTTTTGTTTGTTTGTTTTTGGCACCTGTCAAGCAGCAGCATTAGCATTGGTTATTGCCTGTAATGATAGTCATCAAAATCAGTCTAGTGGCACAGACAGATTAGTGGTTTTTTCCCCCAATAAATTCCCCCATCGGTTCTGTTGCCAGACCTAACAAAACTCTGAACATCTAAAATAGCCAATAATTTCAAGTATTTCTTTACAAAATAGCTCATGTAAAATAATTGCCAGCTATAGATTAACATAAGCCACCACTGAGGTATTCTGCAGTGGGATTTGAATTTAGCATTCGGTACTTTTTTATTATAGTAAGTAAATTACCAACAACATTGGACCATATGTGCTAGCTAAGAACAGCTGAGTCTTTCTCTGTACTCGTCTGACCTTGGTCACTAGAAAATTGAAGTTAATTCAGGCAAACAGGATTGATGCCATATGTGATTCATATCAAAGGTATAGAGGAGTAGTAGGATACTGATCAGAAGAACTATTTGTTTGTTAGCAAATCTGTCAGGTCTTGGAATAATTCTGGCAGTTTTATCTTGAAACACCTAGACAACATACTTGAGAAGATAAGCAAGGAGCTGCTTTCATCCAACAATGGAGACGTTAAAAAAAAATTAAAAGATCTGGGATGAAATGCTACAGTAAAAGACACAGGAAATTTTCAGCCAAACTGGTTGCTGAAGAATACATGCGTAGATGAATTTACGTGTGTTCGATTAGTGATCTGTACAGAAAATAGAAGCAATAGCAGAGTTACAAGATGTAGTTCTGAGTATTTTTTTAGCACTGATACACAGAGTCCCTACCCAACTTTTCAGAAAATTGCAATACTGACAAAATTGTATAGCATGTCAAAAGTCAGAGTAAGATACAATTCATGTGTTTATTTGCATACTGCAATTAGGACATCTGTAATAGGTGAGTATAGGTAGTGTAAACACAGCTGGTAATGTAGTTTAACAGAGAAAAAGAAATAGTATAGCTTCTGAAGACTAAGGGAGTTCTACAAAGGCTCTGCTTTATTTATGATTTGGAACAGCCAGAACAGCAAGTGTATGACAGAACAGAGGGGAAAGGATTCTCTTTCCAGCATTATTAACTGGTGTATTCCAGTTTTTTTCAGAGGGAGTGCTCAGAATTAGTGGGAATAAAGTAACTGGGAATTTCCAAGGAAAGAAAAAGGAAGGGAAAGTTCATCACCAGTTTTTCAGTTTGACCATTCAGTGACTTAAATCAGTCATGTTAGTGTTTTCTGTCAAATAATACACCAAAACTTAGCCAAAGACAATTCTAAGATTTCTTAGGCTAATTCTGTGCCAACTACTTATTTTGTTATTGCTTATTACATAGGTCTTAACAGATAACTGAACTGTGCAGAACCATTCTTGGGAAAAAAAAAAAAGTATTTTGAGTAGGATTATTGTGTGTGGTCTTCTGAAACTACTGAATCCAAAATTCCAATATTTTATGTTTTTGCAGAGGAAAAGGAAAAGCAAAATCAATGAAAAATTCATGCACTATATTTCCACTACCCTATATCAACTGCAGAAACTTGGGCTGTTCAAAATATACCTACAAAAACATACAGTTTGCAGTTTCAGTAGAACCTTGGCTACTGTATCTTCTTTAGGAATAAGTTAGATTGAACTTTAAATTGTAAAAGTAATTTTAATTTGAGCACATTTGACATTGGCTGTAGGAACAGATATTTTTTTCTGTGACAACAGTGGTCTATTAGGTCTGCACTGGGAAGTGTCTGTCACATGGTGCAACGCCTGAGCATTGCAGCTTGAAAATTATGGATGTTCTATTCCTGTTAGTTGCCCTGAGTTCTTGGAAAGATCAAGGTAAAAAATACTGTAACCTCTTCTTTCTTCCCATTTTCAGCATTTTCTCTGTGCACCTATGATGCAAACATAAGTCCGAGTGTAGACTGATTAAATGTCATCTTCAATGACAGAAATCAAAGTTAAAAGGATACTAACATATCAGCCAGAACGAGGAAATAAGAATCCAGGCTGATGTGACCTCAATCCTTTCCCTTTTTTTTTTTTTTTTTTTTTTTGCTACATGAGCAAATATGGCAAGTACATATCCCACTTGAGAGATAATGTGAAACTTCAGTGATAAACTAAACACAGTGAACTCAGAGATCATTTAAGCCTCTCAGTAATACACAGATCAAATTTTTACAGGTCAAACTTCCATTACAAAGCTTGTACACTACTCTGATGTTTATTATTTATACAAAAATTGTACAAATTAGAGAAGAGGAAGAGAAGGATATAAGTGATGAGTACTTGCCTTACTTTCCCCAAAAGTTGAAAGTTCTTCAAAGCCTACTAAATACTTGAGATAGATAAACAAAAAAATCTGATTTCTGTCTTACAGAAAATCTTGGTATTTCAGCAATTGCAGACACACTGAATTGCAATGAAAAGTAGAATAAGAAACTGTGAAATCAAGTCTCAAAAAAGCATTAAATAATAATTATTAGGAACAAAGGAGACAGAATGACAGGGAAAAAATAGGAGAGAGCAAAACTTCATATTGATTTCACTTGGTAGAAAAATGAAGAGAATAATAAAAATCAAAACTCAACCATGGAAAATTTTTATTTAGCAAAAAATGATTTTTTAATAGAGAATTCCTGAGCTGGCATAAAATTCTTCTGTGAATTCCTGAGCTGGCATAAAATTTTTCTATGGTGCTCACAAGATTGTGATGAGCTCCAGAGGTGCCTTAATGATATTTTCTAACTAAAAATTTCTAGTAATTCCAGCAGTAGATGACTTTTATTATTGACTAAAAATACTAATTTACATTTGTGTGTTTGTAGTTACACATGATAAAAGCAATTACACTTTATTATCTATGAATTTTTGGGGCTGCACAGAATTTTATATCAACAACGAAATGCTTCAATTGGACATCAAAAAGTAATTCTGTTATTCATCCAGGAAAAAGCTGAAGGGAAACACAATTTCTGATGAAGTTTGAGCATCTGTTAAGTTTAGCTAAATTTATATTAATACCTTTGCTAACTTTCTTACCAAAACAAGCCAAGCTTTTCTGGATGCTACCAAATTATTCCGCTGAGCAGTTTCAAATAATGATAACTGGGACTATAGTGTTTGACTTTATTCCCTATTTTGTTGTTTTAATTAAACTATTTGTGAAAAGTCAGAAAATTCCATTCTAGGGGCTTTTGTGGAAACTAATCTATGAACAACTATTTTAGAAACCTTCAATGAATAATAACTAAATATGGGATAAATTACTATAGTAGAAGTTAATGTCATTACCTGTGACTGACTTCATGTCCTGCTGTTCATATGTCACATAGGACTGAAAACAATGGCAACAAAAATAAAGTGAAGGCACAGAAAAATAACAGAATTTATTCTACATTTTATACCATACCACTTATATTTCTCTAATTTCCATCTAGTCTGACAAAAATAAACAGCTGCACTGATAGTGCTTGTGATTGTATTTTGGCACATGTAACTGATGCCACTGTCAATGCCTTACTGTGATTATATTGTTTCAGGTGACCCTTCGCTACTCACAGATAGGATTGTAGAGAACACTTATGAGTTTGAAAGCCATTGTGTTAGGAAATGTGTTGTAGCAACACTGCAAAACTGATTTCTCTGCATATTCCAGGAAGAAAAGCAGCAAAAGCAGTGACAGTATAAGCAGCTTCCAAGATGATAAAGTGGATGAAATTTTTTGGGGAAGTAAAGGATAAGTTTCATTTCTACTTTGAATTTTGATCATCTGTTGAGGTTGCTTAAAATGGTGCCAATTAACATAATAGGTTTTTCTAATGAGGACCTGGGTCAGCAGTTGGACTGATGCACCACTAGTTCACTTCACAATAATCAGCTACAGATAGGTGATAAACATTATCTGTCAGCAAAAAAAAATAATGAAGAAAAATAACCTGCTTTAAGGTGCATAGCTTCATAAACATCTTTTAACTTTAGTCGTAAGACCCTTGTCAACTATTATTGTTTCATCTTAGCAATAGTTAACTTTAATAGTGTGCATCAACACTATGCATTCAGTGTCATTTCTCAAATAGGGACAAGTACTAAAATCTTACTAATTTGCATTTATATTCTTATAATTTGATTCTGTTTTATGTTTATCTGACAAAGTGGCACCGAACTTTCCAGGAAGGTGCCAATTTACTGAAGATCTCTGGGAAGAGTATATTCATGTTCATCATGACAGATGTGATAGCATCTGTCAAGTAGCACACTCTGTCCATTCAGATCATGGCAGTATTTGCTGTAATTCTAGGATTGTTTTTTTTCTAGCAAATATATTCTATAGCTAACTTTATCCTACAAGACTGGATCATAACCAGATATTATGGTATCCTTGACGGTATTTTGTCTTTAAATCCAACAAGCTAACTCTGAAATGATTAAGTCTAAAGAAACAGCAAACAAAAAAAACCCACAACAAACCACAGTCCCATAATCATAGCATTTTCTTTGCAGTATAATTAGTGTCCACTGATTTTCTCATTTTGAGTAAAACACAAGAATAAAGAAAATCCCAGTAACTTGCTAATTTGCTCTTCATACTTCAGGGTTGCATAATCATACAGCATGGCTTCTGATTTTGCCTGCTATTAACTATTATCCTAATGGGACTTGTATTTCCTTCACTATTAGGCTCAGAAAAAACTTGAGCAACCTATAAGCCCGACCCTTAAAACAACTCCCTAGCCTGAGTTGAAGAGGGCTAAAAATTTGAAATGTCTCATCTTTCATTCCAGAAGGAACATTGCTGACACTGAAGCTGGTAAGGGAAAGAAGAAGCAGCTAGTTGTGTGTTGTTAATGCAATCACTGCCCCCTTCCTGAATGCTCTTTTGTAGATTTCTTCCAAGCAAGGCCCATTTAAGATGCATTAATTCAAATGCACATAGAACATGCAAGTAAATTAAAACTATGGAGGACAGTTCCTGTTTAGTTTAGTTTAGTTCCTGTTTACTTCTTACATTTAAATGGAATTACTCATATTTCAATTTGTGCCCATTGCCTCTTCTTTTTTCACTGGATACCACCAAGAAGAGTCTGGCTCCATCTTCTTTACACCCTCCCATCAGGTATTTATAAACATTAATCAATGCCCCCCACCCCCAACCTTTCTTCCAGGCTAAGCCAACCCAGCTCTCTCAGACAGATGCTCCAATCTTTTAATGCACTTTGCTGCCCTTCGTTAGACTTCCTCCAGTACGACACTGTCTCTCTTGTACTGGGGAGCGCAGAACTGGATGCAGCACTCCAGATGTGTCCCACCAGTGCTAAAAAGAGGGGAAAGATCACCTTCTTTGACACGTTGGCAATGTTTTGCCTAATGCAGCCCAGCTGGTCAGCCTTCCAACCTGTACTAGTACATGGGGTTATGCTTTCCCAGGTGCAGGGTTTGGGCATTTTCTTTTCTTGACCTGCATGAGGTTCCTGCCTGCTCTTTTCACCAGCCTGTTGAGGTTTCTCTGAATGGCAGCACAACCATCTGGTCTATCAGCTACTCCTCCCAGTTTTGTATCATCTGTAAACTTGCTGAGGGTCTGCTCTGTCCTACCATCCAGGTCATGAATGAATCTGTATGGGACCCAGTATAGACCCTGGGGGCATACTGTGGGTGACTGATCTCCAGCCGGACTTCAAGTTGTTCATAACAACCCTTCGAGCCTGGCAGTTCAACCAGTTTTCAGTCCACCTCACTCTCCACTTATCTGGTCCATACTAGACTAGATAGATACCCTTCACCAGGGATATAGAAGAACAATTTCTTGTCCTTTCCTTGTGTTGATCTCTCCTCTAAAGTCTAGTAAAGGCATTTAAAATAGCCTATAGGAAAAGTCTCTTTATACTATTTTCAAAATGCTTTGGAGACGAAGTGGATTTCTGCTACGCTGAAGAGACATCTTGTTTTTATACCCGTTTTGCCTACATCTTCAAGTACAAAAAGTAAACATTTATCTCCATTTATCTCTATCACTACACTGTTTTGCTTGCTAGGTATAATGACTTGGTTTAAGACTCTATTCCTTCTTATTTTAGTTCCACCTTCTCTACTGTTTACAGATGTTAGATTGCTAACATTTTGAGAAGACAAAACAGTATCCCTGCTGCCCCCAACATATGAGTAAAAGTCAATCATTGAAAAACTTTCTTTTTTTCTGTAGAAAAGTTACTAAAATCAGTCTTAGGAAGCTCAGTTTCTTTGTTCAAACCCAAGTTTTCATAATTGTTTGGTCTTTCTCTAGAATTTTTCTTAGCTCTTTTCCTATTGATTAGAAAAAAAAATAGTTTATCTCAATATCCCAGTCTTGAGTGCTTGTCTTAAAAAGCTTTACTGAGAATTCATTAAAACTTGCCCACTGTGCCTTAGCAATCTGAAACTGATTTTGTGACCTTTATGTCTTGCTTCAAAAATTTCAATCTGTTTTAAATCACTAGCTTAGTTGGGGTTTTTTTCCATTTGCCTGCACCAAAATATTCCTTGTTCACCTCAACTGTTTTGATCCTCACTCACGTATAGTATGATTAATGCCTACAGTAGAGAAGTGTTAAGAGTTTGCTTTGACCAGCTTATTTTTCCACTTTGGGGGGTTTTTTTAATTATTTATTTTATTTGAGTCTTTTTTGATATGTATGAATTTACTTCAGACTGGAAGTTGACAAGAGGTTTATGGCAATTTTATTTTCTCCCCCTTTAAACAGGCTTTATCTAAGCAATACCAAACACCATAGCTGCAGTGCAGTACTTTTACTTCTGGATTGCAGGGCAACCCATTTACTTGAAGTATCAAATGATGGAGAAGGGACTAATATGAGCTCATGCATAAATTTACTTGTCTTTGAGATCAACCTTTTGACCTCCTTGAAGACAATGATTAAGCTATTTCTTACTGTCTTCACAGCTGTCCTAGATCGATTTACAGGTTATGTTAGTCTGCTTCTTTGTTTTTATCATTGATTAATACAAATATGCAATGCTGAGAAAGACACAAGAAAGCTAGCAAATTACACTTATCAATGGATATAAAATACACCAGATCAGTGAAACCATCTTATTTTTTAAAAATGTTGCTTAAATATCCTGCAACCTATATATCATTTTATTTTAGTTCTCCTGATTCTAATAATCACTCAGAAATTGATACTAAAGCTACTGTCCTTTTAATACTTGTGTATAAATAAATTAACTTATACTTGTTTTTGAAGTCTCAGGACCTTCATTTTCTTAGAGAAAATTAAAATTTTATAAATTTGTGGGAAATTTTGTCCCTAAATTAACTTATACTTGTTTTTGAAGTCTCAGGACCTTCATTTTCTTAGAGAAAATTAAAATTTCACAAATTTGTGGGAAATTTTGTCCCTTTAAAATTACCATCTAAAACAAATGGAAGACCTACAGGTTATGTATTTCAAATATTAATTGTGTATATATTGCACACATTATATAAAAGTGGTATAGATGTTGATGTTTCAAAAAGGAAATTTCTATAGGTATTCTGTATCTGTGAGGAGCTGTATGTGGAGGACAATATTATTTTCGAACTACAGAATACAAAAACTTACATCTAGGTCAGAGATCCTTAATAGAACTCCAGTCTGAGCTGGCTAGTTTGGAATGGAGTACAAACAATGGTCACAAATAAACATCAGTGAGAAATAAAAGATACATTTTTTGTGATCACTCAAACATAAATATTATGGACCCTCTGACATGATACTCGCGCAGGCAAAATTTCTATTAGTCTTTCTGGATTATGCTTAGGGTGCTTGATTGAATGGCATCGACTATATTTCTGTTTTCTGTTAAATGTTTCAGTAATTCATTAAAACACTTATTCAATAAAGGAATACAATGGTATTAACAAATCATGTCCATATAACCAGCAGTCCATGCCTTCAATTCTTGACTCTATGGTGCAAATTGGCTAAAACATTATAATGGATTGATAAAACAGCTCTTATTCACTCATAGAATCATAGAATGGTTTGGGTTGGAGGGACCTTCTAAGAACATCTAGTTCAACCTCCCAGCCTGCAGAGACCTCTTTCACTAGATCAGGTTGCTCAAAGCCCCATCCAACCTGACCTTGAACACTTCCAATGATGGGGCATCCACAACTTCTCTGGGAAACCCATTCCACTGTCTCACCACCCTCATCATAAAAAATTTCGTCCTTGTGTCCAATGTAAAAAGGCCCTGGTAAAATGTCTCTCTATTTGTCTTATAAGCCCCCTTTAAGTATTGAAAGGCTGCACTAAGGTCTCCCCAGAGCCTTCTCTTCTCCAGGCTAAACAACCCCAACTTCCCACCCTTTCTTCAGAGGAGAGGTGTTCCAGCCCTCTGATCATTTTTGTGGCCCTCCTCTGAACCCACTCTAAAAGAGCTATGTCTTTCTTGTACTCTGGCTGAAAAGATATCACCAGAAATAAGACATAGAGTCAGGCACTCAGAAATTGAAAGAAGTTGAAAGAAGGCTTAGAACTCCTAGAAAATAATTGTGCTTATGGTAACACGAATTTGTGAACATTCTTTACTCACTGATAGCCTCTTCTAAGCAATATAAGAAATTATAGAATCATAGAATCATAGAATCATTGAGGTTGGAAAAGACCTCTAAGATCATCGAGTCCAACCGTCAACCCAACACCACCATGCCCA
>NW_008794211.1:1301176-1310499 GCF_000699145.1 Aptenodytes forsteri | reverse complement strand
ACCGACACCCACCTCGCTACAACCTCCTTTCAGGTAGCTGTAAAGAGTGATGAGGTCTCCCCTCAGCCTCCTTTTCTCCAGGTTAAACAACCCCAGTTCCCTCAGCCGCTCCTCATAAGACTTGTTCTCCAAATGTTATCTTGACAATCAGAGAAGAGACTATGCTGAAGTAGTAGTATCTATCTGCCTAGGTACGTCTAGGTTTAGAAGAAGGCATTTTTTCTTAAAGAATCAGCTACGACATTTTCTCTGAAGCATACTTAGTGTTCATGACCCCAAATGAAGAACATTTTCTAAATCATCAAGTTGAAGCCTTCAGCCTGGATAGGACTCAACAGAATCTTTTTTTTTTTTCCTGAAAAGTTTTTGGGTTATCAAATGTTTTTAGAGAAAAATCAATCTGGTCAAATTTTCTGTTCCAAAAAAATCTGAACTGAAAAACATATTAGCCTTCTAAAGATGTCCTATTGTTATTTTTAATTTTTGTTTGATTTGGAAGGTGAGATGTAGCTCAAGACTTTTTTTTTTTTTTTTTAAGATATTTAAGCTTAATTATTTAAGGTAAGGTTAGGAAAAAAAAAAAAAGGGATGCTATGAAGCTGTGTCTGTGAAATGTTCCAATTAACCTGAATGGAGTATTTTGTTCTGTTTACATTTTCTCCCAAATAGTTTATCCATGACAATTAAGATTTTGCCTCTGTCAGAAATCCAGGGTGATGAAAGTATTTTGGTGTCTAAAATATTTCTTCAGAGCAAGAAAATCAGAGTAAAATGACAATCAATATGCTGTTGTCATACAGTCCCTAAAATCCTTTCTAATGATCCAGGACAAAGCCTTTTTCTTTTCTTTAAAACATTACTGACTTTCAGAAAATCAATTGCCATGAAATGAAAATCTTCATTTTCCCTTTCTTTATACCTCCCTGCCAACACCCCACTTTAAAGCCACTAGTGACATGCATGTGAAGGGGCCCTTGATGTTCAGAACCACATTTCTTCTCATTAAAGAAGAGGTAAACTCTAGAAACAGTTTTAAATAGAGCATAAAAAGATAGCCAAACTCATTGAATATGGAGGTTATCTTTAAACATTTTTCTTTATGATTGCATTCTTTTCTTCGTTGCAATACTCCTACTAGTCCAAATCCCCAAATCAGCCAATCCTTAGTCTTTATGAACAGTATATCTCTCCATAAATCTTTATATACAGATATAGATACATCCCTCTGTGTTTGAATGTGTGTATATATACATATGTATGTCTCTGTGTGTGTTTTTATTTTTATAATGTGTTTCTCGCAGATCCTAGATTAACAACTGAATTTAAGTAGACTAAATAATTAGGCTTGACAGATATAACCCTTTCTATGTAGCAGCTTCTCTTGAGCCTCCTATATTTTCTGGAAGAGATAAGGAAGGAGTTAGGCATTTTGGATCATAAAACTTGCAGCAAAAGATATTGCAGCCCTGCAATAAAATTCTTAAGATTTGCTGGATACTAACTCCAGTGAATCTGTACAATATTGAGACGTATATTAAATGATTCTCAGAAATATGCAGTGTCTGCTATATCTAACTAGCCAAATCACCTTCTTTGTGTCTTTTTAAATTTCTGCCTGTTTGTTCTCGAAGGAATCTAGAAATTAGTATACCCTTATACATCTGCAATGATCTGCTAGAGGGAGGTCATCTGGGAGGGTTGAAATTATCTCCTTTGAAAACTCTTTGGAAGTAAACTACTCATTATCCTTTCAAATATATGACCTGTGTCTAGAAAGCTAGAGGCCATCTGAATAGATCAAGATACAATCTGTTCTGAGAAAAAATACTGACATAGCACAATTTGTTGTTCAGGTAAAGGAAGAGAATTAGAACTTTTTTCTTTATTCTAATTTAATATGATGAGGTAAGTAGTGGAAAGGGAGAGCCAGAAACAAATATGGTGAACCTCCACAGCAGCAAGCACTCATGACCAATTTACTCCCCTTAGAGTAAAGAGGAGTCTCTGAGAGACCCTCTCCCCACACCTGATGGAAAGCAATTGATTAAAAGTCTCCATTGTGTGTGTGTATATATATATTTACATATATATTTGGGATATTTTTGACAAAAAAGCCAAACAAACGAACAACTTTTTAGAGACAAAGGTATTCCTAGACATGACTACTCCTGCTGACAAAAGTTTGGCTGAAACAAATCTTTCCATGAAAGCTTTTGCTTTTGACAAATTGGCATTGTTTGACTAAATGATCTGCAATGCCAAAGCCTCATTTCTCATTTCATTCCTAGGTTTCAGACGAAAGGACTAGCTTCATCTCATCTCATGTTAGGTGTTTAAAAGTCAGGCATCTAAACTAAATCCAGTATTGAGGTTCCTTGTATTTTCAATGGAGAGAAACAGGAATCACACCCATCAAAGTAATTAATTCTCCCTGTCTTTAGCATTGATCTTTGTACCCTTTGTGTCTTTAGTTCCTTCTAATGTTCCTCTCTCTCTCCATTAATTATAAAACGAACATCAATACCTGGTTTCAACCAGATACAGAACTTTTGGATTGCTACACTAAGCTGAGATGGGATTCATGTCATTTTTTTCCATCATAAACTCTAAATTTCATGGGATTTTGAAACTCAGAAAGGTGCAACAGTTCACAGGGCTTTAACCCTGACATTTCTTACGTTCTTGATGAAGCTTAAGCGCCTGTGTCAATGTTTATAAATAATATATAAATATTCAGAGAATGTCATAAAATTCATTTGTTTATAAAAATAAGGGTACACAGGTGAAGCTCTCACTTGCACATTCAATTTGAGCCTTACTCTAACAAAAAAGAAATTCTCTTTTCTTACCTGACTGTATTCATAAACATCTTTCCAGTTGCCTGCCACTCTCAGTGTAAAATATCAGCATCACTATTTTTGTCAGGATTTTCAAGACAGGTTGCATATGACAGAAAGGCAGAGAGACATCAAGACAGAACGAAAACACTAATCTTGAGATACTAAGAACTTCAATAGAGCTATTTCATTTAAGACCAGATGAGGATAAGAACCTACAACCTTGTACCTGTATTACTAGAATTCTGATTCTTGAGAAATGTCAAATGACTTTATTTATACTGTTCTAAGACTGTCATTCTCAAAGTAATTATTGTTATTAAGTAAATAATTTTCTTCACCGTACTCACTTTGGTGGTTTCCACATCACAGTAAAGGGGAGTGTGTGAGAGAGGGAAGCAGTAACTATTGCTGCTCTCTGAAGAGAGAGAATCTCTTATTACACTTATTATTATTGCTGTGAAACTTTGCTGCTTGCAACAGTAGCTGTTAGCAGAAAAGAGTATCTAGATATTCTTTATTTGTTAACAAAAAAATATATCTGGTAGACATTTAATGATTACCTACTGTACAGTGTCACCTTGAGTAGCTAAGAAAGGGAGTTATGGTAAGAAATAAGCTGGGCATGTCTGTTTGCTAGTACCAAGCTTTGTGGAGCAATAGATGAAAGAGGAAAAAAGGCAGTTCAGTGATTCGATAGAACAAATAGTCAAGAAGATGCACTTTAAACAGTTTCCAAGGTAACTGACTCTGAGGGTGGAATCTATAAATATGGGTACAAACAGGTTTCCAACTCTGAGACAGAAGACAATCAATGAAAAATAAATAATTAAAAGAGAGGACAGCTGAACGAAAGAACATGAAATATAATGCTTAATGAAAAATATTAGTAGAATTGTATTCAAAAAAATTACTGCATATTAGTGGTTTCAGAAAAACAAATGCTTTCACTTTCATTACATGCATCTGGGTAAAAGGTAAGTGTATGGTTTCACATTAAAAACTGCTTTTTCACAAATACATTTGTTATTTATTAATGTAGCATTTGTTAATACTTATTTCTTAAACTTTGTCCTGGTTAAGTATCAGTAAATTGAGAAGAAATATTTCTGAAAAATTTCAGATTCTCTTTAACATAGTCAAAATTAGTACCTAATAGATTTAGACTACAAGATGCTTGGTTTTTATTGTAGGTTTAAATATAAAGAACATTTGAATATTTAGCATAGCAATTGTTATCAAACACATTCAAACAACAATACCTCTCTCAAATGGCCAGTACCTAAATAGCACTGATAGTGTGTTTTGTTTAAAAACTAATGTTGCTTTTTAACATTTTAAATTTACAATAATTAGTTACAGAAAAGTGATATTTCTAATAATTTATTTTAAGGGGATAACAGGTCATTGTGAAGAATTAAAGTATGTGTCTCACATATACGACTGTATTTTAGAAACATCTATATTTAGGAACAAATCTGCCTCATTTAAAGCCTTAATTTTTTCCTATTGCTTTACTTGTTCAAGAACCCTAATATTAAAGCACAACTTTTGTATATAATATTCATACAGTAATATGTAGATACAATTCTCAAACAGGTTTGTACCCTGTCTGGGGGTTCATAGCCTGAATGACATAAGAAGACAGACACCTTCAAAGATGAACAGCTAATTCTTTAGTCATAAACTAATATGTGAGACAAATATATCAGACCCTATTCTGTACAGGCTAAATGCAGACAAATAAGTAACTGTGTCATACGCATGCAGTTTATCCTCTGCAGCATGTGGATTAACATCTGATACTAGCTAGTGAGGTGCAGTATGGACGTACATTACCAGAGCCTTAGAGAATTCTGAATGAACAAAATAAAACCTATTCTGTCAGTATTCAGGCCCTATTCACGATAATGTAAAATACAAGTTTGGACTTTGAAACTTTGCTTATAATCTTCCAGTAACTCAAACACAGACAAATCTGGTGAAGGCTACTGGAGCTCCAACTGGCATCCACTTGGAGCAGAAGAGACTCCACAAAACTCCATGAGCTGGGGTATTAGCCTGCAGAAGAGAAGGCTCCAGAGCGACCTTATTGCGGCCTTTCAATACTTAAAATGGGCTTATAAGAAAAACAGAGAGAGACTTTTTACCAGGGCCTGTAGTAATAGGACACGGGGCAACAGTTTTAAACTGAAAGAGTGTAGATTTACATTGGATACAAGAAAGAAATTTTTTACGATGAAGGTGGTGAGGGAAGGAATAGGTTGCCCAGAGAAGTTGTGGATGGCCCATCATAGGAAGTGTTCAAGGTCAGGTTGGATGGGGCTTTGAGCAACCTGATCTAGTGAAAGAGGTCTCTGCCCAAGGCCGGGAGGTTGAACTAGATGTTCTTAGAAGGTCCCTTCCAACACAAACCATTCTATGATTCTATGAAACTCCTATATGAGGTTATGTTGCATGTTACAGGTAATCAAATGTGGGACTTGCCTGTTAATTTGGATTATATACATCAGTAGGGCCCCCATATATGGATGTACACATGCAGTTTATTCTATAAGATACCACAAAAGAGACTTGAATCATTCTGAAAGAGGCAGAGACTTTGTAGAGTGCAAGAGAACTGTTTCTGTGTCCCACTCTCTGACATGTAGAAGATTAACTAGGTTTATACAATCATGTATATCTGATTAGGACTTCTAAAATGTTATTTTTTAAGAATATATTTTAATTTCTATACAGTCACAGATATAACAAACTATCAGCACAAAAGAGACTTGAATCATTCTGAAAGAGGCAGAGACTTTGTAGAGTGCAAGAGAACTGTTTCTGTGTCCCACTCTCTGACATGTAGAAGATTAACTAGGTTTATACAATCATGTATATCTGATTAGGACTTCTAAAATGTTATTTTTTAAGAATATATTTTAATTTCTATACAGTCACAGATATAACAAACTATCAGTGCACACAAGCTTTCCAATTATTTATGTACTGTCAATATTACTACTATACCCATTCTTAGCTGTAGCCAAAAGGAGGCTGTAGCTGTCACATGTGGTGACACCAGTTCCTGGCAGAACACTCTAATGCAACAGAGAATGGATTTCAAAATTGGATAAAAAGTAATAAAAATGTGACTGTGCAGAGATCCTATTTACTCAAAGGCCTCCAGTTTACCAGGGCATTCCAGTTTGAAATTAGTATTATATTTGCAATGGCCTGAAAAACACTGACAAAGAAAGAATAAAATTGTCTAAATGAGGAGTGCTTGAAGCAAAATTAGTGAATTGGATGTGTATGTGTGTGCACATCCAATTCATATATATATATATACATATATATATACAGGCACACACACACACTCTGCTTAGGTTATCTAATATTGCTGTAAGTGCAAGAGATTGAGTGAATAGCATAGTTGATACAGGATGTCAATCTAGAAAACTACAAACTACATTTCATCTGTCCTATGAATTCATCAAAGAAATATTCCCCTAAATTATGACTATTATTATTGATCCTTTATTAAGAAATATGCCTTTCCAAAGACCACATTAACCTTTCCCTTATGATTTGCCTGGAATAAAGCTTGCTGGTTATGGGCCAATACCTACTTCAACCCAAGTACTTTTGATGTTACTACCCAAAGGTAGTAAAAAGAAAGACGAAAAGCAACCAGTTAAATTGTCATGTAAATACAAGCAACTTTAAGCCAAAACGTTTGACAAACTTCCCAAAATGATAGATGCAGAGCTGACTCAAAAGACTCAAATTAAGGAGGATTTTGTGTATGTGTATGTTATCAACATGAACATAACATGCATGCATGTTTATGAAACTAAAAGCAACATGAAATATTCTTGTTTGTTGGTCATTTAAAGATTTAAATTTTCAAGAGTAACAGTTCTCTATATTTTTCTGCTGCATTTAGCAGAATTTAGGGGATAAAATAGAAGGGAAGGAAAGGAAAAGGAGAAGGAGAAGAAATCACTTCTGAAATCTGAATCTCCTTCTGGAGACTTCTGATTTTACACCAAATGCTGTTGCTATCTGCAGTTGCAAACAATTACACAAATCAGCTCAGATAAGCTCTATGATTAATAAATTACTAGGAAAATGCAGGTTGTGGAAGAAAAGCAAGTGAAACCTGTGTTTTTGCCTAGATCTAGTACCCAAAGAATAAGTTTGATTCTCTTTTCTGTCCCCTGAAAAAAAAAATCAACCTTGAAGGCAGTTTAGCCAGCTCAGGCCAAAGATACTTGTTAGAGCATCCCAGGATATTTGTTCCAAACAGCAGGATAAACTTTGCTCCATAAAACCACATTTGACCCTTTAAAGAGACATGGCATGAGGTTGACTGTAGCATCGATGTACTTCACAAACTGCTGGAATCTGGCTGCCTGAAATCCTGCTAGGGTATGAGGTACTGCAGTAGTGAAGGTCAGCAAAAGGGTGTTAGATAATAATAAGGGCAAGGATCTACGGAGAAATGAAAGCTGAATCACAAGAAATGGTGCAGTATTACCTTGAAAATTCTCCTGGAAGTTCATCTTTATTTCATGTTCAGAAACAAATATTGAGATTGTATATTTAAGTGTATCATAAAATTATTCAAATAAGCCAAGAGACTTTTCTCACCTCAAAAAGCTGAAACTTATCTGTTTAATGCCAATGTCACCTATGACTATTTCAATTTTTGTAAGAGATTAATCTTTAACAAGGGTTTATTACATAAAGGTTTATTACATAAGTTTTACGTCTCTCTTTGCTGTTTTTTTTGGGTAACAGATTTTTTGTTTTGTTATTGTTGTTCAGATGCATTTTAAACTTTCAGGGTATACCTGTTCAAAGTCAAGGTGGAGGAGTGGAACTTCCTGTTGTTGTAGGGGTGAAGGCAATGCACAAAAGAAAAGAAAAAGGCAAAGGCAAAAGCAAATAAGCAACTCTGATTATTCAACAATATATGTCCATGAGAATTTCTTACAGGTCTCTTTTTTATGTTCAAAAATATTAAAGCATAGTAGGCAACACTTTTGTCACCTCAAGAAGGTTTGAGCATGGAGGTAGCAGTTTGCAGAAAGTGCAGGAGCCCAAGTTTTTTGATGCCTGAGTATCTAATACATACAGAAGCACTCAGATATTTAGGCATTTTCATAGGTAGATATTGCACTAATGTGCATAGCTCTTCCTAATATATTTATAAGAGAATGTTAGACACATACTATAATATACAGGATGTAATTATCTCATTGTTAATGACTGCCTACTGAAATCTAGGTAGCAGGGTCTGTGTGAAGAAAGCTGTTGTGTTATGCTAGATCCAATCAGAAGATCAGCAAGTGTTAACACGTAGTGGGAAGAACAACCAGGAAATCAGAGTTTTGGATTTGGATTTGGATCCAAATTAGGTTGGATTAATTCCATTCTAGGACAAGGAATCTAACATAGAAAATAAACATATATTTTTTATTGTTTTAATAAATAGTTGTCTTAATGTTTAAAAGGGACAGACAACCATTCGGAAGCTGGTATGGAAAGCCTACAACTAAAAAGTCTTAGAAGTCTTGCTCTGATACTCATCAGGAAGAACAGAAGTAGCCTAATTCATATATGATCTTTTTCAAAGTGCTTAATTTTTACAATTAACAGCATCATATTTCTACATATTTTTCTGTGCTCTTCTGTGAGCCCAGAGAGCTTAATTCCATGATGTTGTTGCTACTACCTTTCCCCTGCTAGCAAAAAGTAACATATCAAGGAAAATCTGATTAAGATTAATTAAAAACATCAGAAAACATCAGACGGAAATAAAATGAGTGCATAAATGTGTGTGTTTGGGGTTTTTTACTATTATTGACTCTATCCCTCTCTTTTCTCCCCTCTTACTCAGTCTCCAAGATTTAAAAAGGAAATAAAGATGAAGTATATGAATTTAATCACATTTCAACTTTCATTCTTTTTACCATGAACTTAACGCAGTGAATAGAAATGAATTTTAGAAGTTTCTTCGAGCAAGGGTTTTTGTCACTGCACATTTTCCGTCACTGCATGTCTTGAATCTTGGAAAACAAATTGATGAATCTTTGATATGATATTATTGATATGATATTATTTCTATAATTGTGCAACCACTGAAAGATGCCACACTTACTTACAAACTACAAAATAACACCCTTTATTCTTTCAGAAAAAACACGTATAACAGAATTTCAAACTTCTAAGGACTTCACCATCCACACTTTTCATTCTGAAATAAAGTCTTAAAAATTAAGTAAACAATCTTAACTTCTGTTTCATTTTGATACTAGATCCTCTTTAAAGGCAGCTATGAGACTCACATAGCCCTGACTGTTGCATCAGCTCTTGCATTGTGAAATCAGGACCACTGTGCAGGGCATCCTGAGGATTTTCCGGCTTACTTCTCTCTATAGCTATCAGACAATAACCTTCCTATTACTCCTGATTTAGTATTTATTAGAGGTTGAT
>NW_008794211.1:1294858-1300486 GCF_000699145.1 Aptenodytes forsteri | reverse complement strand
CGTGTGCAGGTGGGAGACCTCATGCTTGAAGCTGAATGGGGAGCACTGTCTGAGCATCTCTACAGGGAAGAGAGAGAGGGAGGGAGGGAGGGAGAGAGGTATAAACAATACACTTGTAATGCTAAATACAGGCAGCTGTCAAAAAGACTGTAAAAGCCATTGTAATTTGTCTGCAATACAGGGCCAACCACAGATAACATATGTAATCGAAATAAATGAACCCCACAACAATGAGAAAACAAAATTCATGTATTAAAAACAAAACAACTATTCACAATTAATTTAGTGAGAGAGAAACTTCATCTAATCAGATATCAATTAGCTAATGATAGGTCAAACACTGCTGACACAAGGATTTATCATCAAGACTTCTTCCCATATTGTGAATAGCAGCTCTAGTGGCAGGAGCAGCAAGAGAACAAGAAAGCTTCAGAGTGAAGACATGCTCTGCAGGCTACCCATTTTCTAGCTTCCTTCTGTCAGACACTGCCAGACTGCTTTAATGGTATGAGATATAGAGTATAGAGAGATAATAAGCTGAAAGTGAGCAATTTTCTAAGGGAAAAAATGACATGGGGGTGAGCACCGAACAGCTGCCAATCAGAATTAAATGATACTATGAGGATACTTACCTGACAGTTGATGAATGACAGTCTAACAGGTCTGTACTACTCTTCAATCTATACTTTTGTATATAAATGGCATTAAAAAAAGGGGGGAAAAAAAGAGGGTTCCAAAATATAAAAATTGGAAGATTTATATCTGCCATGTTTGAATTCCCTCTCATAACAAATGAAAATGGGTAATGAAATACACATTTACTCATACTCCTTACTGAAGACTCCCTTTCCTTTAAACACCTGTATTATTTTATAGAATTATTTTGAGAGAATGATCTGATGGGGTTTTTCACACTCTCATTCATGCTAAACTTACTGCTTTAGTTTAATAATTTTCTAAAGAGCATCAAATGTTTTCATGTTGGGTTCGGTTTCTTTTTTCCCCCCAATGAAACTGGGGAAAAAATCTTGACTGGAGACAAATAGCATACACTATTAACGGGAGTCAGGTAAATTCCAGGACCTTAGCAGCAATAAATGCTCTCATGATCCATCTTAAAACAACTTTTTCATCTCTGCTAGAATTAGAGTAATTTCTGATGGCAATCTACCATATGATTTATTTTTTTCTCTGTCGTGTAATCCTGTACCATTTTTCATTTCCATAGCAATCCTCAAAGTTAGCCTCTTGTGAGGAGGTAATGGATTTTAATGTGAAAGAACTTACACTCTACTGAGGAATAAGAAATTTTGTGGAGACACAGGTGAGAAGACAAGCTATGGTATCAGCATTGCAATCTCCTTATGTTAATATTTCTAGGATTTGCTAAGATGGGTTTCTACTGTGGGAGGATTCCTTTTTAACTGCCTAACCTAATTGTACAGTAGTCTGAAATAATATATTTCCATAAGTACGTTCATGTCTTCCCCCCCCCCTTCTTCCCCCCCCCCCCCCCCCGTAATTTGGTCTCGTGATTTCTATTAAAGTGATGCAGAAAATAAAAGTATTGTGAACTGTTCTCCCGACGACACAAATTAAGTGTGAAACACAATAGCATGACTATGGTCCTTGCTTTTAAAAACATTGCTATTATTTCACATTATCTTTTTTTATTATTATTTAATCCACCTGCCTGTAAACCAGAAAATTAAATGACCCATCACAATATGGAGGAAAAACTGTAAACTCTGCCCAGTTTACAGAGAGTAGTCAAGGGGAAGAAATGATATATTTTGTTCCTGGGATTTCTATAAAGTATTAGCTGACCTTCTAGGTATGACAGAGCACACAGTACTAGCCTTTCAACCTCAAGGGCAGATGCATATTTTTATTTCATAGTGGCTGTGAGAACTGGAGAAAATTCCTGACTTAGAATTCTCCAGTGAAAGCTTCCTTGCATCCTTCAGCCTTTTCTCCTCCCACAATGTAGAAAAAAGAGTAGGAATCCAGCTCATCTCTCTTTGGCATAAGACATTGCTTCCTTACAGGGTAGCCTTCACAGATAATTCAGGAAGAAAGATACTGACGCTTTGTTTAGAAGGAAAAATGTGGGAAAGGGAGGTCAGAGAAGACAACCCATAGTCTTTGCTGAGAAGAGTCCTCAGACAGAGAAAGAAAATAATGCAAAATTAAACCTTCCATTTTCAAAGCACTAAACAAATACGAACCATTCCTAACACCATCCACTGAAGACATATCATCATCTTTCTTTTAATACAGAAACTGAAGTAAAAAGAGGTATCATGGGGCCTGAATTTCTAATAAAGTCACTTGATAAACAGAGGTTGAACTCGGGAGTTTTGGACTCCAGCCTTGGACTCAGGCCTGAAAGTGTAATAAGTCTAACAAACAGAGGAAAAAACAGGGTAAGCTGCTGTAATGGCTAATACATTTTTCACATCATTAGCAGAGCCCACCTAGGTAGCAAAAACAAATAACTGACTGCTGATAGAGGAGCGATTATATACATGCTAATTCACAGTCATGGGTTTTTCCCTTTCAGAATAAAACCATCTTCTCCTGAGCAACCCTTTTCACATCCTGTTAGTAAAGAGCTACACTGGGAAGCAGGTGTAATAATGACTGTTACCTACAGTACGACTTCCATTCACTATTCCCCTCTCACTTCTCAGAAGGCAGGAAGTGTACACTGAAGCCAAGGGAGCCTAAACCTTTTATGTCCTCTTACCATAAGGTAAGTCCAAAAACCAGCATACCACCAGCTGCATATGTATAAAAGTTACAGGACTTTTTAAAAAATCTATCTCTATACAGATATTTTTCACAGTGAAATCTACAAATAACTTCATAACAGAATACTTAATGACGTATATAATAAACAGTTTACATATTCAAAGTCTAATTATCAGTAGGCTGTGATTGCAGGCTAAAAGGTAAAGATACAGTTAAATATGCAGTATAAGGTAGTGCTTTTCACTTTAAGTTTCACACATTATAGGTACTTTTGCTGCAATGTACATTGCTCTTTTACTCAACATGTTTTTTAACTCAATACATCATTTAACAGTACAGATGGGCAAAACCCTTCTGTTAGAACCAAAACTCTCCAAGCAAGATATGGGGGAAAAGGCAGGTCTAACCTCTATCATGAAATTAGTTTGATAGGGTTTATTCGACCGTGCGTGTGAACAGTTGGAGCAAGCTGACAGCAGGGATGAGACAAGACTGCATTCCTTGGAGCCCGTTACAAGGCCACAGTCAGGGCTGGCTGCAGAATAATGACTGGGAGAGATTCTGTGCACCATTTCCAGAATAAAGGCAGCAGGTGAGCAACGTGCAAAGCTTGACCTTAGCTGCCAAACTGTCCAGCTCCCTTCCATGTCAGGAATGATCCTATTCCCTTTGCCAAGTCCTCTCTGGAGGCACAATCTGTCTGACCCTTCATAATTCTTCCAGACCTTACCTTCACTGACAGTTAGCCTTGCAGCTTTTACACCATTATCAATTTTTCCTGTTTTTTTGTATCTGAAAATGGTGACCTGCAAGCCTATCAAGTCTTTCATAGACCTGTTTCTACTATCCCTGAAACATCAGCAAAAACAGTAACTACACTGATAAGCATTTCTCCTACAAAACAAAAGGTGGACTCAGGTGATTTGCAGACAGTTTGGAGGACAAATATGTCGCTATAAAGCAGCAATCTTCCAACCAGCAAAAATATATCTGAATGTAACATAAAATACTTCAGTAATCCAACTGAATCTGAAGACTTAATCTAGTCTGATCTCTTATTAATCACTCGCCTTATAGTTTCCTCCTGTCTCTGCTTTCTGATTCTTCTTATTTTGGCAATGTAGTTACTAAACGTAATAAAGGCACTTTTATCTCAAGAAGGATATGAGCTACAAATCACTGCCAGTTCAGACAAGTATCACTATGTGCATGCCATGTTCTCATATTTCACCCTAGACTGACTACTGTCATAAACAAGATACTGAGCTAAATGATTCAGTGGTGGCCATGCTTATATTCTTACATTTTAGCCACTTGCTGTGATTTACTTAAATTAGAGGTATCCATATGGGAGAAATTTTACTTGTTCTAATGTCACAACTACAAAAGCATAGGTCACATTCCTAGGTTTATACCATTTCAGCTCAACAGACAGACATTTTAATGCCTTTCTAGGACAAAGTTGCAAGGCTTATATGTTTTAGAAACTGAGTCTTAAAGAGCAAATACAATTAGACTCTCCTGGATTTCATTTAGCTAGAAATAAGCCTAAACTAACTTCAGTACATGTTCTCCTAAGTAATGAGAAGATCATCAAAAACGGAAAGAAAATATAACGTGTCAAAAAACCCATGAAGTCATTAATGTGGATCTACAGTGTTGGAGAATGAATTCACAATTGGCATACCATGATGGCAATAGCAACCACAAGCCAAATTCTTAACTTCCATATGGTCACTCAGCATGGCTGGAGTACTGGAGTGCTCAGGCAATTTCTTGCTAACAAAGCGCTGTTGGGAGCCATAACCAACCAGCTGTCATAATTCAGACTGTGTTTGGCATAGGATCAGCCCCAGGGACAGAAAGCCACTGTTGTTCCTTTGTGTAACTTTGTTGTGGGCCTACAGAACTCATCTGTGGCATAAACAACAACCAAAGAAAAGCCCATACACACATTAAAACCAGTGCCTCGCACACTCATTGGAAGTAGTTGATTTTTATGAAACATTTAAGAAAAAAAAAAACTTCAACATACCTATCTTTTCATATTTTTCCCCTTACAGAGCAGTTCAATTGATCTATATGGTGACACGTCATAGTTACTGAAAATGACATTTTTCCCAAAAACACAAGGGTACCAGGTAAGTTCCAACGCCTCAGAGGCTTAAAAAACTGCAGGTAGAAATTAGGCTGAGGGAAACAAATGTACTTTCTTTGGGGGTTTTTTACATCTTCTTTTTTTTTTTTTAATTCTAAAACACTAAAGTCCATATATTTGTCTTTGACAGTACGCTAATTTCTAACTGGTCTTGTTCATCCTTGTAACTCAACTGTGTTTTCAGCCACATAGAGATTAAGAAACTGTTCTACTCTGGAGTCTACCTGTGACCATTGCAAATACTTGCTAATGTGTGTGCTTTCCACAGGGAGGCAAAAGGTTTCCTCACTTGATTAGTTTATTCTGCACACAGAAAGTAATCTGAACACGGTTACTATGTCTGCTGGGATACACTTTGGAGACATCCCAAAGAATGCACAGGCATCTAACAGTGTATCTGAAAAGGCATGTGACTAGTGATAATCTCCCATATGTCATGATGATAACCTCAGGCCGGGAGAGAGAAAGAGACTGCACTAAACATCATATGTTTGTCTAGCATAAGATCTGGGGAAAGATAAGCTCTTTTCCCTTAAAGCATTCCCCTCATAATTAGTTTTTAATTATATCATCTATCTGCATTTATGGTCTTTTAAATGTATATTTATTATTCTTTTATCTGACAGTTTGTCTTCTTTAGTGAATGACCTTCATCTTCAAAATATTCTTCACAGACAGACTGTACTATGTTACAGGAAACAGCTTTAAAAACAGAA
>NW_008794211.1:1281011-1293676 GCF_000699145.1 Aptenodytes forsteri | reverse complement strand
ATCTTCTTTTTTTTTTTTTTAATTCTAAAACACTAAAGTCCATATATTTGTCTTTGACAGTACGCTAATTTCTAGCATGTGTTCACAAGCCATTCACCGTGGAAGTGACAGCTGCTTGACTAGGATTACTTCATCAGAAGAGTTAAGCAAAAATATTTTAGCTGCATTGTAAAACTAAATGTTAAGACCTCAGAATGGGCTTCCTTCACATCATAACCTAGGTTATTAATTGATTGGATTGATCAGGAAAAATACTCCCTGAGAAAGCAAAAGTCCAGAAACAATCTCTCCAGCACAGGTCAGATTCATTTCTACCAACAGTGTATTTTCCGTCACTTCACTTCTTTTTAGGGATACACTTGATGGAGGCAATAATCAGCTCCAGCTGGGAGGCTTCTTAATTTTTTTGTTTGTTTGTTTTAACTAACTGGGTACTTCTACTACATGGTGATATAAGCACTTCAGCATCATCACAGTAATATGCAAAACGTAATAAGTCAGAGCAATAAGCAAAATTACTGTTTTGTATTTCAATACATACATTTTTAATCACCTTTTGTTGGACCTTTGTTTTTTGGTTTGCATGTTTACTTTTACTAAAAAGAAGATTAAAAATGATGAGCAGAAAATATACTGTATATTTTACAGATATTAAGGCAGGGGAATTAGACTCTTTGCAGATGTGCTATAGCAATTATTGAACATGAATATTCAAGTAATTACTATGTTAAATACCTTATTCAAATAGGCAGAGTACAAATTAAAGCTACCCTAGTTTGTCTGAAATCCATAGCTTGCTCTGAAGTGGCAATTTTGTCTTTTTTTTCCTTTTTCTTTTTGCTTTCTTTTTTAACAAAAAACATTCATGTTCATTGTTCTAAGTAGAATGGCCTCAGTTTTCTGCCTCTTTATACCTTTGACATCATACCAAGAAGGAGAGGGGGTATATCTACTCAAGTTACTAAACAGAAACAAATAGACTAAATTAAAATAGACTAACTAGAAACAAAATTTATGTTTAACACAGTATGAATGGGATGCAGAAACAAGTGGTATAGAATGTTTTTCCATCCTGAATGTATCCCATTGACAAAAAGACAGAAAATGTACACTCCGCCTGACTAAATTGAATAACAAAGCGTTGTTTGTGGTGAAACACATACGCATTCAAGTGGAGTAAACCCTGAAATTTCAGGTGTGTAAAGTGCCTTCTTTCCCTTCTCTTATCTTAGAATAAGACTATTAATCTATTTGCTCTTCCATTCATAACAACCCACAAAAATGGGATATCTTAAATGGTATGGACCGAAAGAGTTCTCCCCTCTGAATATCTCAACACTAAAAAATTCAGATATTCCTTCTAAAGTATTTTCTACAAACTGAGTCATCAGCTAAAACCAAGCTATAACAGCACTGCTGTCACTGTAGGAGTAAGGGAAGATGCAGTCATCCTGTTTCCAGACCAGTCCCTGGAGGAATGTTAGGCCCCCAAAGGGACTTAGAAGTAGGCACTTAGCTGTTCAGAATAGCCAGACTTAGTCATTTCTGCGTAACGTCAGAAGCAAACTTTCTCAGGAAACTAAGGAAATTGCTGACTGCAGGGACAGGTGGCAACTGAGGATTTAAATGTTGTACATTCACTAAAGCAGCAATTAGTTACCTAAGTTATCTGTGGAACAGATGGCATCTTAGGAGGAGAAATGATGGATACATAATTTCATTTGAGTAACTTTAGATAGATAGATTTGGGAGGAGTACCATAAAAATTCAATGCAATACTAATACTCTGTAACCAATATATCAACACTACAGTTTATCTTAAAATAAGAATACTGTATAATAAATTCAGGATTACTTCCTTCACCACTTTTTATTATAAGAAAAACACGTTTGGTTCTGGTTAGTACTTGGACAGTATATTTAAAACCAGAGATTAACATAGCATGGTATTGTTTTAACGATTTTAGTAGACTGAGTTGGTAACCAGCAAAACTAAAGATACAGTTTTGGTCAACTAGAAGAGAGCAAAAGAAAGAGGGCATGGAATATCCGAATTCTTAAAGAATATGAGTGAGGTATCCAACTGTCATATACCTCAAAGGGGTAAAAAAGTATTTATAAACTTTCCAAACTTCAAAAAGCATGTACACAATGCTAGAATGAAAATAACACTGAAAATTAAATAAAAATACATTTAGGGAAAAAATCATGCTGCTTGCTTTAGACCTTTAAAAGTTACTCACCTATTCTAAACTAAGATGTTCATACTCACTTTACATTCAACAGAAAAGGAAAAAGAGGTTATCTCCAAAGAACAATTCTGCCTGCCATCCTAACCCTACACTAACTACAGAAGTGAACTAAAAGTCTTGGTCAGGTTGGATGACTAGCTTCTGTCCTCTGAAGCTAGGCAAGATGAATGACATGGTTAAGGACAGAAAATTGAGTGATTTCAGATAAATTCATCCAGAGGAATCTGATAACAATGCCTACTAAACTGATGAGATTTTTCTACTGAGATAATTTTTTCTGTTGGAAACTGCTTTTCTGCATATATAAAAAAATGTTGGGAGAACTTTCAATTGCAAGGACAAGATACTTTCACTAGACAGCAGGACTGGAACAGCATGAGAAAACTAGGGACCCTGAGCACTCTCACTGTCCATACACCTCCCACCTTGCAGAGACTTCAGATGGGCTCAGGATATAGAGAGAGAAGTGGGGAGAGGAAAGACTTCCACCTTCCCCTTCTACCTGACCTTCTGGAAGATTCTTCTCAATTTTATCCTGTGGGAAAATATGTCATTGGGGCTGAACAGATTTTTATGGGGCCCTCTGCCACCCCCCAGTCCTCTCCACCGAGAAAGAAGAGAATAAAAATAAACTTATTTTATTTTTCATCTTAATTTAAGGTAGCCTTTTCTTGTTGCTTGCATAAATATGAATTTTAGATATTGTCACCCATTCCCAAGGGCTGGAATGAAATGAAGTCACTTGAGAGCTAAAGAATGACATGTTGTAGGATATCACTAGCCATATGTTGTTTGTCTTGGATAACTCCTACTAAATCAGTATCTAAAGGAGAATAATTACTAGCTATTTTGTGGTCTGGAAGCAAAGGACCAGATTAAGCTATGAGAGAGTTGTTGGGAAGCCAGAGTACATGTCAAGCTAAGCATCAATGTCTCATAAAATTAATGTCATAAAATTAATTCAAATAATTGCTTTAAACTGTGGCTTGCATAAATATGAATTTTAGATCTGGTCACCCATTCCCAAGGGCTGGAATGAAATGAAGTCACTTGAGAGCTAAAGAATGACATGTTGTAGGATATCACTAGCCATATGTTGTTTGTCTTGGATAACTCCTACTAAATCAGTATCTAAAGGAGAATAATTACTAGCTATTTTGTGGTCTGGAAGCAAAGGACCAGATTAAGCTATGAGAGAGTTGTTGGGAAGCCAGAGTACATGTCAAGCTAAGCATCAATGTCTCATAAAATTAATGTCATAAAATTAATTCAAATAATTGCTTTAAACTGTGGCTTTAATGGCTTTAAATCATAATGAAAGAACTTAAAACAAAAGGACCATAAGACTAATGACAGAGGACTCAGCATAAGCGACTAAAGGGTTTAGGGTTAAGTCTAGTTGTATTTAACAGCCTCATTTTTGTGCAGAAATGACACAAAGGGATCACAGAGATTAGAAATGTGAGTGAAAAATATTGTGTGTAGTTTCACAGTACCTAATTTAAAGAGAAACTTCCTGAGGAATAAAAAAACCCACTCCTAAACCTCAGGCTTGAAACCTAATAATCACAAAGATGTGTTCTCCCTTTCTGAACTTTAAAAGGGATTGTACTGTTCTGATCTACGGCCACCTAATAAGCACTTACTTCTCTTCTATCTCTGATAAATATCAATGCTAGGCAGATGGAAATGTATAACATAGATGTTACATCTTTACAATAATGTCCAATGACAGAGAAGTCCTGCTGTTGGGACGGAATCAACATTAAAGACCTGTTGTGGTAGTTCCACCAGCTGTGATTT
This sequence comes from Aptenodytes forsteri, assembly GCF_000699145.1. Lineage (NCBI taxonomy): Eukaryota > Metazoa > Chordata > Aves > Sphenisciformes > Spheniscidae > Aptenodytes > Aptenodytes forsteri. The sequence continues at coordinate 1,289,621 of NW_008794211.1, read as the reverse complement.
AAGGGTGATAGGCTTATTTTTTTACAACCTTATATCATCAGCTGTAGCCATGCACTAAAAAACCTGAGGAAATATTAAATGATAAAGATGTTAAGAAAGTAATAATTATTTTGTTTATGCCAAATTATCTAAGAGCACTTCAAAAACAGTGCTATTATTAATATTTACATATCCAGCTTATTTTAAATTTCTGATAAGAGTAACTCCTCCATAAAACTGTTTTATAGGCAGAAATCTGATAAACTTAAATGCTGCATACCTGAATGTGAGAATTTTCTTCTTTATTTTCTCAAAAAGATAATTGAGCCTAACAAATCAATTTTTAAGTTTAAGAAGCACAACGAAATAGGACACTCATAAAATAGCTTGTGTGTGCTTCTACAATTCAATCTTCCTAGTTTCAAGAGAATTTTTCAAGAAACCAGGTTCTAGTATGGTCTAATTACATTTGTTTTTCAGGAATAAAAAGCAAAGAAATCAGCTGAGACACTTAAGTCTGAAAATAGCTTTTCAAACAAATTTAATAAATTTTGTTTCAACACTACATATAACCTTTAAAGTATAAAACTGTAAGAAGAAACATTTACATTTAAATAATTAAACATAAATATTTTAAAAGAACCACTATAGCCATAACTATACTGTTATAAATATAGCATTAGAAAAGAAAAGCAGCAAGAAAATGGGAGTATCTAAGGAGGATGATGCTAACCACAGCAATTAGAGAGATGGGATAATTCCCTTTTCACTTGAAACTGCTTATTTTTACTATAATGCATAACAGGTAACTTCTGCCTCAAAGATCATATTATTAAAAATACAAATATTTTTCATTAATCTTATTTTCCCTTTTCAGAGAAAATTTTTAAATCAACTCTGCAACCTCGTAAATGCAGGGAAATTCCTCCCTTAATTTGAAATCCATTAAACTTCAGTGGGGACAGGCCATCCCTTCACATTAGCACATCTTTAAATAAAAGCTAAGATATACACATATGACTGAAGCAGAAAGTTTTCAAGAAATTTGAAATCTTTGAGCAATTTAACCTGGTTAACAGGAATAAAAATTTAAACAGCAAATCTACCTGAAAGAATAAGACTCAAACCTTTACAACACTGATCATACCTTGTTTCAAGGAACTGTTTCTGAGAATTGCAGTCAGCATGGAAGAGTTATTTTTGCTCAGAAATAAACTTTGCCTCAAATTAAAACCAAACAAAACTCCCCAACCCCCCAAAAAAACCAAACCAAAAAAACAATGGGCAGAGAAAATAAAGTAAGGTAGATTTGTTAAAAAAAGAAATGATCTCTGGCAGAATGTAATTTTTTTTTCTAATTTAGATTTTGATTCTTTGTTATTTTAGCCAACTGCAATATTTAGAAAATCCTACAGCCCATTTCCTTTGGGTTTTGTGGTGTTTTAAGACAGAAAATACACTTTGTGAACATAAATGTGCATGTTTTTAGATTCAACAGGCTAGTTCCATGCATTATGAACTTCAAAACTAAGATCCAAATTTCAGATTTTTTTGGTCACACTTGGGTTTAATTAAGATGGTGATTAAATGGTTACAGGTTCAGGGTGTCACACAACAATTAAAGTGTTAATCTTAATTTACTTCATGTCTTCTTTTTTTTCCTGGTTTGTGTGTTGTTGGGGTTTTTGGGTAGGGTTTTTTTGTTGGTCGTTTTGGGTGTTTTGGTGTGCTTTTTTTTTTTGTACAGCTGTTTCTGTACAACTGTCTCTTTAATAAAACAGCTTTATACTTTTTATATACTGAGCATGTACAAACTTCTGTATTCATGCAATGCTGAGGAATTAACCAGAAAAGCTGGAGGCAAGCAAGCTTTTAAGACCCCAGATGGCCCAGGCAGGGAAAAAGCTTTCCATGACAGGAAGATGTTTGGACATGTGAAAGCTGAATAACTTTGTTTATTGCAGAAAATGGTAACCATATCATCACATTAACATGTGGGATTCTACTGTAAAGGGAAAGTCTTGTCACCACATGAAAATTAAATCACTGATGCTTCAGAGCATCTACTGCCTCTTATCATCTCATCATGTGAGTGGCAGGGATTCCATTCAGGATTTTGTGCCTTTTATGAATTGCAGCACATAGCTAATTTCATCCAGATTTTGATTATTTGTATTGCACTATGGCTTTAATGTACATCCACATTAATACAGTTCCTAGGATTTTGGAGACAAAGAAATGTAAGACAGTAAAAAACAATCAAACAAAAAAACTACAACAGGAGCCATTATCACTAATACAATAGTTAGCCGGTAATTGAGTTGCAAATCTCTGAAGTTAACATAGGAATGAGCTAACATAGGTATAATTGTCGTGTAAACAGATGAGAGAACAAGATACTATTTTCATGAGAAAGTGCATTGGTGTATAATATTTTATTTCTGACAGTAGTGTAGAACTAAAATAATTTTCTATACAGGTAGAATTTAAAGCACGATTACTCACAAGCATTAGCTCTAATTTAAGAATTCATTTTTCAGAATGTCTCAAGAGACCAAACTGACCTGGAGCAATCCAGACCATAAAGACAACCAGAAGACAGAGATGAATGTTATCAATCCAAAAGGAGTGGTATGGTTCAGTAGTTGCCACAAAGGAGCTAAGGGAAGGAAATTAGCTCAGCAGATATTCTAGCATTATTCTACGCCTCCTAAGTATAAATTAACATATGAAAGAATCTGTATGTTCCTTGAGATCTTTCAAATCCCAGTTGCTGTTAGTTCCTTGCTTCAGTAAAACACAGTGAATTTAATAATAACCCAAACTTATTAATGACATGCATTTGATGGCATCAGCAACAGCACTGCTGGGTTAATTCTGTATAATTCTGCATCAATAATCTCTGAACATCCTACAGAAAATTTTCATCTATTTTCTGTTGACCAATTTAGCAGAAAACATCCTGGCAAAGCGGATCTCTGAATGTATTAGTTTAAGTAAAAATTCAGAGGAAAGAGTGTTTGGTAACTGTACATAGAAGGCCTCAATTGCAAATTAATGATCTGATCTAATACCCATCTATTTAGCTGGAAACTTTCAGCACAATTCACTGCAACTTAGTTGCGTAGGGATACAAAGTTCAGGGCTTAAAAAAAAAAGACAGCAATAAAACCACTGTTCTTAGTAAAGTGTACAAAGTTTCACCTGATACAATTGTTTTGATAATGCATGGGATTATGAAAAAACTTTTCTTAGATTTAGGATTATGATAAAAAGTTATCCTACACTAACTACAGAATCAGATTCTCCTGATAAACATTTTTCTTCACGGTACCTGGTTGCATCCATGTGTTAAGTTTCCTGCAGCTGAGCTTTGAAGCAGCTCTATTCCTAATCTTTTACTGCATCACTATGATGTAGTTCCTGGGGAAAAGAGTTTAACTTAATTCTTTTGACTTTATTGTTTTGGTAATCCATTAAAATGTTCATTGTTTTCAGCAAACTGTCAGGACACCTACAGTGAAAAATAATACAGTTTGTATAGTCTAATTAGCTAAATTGCAATATTTAATAAACAAGATACCTACCTGTAGAGGCAATCAAATATTGTCACTAATCTTGGTCTACAGGGATTTTCTTTTTTTTTCCTCTTTTTTATGATAGCTTGCAAAATGTTAATTTTAATGGGATTTATGCAAAGACAGTTAGAGAATGTTCTCTGTATTACATGTATTCACACCATATTTTCCCACTTTGAAAACAAACCTCAGTGCTTTTTATAAAAGAGATATAATAAGTGAACTAAAAATATACAAGGGGGTCATTACACTTCTAAAGCAATCTTGATTAAAGAAAGAGATTTTAGACCAGCTGAATAGCTGTCAGAGTACTCACTTACAGGTCATCTTATTTACAGGTAAACTTGACCCTGAATCTCAGTGCACACAGAAGATGTGGTTGGCTGAAAAGGTGTGTTATTGCTTCTGAGCAAGTACAGAAGCATTGTAATACAGAAACAGAAAAAAAAGGTTTATCTGTGTCCACTCATATTAGACTGAGAAGGCTGAAGTTTTCAGCCTCCAGTGCTTAAAGTTTTTCATAAATTCAAGAAGCTGACACTTAACTTTTTCAGTGTAATTAAATAAGGTTATTTTCTCCATTATGGATTGACTACCTAAAATAAGAGCCTAATAAAGTCCAAGTTGTAAATTAGTTTACATGTTAGATACAGCTCTAAATTTTATTGCTTTCTCTGTTTTGCTCGCTTTAATAATTGTTGTTTGAAAGCGGCAAAAATGCAAAAAGATAAGGGATGATTTAACAGATTTTTGATGTTTTTGGCTATATTTATTGAGGTACAAAATATTCGGTCTTGGGCTACTGCATGACAGGAATGCCTCAGCTTCACTTTTAAGCCAAAGGCAAAATAATTTTCTCTTGTTGCCTAACGTATGTGTAAGCACTGAAGGCAGAAGCAAGTTGCTTGTAAACATCATTACACAGCATTCTAAGATGAAAGAGCAATCTCGACAGATACCATGCGATGTTCATTTAAGCTCTTAATGTCAAAGCCCTCAGTTCTGTCCCTTGTTGTGAACTTTGGAGGCACAGGAAGCTGAAGCACTGCAGAGTACTCAGCAAATCAAATTCCATTCTGGCCCTAAATATCTAAACTGTCAGTGTAACCTTTGATTCAGTGTGTGTTCTAGTGCATTTATTTGGTTATTAGTGTGAACAGAGCTCAAGGACCAGGGACAATTAATTTTCAATCCATGCTGGATTTCAGTGAGAAAGGTGCTTTTAGATCATAGAATCATAGAATCATTAAGGTTGGAAAAGACCTCTAAGATCATCGAGTCCAACCGTCAACCCAACACCACCATACCCACTAAAGATAATTAACGCTGACTCTTCCTCCACATTGCCAATAAATATTTTGCTCTAAGTATTAATTGAGCAATTAATTTATTTTTATTTAAAGTACTTTAATTTAAAGATCGGTGAGGTGAGAAAATGACTTCACTGTTTTATAAGAAACATGTATCCATCCCTGTAACTAGAGGTATTCTTAGAGAAAGATATATGATTAAGGAGTTGGGCTTTTTTTAAGGCAAAAAACCCCCATGTTCAGTCTCAAGCACACAAAATCTCTAATTCACCTTCTTGAAAATAAAGTATCTCACAAGTTTGCAAAGTGAATGAACGAAATCACACATCAGTGAATATTTCCCTCCAAGTATTCTATCCTAACACCTGCTCTTTTGTACAGCTTGCTCAGAAAAGCATTCAACTGCTATCAGCAACTGTAAGCTCTCATACTGACAAATACTATCTATGATCTACTGACTTGCCAGCTCAACATCACTCTGTTTACTGACTCTCCAGTTTTGCCATTCCCTGTAGGACAATCTCTCTAAAGAGCATCCATTTGATTGATGTATTGAAACTCGTTTTTTCTGCAGCAGTTTCTGTGTGGACAAACATTGAAAAGTTGCTTATACTGTTCAGAAAAAGAAACAAACATAAATATCCAAGCTAGCCCCAAAACAAGGAACTTTCTGAACAAAAGTCTTTAAATATTTATGCTCTAGAGAAATTATAACATCTTGTTTGTTTCCTATGAACATGCTCCAAAAGCAGCATTTACATTCATCTACAATATAGTGATCACCCAGGGAGCCAATTCTTGTCCCAGAGTCATTGCACTGGATCCCTTACTTCAGAGAGAGAAGTTGTTGAAACATTCCAGTTTAAAACTAATAAAATCTTGATCACTTAGTGCAATTCCCCACATGGATATCTATCTAACCTTTAAAATGTTGTTAAAGTGACTCTTTCAGAGCTGGAGTCATGAAAGCCATCATATTCTAATTTTCTGAAAGCTTGATAGAACCAATATTCTTAGTATAGATGAAGTGTAATGAAGCACTTTCTTTCCCACAGGAAAGTCTTCCACTCATACCCTTTCTAACCTTCACATCTGCTATTTCCCTATTAATTGCTACAGCTTGGCACCTTTGTAGAGTGTCTGATGAGGCAATTCTATTCAATGACACCACTTCCTCTTCAACAAAAGAAGTGCAGTAAAATAGCAGTGTGTTTCCTATACCTTCAGGGGAAATGCTATGTGCAAATTATGCAAACATGTAGTCATCGTTTATACGTGTGTATGTGGAGAAGACGACTGTTTGTTCCTTTTATACTGAACCATTGCCTATGTAAAATTATGCAAAGTAGATCTGGTTTTGAATTTTTTAAGCAAATGAGGAGACATTCTGGGTCCCACTTAAAAAATCCATCTCAAAATACATGGTGTTCACTACAGAAATAAGCTTGAAATTAGTCATCACTTAAAATATGATCCAAACATATATTTACAAATCAGTCACGCACATTAGAGAATATCAGAACAAAGAGTATGTTTGTTTTGTTATGCTTGAATACAAAGACATCAAAGATTCTTTTTGCAAGAAAAATGAAATAATTTATTCTTGACACATATTACACTAATGAAATATTTAATTTGAAATTAAAATGGTAAGTAATACCAATTATCTAATAGTCCTCATTTATAATGTTGTGGGAAACCCCAGCAAGAAAAAAAGAAAAGCACAGCATGTTTAAATTCAAGATCAAATACAATATTTTGGTTTCAAGCAGACTGAGACTTTTAAAACATTGGTGTTTTATTTGCATTTTACTTTGGTTTTTCTCTAGTCCAAGCCTCTGGATGTGCAACATTTAACTCAACATTTTACTGTTTTTTTTTTTTTTTTTTTTTTTTTTTTTGGTAGAACTTCAGATTCTTTAAGCTTTAATGGCCACAATTTGTTCTGTGTATAGTCTTACCTGAAATTAGCTCTTTTTTTTTTTCTTTTTTTTTCTTTTCCTTGGATGTCTTTAAGCCTAGATTCACAAAGATATTGAAACACTTAATACCTACTGAAATCAATGGGAACTTATTTATGAAAGAAGCATAGAAAGAAGAAATAAGGATATAGTTCTATCTTAGGATTTTCAGGTTGTACAAGTATTTTAACAGGTTACTCCCGCAACAATTGATTTGCTTCAAGTTGAACCAGTACGACTAAGAAAAAAAAGAGAAATTGATTTGGGAGTAGGATAGAAAAGAAAAAAGTATTCACGTCTTCAGCCAACTTTTCTACTAAAGAGTAGAATCAGACATAATTCCTTCTACTGACAATATTTTAGCAAAACTGCTAAAGATTCTCACTAACTTATATCCAAATCAAGACTAACCAACCTGTTACAGTTAACAAAACAGGGCCAGGACAGAAGCCCATAATTGTCCATACCATCTGCTAGCATGGGGCCTGGAACAGTTTTGGCCTGTCCTAAGGAATAACCCCCCAAATGATACCTGGGCTCCACCCCAAGATACTAGCTCAGGACATGTCAAGTACATACCAAAGGCTGTTCCTAACAGGGTGTTTGTGCATGATCACCAAATTTTGATGGAAAAGAGAGTTTAGCCCAGTGACCTTGACTTTAAAAATGGCCCTGGCCTGTTTTATTTACTACTAAAAATATAGCCTGAAAGTGTACAAGACAGAGACATGTAATGCATTTGGAACAATATACTTGAAACACTATATAAAGATTCCTGTATGTATTTTACATTACTCTAATAAAGATTTCTTTATACATTTTACTTCAGTTTCTAAACAATCCACTTCAAAATTCTTACCTCAAAATGTTGGGTCAGAAATCATGATATTTTAACAATAATTTTTAAGACAGCTTTCAAACACTAGGGCAAGCTTCCTAAAGAGGTGGTCAATGCCCAATGCCTGTCAGTGTTTAAGACATCTGGACACAATGCCCTTAACAACATGCTTTAACTTTTGGTCAGCCCTGAAGTGGTCAGGCAGTTGGACTAGATGATTGTTGGAGGTCCCTTCCAACTGAAATATTCTATTCTATTCTATTCTATTCTATTCTATTCTATTCTATTCTATTCTATTCTATTCTATTCTATTCTATTCTATTCTATTCTATTCTATTCTATTCTATTCTAGCTTTAATAATTTTCCCTCTGCTTCACCTTTTAACCAAGAAGCCCAGAAGTACAGAAAAATAAAATTTGCAACAGAGAATTAATGATTCAGAATCTGTTCAAGGGTACAGTTTGTTCTGGATGGTTAAATTTTGTTAAATTTTATTTTTTCTGTAAACACGGTTGTCAGTTTTGCTGTGTCAGCCTACTAATCTCCTATATGCATGTGGAAACCCAAACATGTGAATAGAACTTGACTATACAATTAAGGAAACAAGAATCAATAACTGCAGTGTTGTCATCTTCAGGCTTAAAGGTGATTCCATGTTCTAAAAATTTACTATGCCAATTCTTTTGCTTAAAAATTTACTATGCCAATTTTTTTGCTTGCTTGTTCTTGCTGTTATTTTTTAATCCAGGAAAAACAAACAAACAAACTACTTTAAAGAATGGTCACTTTCCCCTAAATGCATTGAGTTGCTCTAACAGTTGTAAATTAAACCACATCACAATTTTGGAAATCCAAATACTATCTTACAGGATGACAACATAAAAATGTTTGGAGCTTGAAGTGGTTTTAGAAATGGTAATCTGTGTATATATATATATATAAA
>NW_008794211.1:1264824-1280061 GCF_000699145.1 Aptenodytes forsteri | reverse complement strand
GGTTGGACTTGATGATCTTAGAGGTCTTTTCCAACCTCAATGATTCTATGATTCTATGATTCTATAACCTATACAGGAGATGACACAGCAACATCTTCCCTGCTGGTGGAGGATAAATGTACTCAACCTCTAATATGATCAAGCATATGGAGTCACATGAGCAAAGCAAAATGGTGGATTGTGTTTATTGTTTGTTATTTTTACTTTTGTTTTTGAAAGACAGGCTTTTGCAATCAGCGGCTTACTTTTAGGAACACTCATTGTGACCAGTTCAATCTTTTTAAATATGACATTTACAAACACAGACCAGAATTTTGGTCATAGTCCAACTCAGACTGTAAGCCAAAATGTGAACTTTTTCTATGATATGAAAGAGATTTTTCTCTTTGTTTTTTGTGTTCATTTCAGTGCCAACATGTAAGAAAATAAACTTTTCACAGCCTTTAAACCAATATTCTAAAATAAGACAAATATCCTCACAGTGCTAGTTAAGTCAGTCAGTTTTATTATGGAATTAGAATTATTCATATTATTCCTTGTAAAAATAATTAATTTGCATACATAGATATTTTTTAATCACAGCTTCTCCCTACAATCATACTGCAGTTTATACATATATGAAAGTTGCCTAGTGCTTAAACAGTGATCAAAAACTTTCTAAGACTCATCTTACATACTTGTAGCCACCTACACATTAAGCATCTAGACCAAGGTATTAATCTAAGCTTCTTTATAGTCAATGAGAGAAGTTCTGTAACTCTGGAGAACACTGTCTTCCTAGGACAGTTACTTAAGGCAGTATAGAGGAACTGCTTTCTGGTGCCTTTCAGTTTCTTTCCAGTGCCAATAAAAGGCAATTAGATGACTACTTGAGAGGAGAGCAGGTACCTACATTTTGGAGTGAGGAGAAACCTGCCCTACAGGCAGGTAAACCTACAGGTTTCAAAAACTACATCTTTCCTAGTAAAACAAATCATCTGGGGGGGGCTGTTTTCTGGTTTTGAGCCCAAAACACAGGATCTTATTATGTCTTCCTATTAAATTCCCTCAATCGACAGTTGAGATTCTTTCTTTACCAATCCACCAATTTACCAATCGATTGGTAAATTTACCATTTACCAGTCTATTGCTAGTACAGTCCTACTCTATGCATTTTGAGAAACTTCAGGAATACAGCCTATTCCTGGTTTTATTCATTATCATTTTAGGGATGCCAAACTTCATTTTACAATTCTTATATCTATACAAGAATAATAAATTACCTTTGCTACACATTTTACCTATGAAATGAAACTAGCTACATTAACAGTTGATAATATTATTAAAATAGGGTTTGTGTAATGCAATACAGTGTAAGAAAATAGAATATTAAAAAATTTAATGACAAATACATAGTAACAGGAGGCTTTTAATCACTTGATTCCATCACTAATGTCAACAAATGTAAAAAACCAAAAAAATCTCAAATCACATGATGTTACGACTGCAACATTTGTAGGTTCTAGTAGTATTTCTGTTAGATTTATTCCACTAAAAGTTAGAAATTCAACTTATCAAAGTAATTCTATATTTCTGAAAGGAAAATTGAAGACCTGAAGATTAAGAACAAGAGTCTTAATGTTTTTTGGAAGTGTTTAGAAATTTATTTGGAGTATCTAGAAATCAAGCTCTATCTTGGAAATAAATCCAGAAATCCATTATTAGCTGAATAAGAATGTAAAAAATAATGGCCTCAATACTGCTTATGACATGAGCCTTATAGTTTCCCTTCAATCCTCTTTTCATCTTTGATGATCTGATTTGAAAAGGCAGCCACTGAGACAGCCAAATCTTCTTCATTATGAACAGTTTATAAAAAAAAAACCAAACAAAAACAAAACCAAATCCCAAACCTCCTTAATTTCAGAAGACAGATTTCTTATATGAGGCACCTGTGACTGGAAGAGGAAGCTATAACTGAAATTTCAGTGTTTCCTCTGCTAACTTCTGATTTTATGGGTAGCCAAACCCCTGACTAGAATACCATTGTTGGATTGCACATAATGAACTATGCTCAGCATCTCTGTACTTCAGGGAACAAAAGCTGCATCAGAAATACTGTAGCCATAAAATAAATTAAGGAACCAAACTGATGGTTTTGTTCAAACCAAGTAAATTCCTCCGCAATTCAACCTGAATAAAAATACACTTGAACGATAACTACCTGGATAGGCTTAGATAGAAGTTCTAGCATCAAATAAACTATTCTCAGAGCTTCTTTGCCAGATAAGGTAAAAGGGTGAAAGAAGAGCTAGAGAGCCTTCCCAACAAATCACAGAAAATGTTCGGTGCTAGTCTTCCTTCTTCACAGAAAGTTCCTTTAGGGATGCATCTTCCTTTTTCAGAAAGTGGAAATGTATGAAAAAGTACATGAAACTTCTATCAGACGTCATATAGAAGCTTCTTAAGCATTTTGGAAGATTCCTTGTAAGTCAAGGAAGGTAAGTGTCTCTTGTATCAAAAAATAAAAAATGAAAGACAGAAACAGAAAGACAGTGAGAGCAACAGAAAGAGGAACAGAACAGTTTCTATCTTACCACTGGCCTTCTGTTGTACAAGAAAGTAAGAGTTCTTCAAAGAAAGACAAAAAAAGTCAAGACTTCAAAGGCTTCCAGGATATATGCTGTATTTTATAGCTCATTGAGGGGCACCTGATTTCAGTTCTCAAATGCAAAGATAGACTACTCAAATACAAATATTTTAAGGTAAGCAATAGTACACCCTTTGTTAATTTTCACAATGCCTAGATTCTAACTAGAAATAATAGGTTACTAATAGAATGTATTAACATCATAAAAGCTCTCATGCTCCCCTCAAATCACAATGATTCACAACAGAATTCACATAATAACTTATCTGGATTTTGGTTGCCAATTACATTTAAATATCTATTATGAGAACTTAAGTCAAATTCAGCATGAAAGAACATATTATTTATGATCATAACCATTATCATGAGTGATTGTCTCAGCTTTTAAGATGTGGGAAAAAAAAACAACCCATAATTTCCTATATAATAAATTGATGAGTAAACTGAAAGATCACATGCCATATCTGAACAAATAAAAAATGCTAAGAAATATAGTGCTTATCTTTGGTCCAATGTGTTCATGGGCAGATAATGTTCTGATCAGTAGGCTACTCTGATCATAAAGAACTGGCTGCTCATGGCTTGGATGGGCATACTCTTCGCTGGGTAAAAAACTGGCTGGATGGCTGGACCCAAAGAGTTGTGGTGAATGGAATTAAATTCAGTTGGCGGCCAGTCACAAGTGGTGTTCCCCAGGGCTCAGTATTGGGGCCAGTTCTGCTTAATATCTTTATCAGTGATCTGGATGAGGGGATTGAGTGCACCCTCAGTGCCTGTCGGAAAAGGACCTGGGGGTGCTGGTTGACAGCTGGCTGAACATGAGCCGGCAGTGTGCCCAGGCGGCCAAGAAGGCCAATGGCATCCTGGCCTGTATCAGAAATAGTGTGGCCAGCAGGAGTAGGGAAGTGATCGTGCCCCTGTACTCGGCACTGGTGAGGCTGCACCTCAAATACTGTGTTCAGTTTTGGGCCCTTCACTACAAGAAGGACGTCGAGGTGCTGGAGCGTGTCCAGAGAAGGGCAACGAGGCTGGTGAGGGGTCTAGAGCACAAGCTGAGGGCTTGGGGTGACTGGGGTTGTTTCATCTGAAGAAAAGGAGGCTCAGGGGAGACCTTATCGCTCTCTACAACTACCTGAAAGGAGGCTGTAGCGAGGTGTATGACGGTCTCTTCTTCCAAGTAACAGGCAATAGGATGAGAGAAAATGGCCTCAAGTTGTGCCAGGGGAGGTTTAGATTGGATATTAGGAAAAATTTCTTCACTGAAAGGGTTATCAAGCATTGGAGCAGGCTGCCCAGGGAAGTGGTTGAGTCCCCATCCCTGGAGGTATTTAAAAGACGTGTGGACGTGGTGCTTAGGGACATGGTTTAGTGGTGGACTTGGCAGTGTTAAGTTAATGGTCAGACTCGATGATCTTAAAGGTCTTTTCCAGCCTAAATGATTCTATGATTCTAAAGCATCGTTTAGTATATTTTTTGAATAAATCAGTAATCTATGTTGTGCAGATTAAGGATCTTAAATACATCAAATACAAGTTCAATTAATGCATGGATACTGAAAAATGCTTAAAAGGCATCCATATTCAATAAAGCTTATGTAATTATTACCATAGGTGTATTGTAAAAAGCATGGTTTAACCAATCTTGACAAGCATTCTGTTTGGAGCAATGAATAACTCTGGAGAAGAAATTCATCAGTATAATAAGACTTTAAGTGGTGTCCAGGGCAATTCTGGCACTGGAAATATTTCTCTACACAAAGCAATGCTAATGCAGTTGGACAACACCTCAGTAGTATCATATATAAACTGACAAGGCAGAACCAAGAGTTCACCTCTGCTAATGAATGGAGGCTTTCAGGCTGCTTCAGTGGACAGGAACTCAACACTGAAGGTTGCTCATATGGTGGGATCTCACACAAAACTGGCTAAACCGAGAGACACTTCCCTCTGGAGAATTGTTTCTGAATCACATTCGCAGGATGAGTCATAGATCAAATCTGTAAACTTTACATGGCTACTTGGCGATAGATCTATATGCCTTGAAGAGCAAGATGATTTTTTTTCAGACTCTGATAGTTAAAAATGTTCTCAGATGTACTCTCAATTCTCTAACAAACCCTAACTCTGAAATCTTTCATACAGAATGCTGTTTGCAGTTGAAGGATTCTCTATGATCTAGTTCAGTTCCCTTTCTCACCTTGCTCATGATCTAAAGACAGACATAAAGAGAAAAAAGCTGAAAAGAGAAAAGGAAAGTGTTCTTGCCCTGCCTCTTGGGGGAAAGCAGCAGGAGAATGAGAGAAAGGTGATAAGGCTAGATAGCAATTAGGTTATGCATTTCTGAGGAAAAAGCCTTGCAACCAAACCTATGATCAGAACCCAGAGTTCAGTCATTCTCTTACAACGGATCCTGTCAGCAGTGCCATTACAGGCCCTGAAGAGGCCAGAAAATGAAGCGCATCAGGTGAGAGAAAAGAAACAAAATGGCTTACCAGTAAAGACAAAACCTACCATAATACATAAAGACAACATACATTCTGGAAGTATCAGCAATTACATTGCTGTTGATTTTCGCATCCTCATACCTCCAAATGTCTAGGCAACAGAACTCACTTCCCAAAGGGTGTGGATTCCCAGTGGCTTTCACATTTAGCAGGGTGATATAAGATCACCCTGCCATGGAAAGGGACACCCTCTGCTCCCCTCGCATCAGTTCCAGCATTCTAGCAGCCAGAGCAGCTTTCTTAACAACTGAAGAGTAAACATGCAACAACAAAAAAAGATTCATTTTCAGTTGGATTAGAAAGCTGGACTGACTCTTGCCACAGCCCTATGATATGTAGAGCCAACAGAGCTTGAAGTTGAAGGCAGGAGAAGAGGTTGGACGACTCACAGTTAGATTGTAATGTACGAACAGGGGAAAAATGTATAAGGAATGGGGAATGGGGAAAGGGAAGGGAAAAGACACAGACATGGACAAAGGCAAGTGTGAAAAGGTAATGGATTTCTACCATATTACATCTATTTTTAGTTTCATGCCTCAGCACTGAGATGCAACAGGCAGCCTAACATATGCTCTTATGGAAGGAAGGAAGGAAGGAACTGTATACTGTTCCTTCCTTCCTCATATTCCTCATACACTGAAGGAACAGTAATGGCTCTGACAATGCCAGAGAAGGAGGAAGGGCCAAGACAGCATAAAACCATTTCAGTCACTTTGTCCCAGTACCTAAAGAGTTGGTTGGAATGAGACCCTTTATGTGAATTAGTTCTGTTTTCTGCCCTCAGTTTCAAAAGAAAGACAGTTCACCTCAAACTACTTAATGGTACCAAATTTATCTGAATTTCTTCTGTTTAGAATTTAAATGCACTGCTGCTCTTGTTATAGTCTGTGTTAATGCATCACCTTATCAACCCACCTCTACCTAGCTTCCTTGATCTTTTAAAGAAACAAGTAGAACTCAGTGAGGCAGAGGTGTTTTGAGGTCTCTGGACAAAGCCTATATCTCATTCTCACAGACTCTGTCATTGCAGATTCAGTTCTTAGAAATGTATGGAGTGAACACAGACCTTGTTTCACAGGTTTGCAACTGCCTGCTTTTTTTGTACATTCAAAGAAGTAGTGGTTAACTGAGTAGGTGTTCCTGAAAAGAGGGAATAATCATGGGAAAAGGGAAATAATGCATTTCAACTGTATGTGTTTCTACAGATAGGCCCAAACCATGATGATCAAAAAGAAGAAAAAAAAAATTACATGGTATTTATATTCAATTCCCTTTTTAATCAAAAGTGCCACATGTGTTTTTATGCATAAGAACAAGTCTGGTTTTGTTACATTCAAATGCAACTTATCTATAAAGTGAAATAATTTTAAAGCAAACTGAACATGTGTCTGTGGTATCTGCTACCAATTATTTTTTAAGCATTATCCAGATCAACACATGGAGGCTAGGACTCAAAAAATTGTTTTCCATCCTTTTTAATCAAAAGTGCCACATGTGTTTTTATGCATAAGAACAAGTCTGGTTTTGTTACATTCAAATGCAACTTATCTATAAAGTGAAATAATTTTAAAGCAAACTGAACATGTGTCTGTGGTATCTGCTACCAATTATTTTTTAAGCATTATCCAGATCAACACATGGAGGCTAGGACTCAAAAAAATGTTTTCCATTAGTCAGTGGATATTTGAGAAGCTCAGAAGTGGTGTTTCTTTCATCTTTGACTTGCAACAATTCCACCAAATAATTGATACGCTCTGCTAAACTTCATAATGTTTTATTTGCAGCAGTCAACTAAAGGTTCTATGTATGTATATGCCCATGTGCTTGTACATGTTTACTTATTTGTTAAAGAGATAAACATCATTTGCCTATTACAGTGTTCAAACCCAGGTTTGAAAAACCCACTGAAGGTATACTGGCTTTATGCATGCCAATGCCAACATCACTCATGACAAATGAATGGCATTCACACATTTATTCTTGCTGCTATTCTTTAATTTATGTCAGGGGATCTGTCACTTGTACTCCAGTTGCAAGCAGTGGGAAAATTCCCCTACAACTCCTTCCTTCAGCCGTAAGAGACTATTTCTGAGATTTTGCAATGTATAGGTAGAGCTTCATGCTATTTCCTTTAACAACAGGCTGAGAATTTGGAAGAGGAAGGTAGACACTAAGCACTGAATTGTTGCCCCCCAAAATTTCCCAAGGGAGGTGGTAACAAAATGGCTAGGGCAAAAAGCAGAGGTGGAGGGGGGACAGGACTGAAAAGGGTCAGCAGCATGGATCTTTGTGGAGCAAAAGCAGTGCAGGAAGAAATGGAGGATATTGTAGAAAAGTAGAATTGGAGTATAAAAATGGGTCCTGAAGAAGAAAAGGAAAGAAACTGGCAAATGTAAATGATAAATAGAATAGTCTATCAGATAATTCTAAGGTGTGTGAGTCAGCTTTCCTGAATTAGTCCCTTATCTGCCTTTCAGCAAGTGATCTTGAAAAAGATGTATTCCCTTTTAGTGCTTCAGCTTCCTTATCAGCAAAACAAGGATATAAAATACATGACTCTCACAGAGAGCTGAGAAGACCTTTAATTCATGATACGGAAGTAATGACACTAATCTACTGCTATTAGAGAATGAAAAATTACTCTGTTTTTTACTATTTGGTTTGGTATGCAAAAGTAACCATAACTGAGAAAACTTCTGTTGTGCATACTACTGTAAAAAAACATAAAGAAAAAAATTCTGACATTGAAAGGTACAGATATGAAAAATTATGAGAAAACAAAGGTACACAGCAATTTCACAAAAAAAAAACCTTAAAATTGTAGACCACATATAAGCATATGTGCTGTAGTAGTTGCTTTGTGTGTGAGGATAGAGAACTGTGGTACAAATAGAAGCAGGGTGGAATTAACACTGTTCTCAATTTCAGAGCTGTCATTCAGCAAGAAAACAGACACTGGGATTTTGAGAAACATAGACTGAGAGACCACAGAAACCAGAGACAATGAAAAATCTGAAGTTTTTTATCCAAGAACAGCTAGTGTGAGATAAGTACCTTTCATGAAAATAATAAATGTTTTTTATTTTATTCCAAACAGGAAGGAAGACAGGTTTCTGAAACTTGAAAATGGTCAATAGTGACAAAAGCAGCCAAGAGAAAGGAAGAGAAGTTAGTAAATAAGAAAACTCCACAATTTGAGAAACACCAAAACACATATCAGGAGTGGAAACTACAATCCTAGCAGCAGATATGGCTTAGAATTTACTTTCGCGTTTCTTTCCTTCTAATTCTTGGATAATCCTAAGGTTTTCTTTGTTGTTCCCAATGAAATGGTCCACCAGACCCACCAGGCATATAACAGACTTGTAAAACTACTTCCTTTCCATGCTCAAACTAGATAAGTAGACCTTAAGAGTAGAGAGCATTGAAAATTTCCTCCACTTTCTGGCTTCTAAAAGGAGTTGTAATGTCATGTTTCCCAGACCATGAGGAGGCATACGATGATCTGGAGGACCTAATAAACCTCTGGAGACAACATCCTTTTTCATCGAGGCTATTTCACAGGGATGTTTGACTCACAAGGGTAACAGCATTTTCAATGTATAAACCCTGTGCTCTCCAAGATTTTAACTTTAGCAGGTTTTAGTCTAGCAGTTAGTTTGTTTTTCTGATTCCCACTTAGGTTCTCCTTCAAAAAAACGCTCTTCTTTTGTATTAGTACCACACAGCTTTGGGCAGGTTCCAAAGTATTTTTTAAGAAAGAATTCAATGGACTGCTATATAGATAATTTATGCAGAAATTACTGTCAGTCTCATGGGCAGCTACCGAGCCTTACTCTGATTGGAACTAATAACTATTACCAAGATATGATAATTTCATTTAACATTAGGAAACCATCTGGTGCCTTCATTTCTTGTTGTAACATAATGCCACTGTTTTACTCAATCCACTCTCATTAAAACAAGACAAAGCAGCTAAGGAAAAAATACACACAGATGATAAATTTACCTTCTCAATCATCTTTGTGCAACCACCCCCAGAAGTCATACTCTCATAGATTTTTGAAGTAGGAGGGAACTACTAAAATCTAATCTGAGCTCCTGTATAATGAAGGCTATCTATTTCATTAAGTAGCCTCTAAATCAAGAGCATAATGTGTTTGGGCTATGCTGTATCTATTATCCTCACAATGGCTGCATGTGATGAATGAATCCAGCCCACTCCTAGATAAATTGTACCAGTGGTTAATTACTGTCACTCTTAAAAATATGCACCTTATTTCTAGTCTGAATTTGCCTAACTTCAGCTTTGAAACATTGGATCTCATTATGCCTTTTTCTGCTAGATTAAACAGTCATCTGCTGTCAAAAGTCTCATTCCCATTAAGGCACTTACAGACCATGATCAAGTCACCTCTTAACCTTCTCTTCAGCAGATTAAACAGACTGATCTTCTTTAGCCTCTAACAACAATGCTTATTTTCAGACCTACAGTCATTCTTTCACCTTTAATGAACTCTTTCCAATTTTAAACATATTTTCTAAGTGTGGTCACCAGAACAGGAGACAATAGTTTATTAATAGCTTCCCTAATGCCATATAAAAATGTAATGTTATTCCCTACTTGATATTCACCTGTCTATATATCAGAGAATATAATATACACCATTTAAAACCCTCCTTTAGCTTACTGATAAAACAAAGTATTCTGAAATGAATTTAAAATGTGAATTTTTATCCTGTTTTTTACATACAATGCAGCAAACGTACACAACTCTTCTGTCTTTTCTATACTATCTATACTTTTCTATACTATCTACATCTACTGACACTTCTGTCACTTAAGATGTTTTTCTGATAGGTTTTTTCTTTCTTCATCAGTTTCCTGTTGTTAAGTGCTTTTTATATTATTATTTAGTAGTAGTATCTATGAGCTGTTCAACTCTAGCAGTACCTTTTAAGGCAATTCCACTTATAGTCTTATTTTAAAATATTTTCTTGCATTTTCATTTTCTTCATGTAAGGAAATTACATTCCTGAAGCAATTTGCTTATATAAAATAGAAGTATATTTTGAAAATACACAAATACAGATATAGTATGTTGACCAGAATGATAGTATTCAATTTTCTGATAACTCAACCTCATTAGGTAAAAATACCTAATTTTACCAGAAAGTTTACTCTAACAGATAGACTATATACAAATGTTTTGGTTTATCTTTCATGGAATATATATTTAATTAGATTGTATTCCTTACACAGGTAGCTCTAGTGAATAGCATTTACATCAAGCAAACTCTAATTTCCACCTGGAAGTTGCTTCGGACACTAAATGAATCAAATGAGATTATATAGTTTCCATTTACTTTTCTTTTTAAACATAATTTTCACTTATTGGCTGAACTACAAGAATAGTTGTAGCTACTTCTAATGCTTAAGTTTGGATCCATTTCATTAGGTGAATAATACCAATTAATTTACATACTACTAGATAAGATAGTCAACATCAGAAAAATATTTGTAATCATTTGGTTGCTAGCTGGAACAGAATTTCATAACTATCAGTGCATTTTCATGTCACAAAACATTTACTAACCATGATCTGTTCACACATAAATCCCAGAAAATATGTTTGTTCAACAGAATAAACCTTAATTTGTCCTAAAATCTATCAGCTGAATAAAGAAATCCTGTGTTTTGTTCTGATTTCTCTTTTCTTTCATAGTGAAGAAGGAGAATTCATTAATGTACTAAAGGCAATATCAAATTATGTGATCTGACACCATAACTTTGTTGTATATAAGTCTAGGTTATTTCAACTGCAAACAAAAATCTTCTGTGCAGGATGTATAATTGCTGTTTCGTTAGAAGTCCTCTCTAGTTCTTGGATACAATATACTAGATAAACACAAAATATATCTAGATAAATAGAAACAGAAGAATAAAGAGAGCAGAAAGAAAGAATTGTGCAGAAAAGGGAGCAGTATATTAATATGCAGAGGGGAAAAACATCCAGAGAAAGAGAAATAGTCTCTGTGCACTTAAAAAACCCACATATTATGTGCATACAAAAAAGGAAAAAGAGTGAGTAAGAGAGAAAATTAAGGGTGGGGAGAAGGAAAACTAAAAGTTAAGAAGATGCAGAGAAAAGTGCTTCTGGCAACCAGAAGGAAAGACACTGCTAATTTAAACTTGTTTCCTAATATTTTAGAGTCCCAGTTTGAATCTGAATTAGAACAAGTTCAAAGTTTTCTGCCAGACAAAAATTAAATTAAAGCCCTGTAGTGTTTTCTGGTAACTCAATAAATACATTGTCATCTCTTTGTGTCCTGAAACTTAAATCATTTTGACTCTTAAAAACTTCAGTCTTTAAAATGTCAATGTTGTTTCTTTTAACTGCTTCACATATTTCCTGACATCAAGAGACCTCTAATTGATTAGTTACTTCTATTAACTTCATCAGCTCCTTTTCCAACAAGTATTCTGGGGAAAATACTCAGAACCTTCCCAATGTATACTATAAGTTAAGCAGCCTAAAACATTCCTGAATGCTGAAGTTGAATTGATTTTTATTTCCAAGCAGAAGCTGAAAGCCCTATAATTATTTTTAAAAATTAAACTATGTGTACACTTCGATTGGCTCTAAGGTCATAGGATTAAACAGTGACTATTTAGCCTTGATATCTAAACAAATTTTGTATTTCTGAATCTGATGAGAGGAACTGAGCACACGTTCTTCAATTTCTGCACCAGTTTACAAGTTACCTTGGACCTCAGTTTGCCTAATATCATATGCCAATGTAACAGTCACCACAAAGCTTTAGGTGACAAAATAATAACTCATAAAAACAGACTATAGTAGCTAAAAGTCTTCAAAATGTACCAAAGATGAGACAAATATTGTTAAACACCTCTCTCTTTGGAAGATCCGAGACACCTCTGTGCTATCAAACACAAGGAGTTATAGAACAAACCACCCTCTCTCCCTTCATGCATACTTCTCACTAATTTAAGACCACTTAAATGCTTGATGAAGATAGAAAAGAAAGATTTCTTTTTAATCCAGCAACATATTTCACTATATTTCAAATTGAATGATCTTAGTAACAGGTTAAAATAGAAAAACTGGAAGAATCTGAGCTTTTTATATGGACCCAAAATTTCATTCAAAAGTTTTCAAAAGTACAAAGTCCAAAAGGTTTTTCTCAGTCCAGCCACTAATATACTTAGTGTAGTCCACTTGCTTGAACAAAGGCTATGATTAAGTGTAATGTTATTGAACTGATACTGTAACTCCTAACCTGACAAAACTTATTCTTGTACACAGCTATAGGAGATCTGTCTGAGCAAAGTGTTCAGGTTTCTTCACCTATTCCACTGTTATAAATTCAATTCTTTAAGCAAAAATCATCAAAGAAATTGCCCTTTATTTCACATGAGAGATTTTGTATTTGCTTCCTTTGCTACCTTGCAAATTCTCAAAAAAGTGATTTTCAGTTTCTTTTGACAGCAGTGGGAATCATATCCGTTGCTCCTCAGCAAGGTGCACAAACTTTCCCCGCACAATCGGGATATAGGATCTTTTCAAACAGAATATAAAGCTTACCTTGAAGAAAGTCATGGTTGCTCCATCTTCAACTGCCCCATACTCTATCTTTGTCTGCTTGGCCAAATCATCAGCAGAATCAATAGGGGATTCCATACGTTCCACTGTCAGAAAGGCGGCTAGGTTAGCAGTGTACGAGGAAATGATGATAAGTGTGAAAAACCACCAAATGCCTCCCACTATCCTGGTGGAGAGGGCTTTGGGCATGAGCTCAGAACCTAACGAAAACCAGGGGAGAAAGGTGAAACCAATGCACAGAAAACAATTAATAAGTGTTCAGCACTTTTTGCCACAGTGGGGAGATGGAATCACTGTGCAAAAAAATCTTTAAGCTACAGGCTTACATGTACTGCTTGTACAAACACACACAACTGAAATAAAAAATAAGAACTGATTACACTTATAAAGACAGATCTTTTTGGAGCTGTGGGAATCAAAAGATAGTAATGGGAGACTCAATGACTAGTGCTTTTTTAAAATTTATAAATATATGTATAGCAATGTGAACAAACCAGTTACGTGAACTGGCTTTCCAGAAAAAATCTTAGCTGGACTGAACTTCTAAGTTAATACTAATATTGAAGCACTTATACAGTTCTTTATCTTCAAGGCACTAAATAAACATTATTTATTTTGTAAAAACTCACTTGAGTAAATAAAAATAAGCTACTGATGAAAAGAACAGATATGAAATAAAGTATTTCATATCTGAAATACAAAATCTGAAATCTATTAGAAATATGTTTTTGACTTTTGCCATTTGTATTGCTGTAAAGGTTTATATTTATTGACTGCTTAGATAAAAAAATTAACATCTCCCATCTCTATATAGTTAGCTCCACAATTTCAGATAAACATGGGTGGCTATGCCACACACTTAATTTGATAGAGGAGCAATGAAAATATTAAACCACTATGCATAAACTAGATAAAAATAGATTATAATGCATTGCTGGAGTTGCCTGCTCATGGCACTAAAGAATGGAAGGGGCGACAGACACTGTATAGTAATTTGCATAATTATGAATGCTAATTTAGAGTCTAATGAGACAAATTGAAGCACATAAACTCCTCTTGTGCTTAATTACTAAAAATAGGAAAAAATAGAATTCAGTGTAATTTACAACCACAAATATTTATTATAAATGAGCATGTATGGATTTTTTTCCATAACATTATAATTGAGTGGAATGAAATTTCTAATGATGTCAAATAAACGATTTCAAGCTTCATTGTAAGAACTTTACATGAAATCTTTTAGAAGTATCCAGAAACTTGTTTTCAGAGAAACAGTTTTACCATATCCACTATACCATTGTACCAAAACAATCACTTTTTGTTAATTGGTCATTATACTTGTTTTTAAATTTCCTGGGTAAAATGGAATGAAGGCAAGATGGACTATTTTATTACTGTTAAAATTTAGTGTTCATATTGAATTATTTAAGGAACTGGTCCAGCAAGGTAACACATCTTCATATAAATGAAAGATTATGCCAAACTTCCAACGTCAATGCCAAAAAAAGAACAGAAAGGGGGGGAAAAAAAAGGAAGAAAACCAAAGAAAAGGAAAAAAGAAGTGGTATCATAACTGGACTATCGTATTCAAAAACAGCCCATCTTACCCTGCAGTTCATCTTACCCTTGCTGTTTCAAACAAAAAAAGCTGACAGACTTGGACATGACAGCCAACTCCAGCGCCAGACTCTGCCTAGAATTCTGCAAGGAAAAAAGTAGAAAAGTACCTTTCTGATGTAGTTGCTCCTAGGCCCTGTTAGTCAGACACTTAGACACCATAACACTAACAGATTTCCCAATAAGCCCACCATCATCAACTCTTTTTAATTGTTCTCGTTTCATTTAAAAAGCAACATCTTGGACATGACAGCCAACTCCAGCGCCAGACTCTGCCTAGAATTCTGCAAGGAAAAAAGTAGAAAAGTACCTTTCTGATGTAGTTGCTCCTAGGCCCTGTTAGTCAGACACTTAGACACCATAACACTAACAGATTTCCCAATAAGCCCACCATCATCAACTCTTTTTAATTGCTCTCGTTTCATTTAAAAAGCAACACCAGTAAAGTCAGATAGGACTGGGAAGAAAAGAAGAGTGGAAACATTTGCTGCAGTTGCCCCAATTACCACAAGTTCATACCTTACCGAGGACTGAAACCGAGTGCCACCTAGGCCCATGAAACAGAGCCTGGTTAGGGGCTGACTGTCATGTACCCAAGGTAACGTCATGTCCAGCACTATATCCCACAGTTTCCTGGGGGCGAGGGGTGTCAGCAAGACATGTATGAGTTCCCTCTATCATGTAGCCTCCAGCACTAAGCAAATGTTTTGTAAAGAAGCAGCACTTAGTAAGTTAATGTGAGTGTGGCCCAAGCGCTATTATAATGTTTCTAATAGAAAGTTATTGCCGTTAGGTGAGAACTTCCATGCTTGTGTAAAAGCCTACTTTTAGATGACTTTAGGCTCTTGAGAAATTTTTTTTAA
>NW_008794211.1:1214824-1259824 GCF_000699145.1 Aptenodytes forsteri | reverse complement strand
CTTGAAAAAAGAGACTTTAAATAAGCTTTACAAAACCTATGCTCCGCTTTTCCTCTTTGCTGCTACCCACTGAAAAGTTAGAATTACTCTTCAAAAACTATTGGCTAGTACAAGCAATGCTTAGAAGTCAGCAATCTTAGCAGTCCACAGGAAAGGGAAGATTTGTGTCAAATATGATTCTACTTTAGGGACATTCCATGATATTAGAAATTAAAATTAGTATGCCCAATGAGCAGACAGATCTACTTCAGAATTGCATCATTTCATTTACAAATTATTTGAGACAGACTATAATTTATTTAAGCTCTGTATTCATACAGTGTTTCTAATAATGGAGCCTTGATCTTACAGGCCTGCTAAGTAAAAATAATAGTGAATATTGAAAAACAAGAACATTTTTTTGGAAAAACCTGCTCAGATAATTCTCTGATCAGATACTGGATTTTTCAGTGCAGCCTCTGAGTGTACGGGAAGAACAGAAATTATCATAAACAACGTCTGATGAGAGGGAATACCATATTATGTTTGGCATAGCTACATAGTTAGAGTCATGAATGAACAGTGTAAATGAAGAGTGACTATACTTCACGCTACGCTATCTGGTTGTGGAACCTCTCAGTGCTCTTTATGTGCAATGCACATAAAGGAGACCTGCTTTAGCAAAGCTGCTTTTCTATATCCTATAGAAGATGGTATGCAGGGGCAGAAAGTGGAAAATATCTCATGATTCTAGCCTTTGAGATCCTAGAAAGTTCAGCTCGATACAAAACTCTGCTAGTCCTCTAAGGCAAGACCTATATAGACAGCATCATCTAAGATGTCCCTTCTCAGGCATAAACTTTCTGGTTGTCTACACTGAGAATGCCTGCTTTTAGACTCAATAGCAGTCCATCTTGAGCCTGTTTGGCTTAAGGACCTGGTATGGTATCAACTGTAGTCTACTGCTAGCATCTCAGCCTCCCTTTTTATTTAGGAGCTTGTTTTTGCACACTCTAGGCACAGGAAGTCTTCTTGCCATGATGATACAAGATACTGTTCCTTAATTCTTGACCTTCAGGCACCCACTCCTCCTCTCCAGTGTCCATAGTTTGAGACAAACTTAGGAAGAGACACTTGACTAATTCTGGATAAACTAGAGCAGTTTCTACAGTTTTGGTCAGTAAATAAAGATAGTCTTATAGAGAGCCACAGGACTCAGTCTAGATGACCTTAAATGTGGTTGTAGATACAATAATGATATTGTAGATAATGTGATTGTTTTGTGCTCACAAAGTATGCTCAGTGCAGTACATTCTGTCACACATTGACTGCTGTTTTCAGTTGCTTTCATAAAAGATGTGGTCTAGCATGTTCTATACAAATCGACTCAATTCAAAGCTGCTGAGAATGTATATATAAAACTGTACCCTCCTCCAGTTCAAGTAGTTTTCAACTCAAAAATCTATCAGTTTCTCTCTGATAGTATTTTGTTTTAAAAAGCAAATTAACAGACATGTTTAGTACAGACTCTAATATCTGGAGTTAAAGCCATTTTTAATTTAAGCTCTATTTTCTGGAGAGCAATACAACTTATTAAAAAGAGAAGAAAGCACAAACACTGCAATTTAGAGGGAAGAGAAAATGGATTAGTGGAGTAATATTTGCAATTTGTTTTTCATTATACCAACACATGGCTGTCTAGGAGTGTTACACAGAACTGAATTTATACCAGTTGCGAACATACAGTTAGTCCTTATTGGATAAAGACTGGTTGGCCCCATTACTAACGCTTACATACCATTTTAGTTTTCTGTGTTGTTTTCAGATATTTACAAAACAGGTGTGTACTGTCATTAAATCATATTCAGCATGTTACCTGTTAAATTCCTACAGAGAACTTTCACCAAAAATCTAAAACAGTCTCTCTTTTTTAGGGTGGGGAGAGATGCAGAGATTTCTTTTTTTTTTTTTTTCCCTGAGGATCAAAAAAGAAAAACACATGGGATCTTTAAATCACAGGTTGATACTGAATATTTAACTAAAAATCCATTATAGTTATCAGTTACCATTATAGTGCCTGGAGTTTAATTCTTGTTTAAAAATCCATACTGACTTATAACTTTTTATCTTTATCTCAGACATGATACTGTCTTCCATTCTGTCCCAAGTAGGAGTCACATAATGAGTATGGAAAGGCTAAGAAAAATCTATATTCTACAGCATAGTTTGAAATTACAAGACAAAAATCAAATGCAGTAAATTGAATTCTTGGTCTGATGCAGTCAGATAGAATACTTCCCTATATTCATGGAATTGTGAGTAATTTCAGGCAGGGGAAGGGAAGGGAATACTGATTGTAAAGAACTATGGTACAAGTATGACTTAAAGGAGCAAGTATGACTTAAAGGACTAATGAGATTACTTACTGGTAGCTGTGTTTAATTTATTTAAATTACATTCTTTTCAGCGATATTACAACCAGACAATGCTGCTACTGTGTTTTTGAAAATGAACATGTAAATCAATTAGGAGAAAAGGGTGCTACAAAAATATTATCTAGAGCATGACATATAAACCAAGATACCCTGCATAGCTCAGCAATATATGCCACAGACACAGATAGCACATACTTACAGTGTGCATACTATTCTAGCATTATTTCAAACCTGCCAAATTAACCCAGATACTTTTCCTTTATTCCCTCACTTTTCTTTGGACAAGGACTATGAAGAAATGTAAAGGAAAGATGATTATTCACTTACATGCACACAGACATCTCTCTTGCACAATCAGATCAAGAAGTGGGCAGACAACAGCCTTCACTGCAAATACCTTAGCACAAAGATTTCACAAGCTGTAAGGCTTCATCTAATGAGCACAATTTGAGAAATGAAAAGAATCTTACCCCATCTTCTTCATGAACTGTTGAGCATACTGATTCAATACTGGATATTGTTGAACACAAAAAAGTATCAAGGCATTCATGTGAGATACTCTTAGCTCTAGAAAATTACACATTCTCTCATTCACCAGAGCAAAGAGGAAGATTCTTCTAGACGTTGTTTTTCAGGACTTCTGTGCAGGACTACATCCTCAATCCAGATCTTACTGCATAAGAACTGACAGTCAGATAAATTATAATATTTTAAAACTTTTTCAAGAATATCCAGGATATGAGATGGATGCTTTATTATAATTTATTACACTATTCAAAATAAAATATATTTCCTCTTCCCTTTATTAAAGCCTGCATTTCTTTTTTCTAAATTATGCTTTTTAGAAAAAACAAGATTTTTGTTTGGCTGCTTGGATGTCAGACCCAACTCATTACCTCACCTTATCTGATGATTGCTGGGCTGTGAACAGAGCCTGTTATTGCCAACACTCCTGCCCTGCTCAAATACCCTTGTCAGTGCAGTAATTGCCCTGCCTGTACTGTGGTCATCTTCCACATCATCTTCCCTTGTGAAGCCATTCTGCTTTTGCTGCTCCCTGACAAGAACTAGTCATCCAACACTTAGTTTTTTTTTTATATATACAAAAAATCCCCATCTAAAATAGTTGCATTGAATCACCATCACCTCTCCATTGCCTGTAAATGGAGCTTAATGTGACTGACTTTTTAGATATCTAAAAGACTAACGTTAAGGTTTCTAAACCTAGGGGATATTGGTCAATCTAAAGTCTAGAAAGGCACAAGATTCACGTGCAAGTTGTGTACCGCCTTTACAGAAGTGGGTTCTATAGCTCTACCCCTATCCCTTTAAATGGCTTAAAGGCACCATTAACTTTAAACATGAGTAAGATCCTGTTAAATCCAATTGAGTCAGGGATTAAATACAAATACGTAAGTTATTGCAGGATCAGAACCAAAATCTTCACTATATGAATGAAAATAAATAACCTGTCCCATTTTTCTACAACTTTAGCTTCCTGGTTAATATTAAAAAAGTAAACACTCAATTAGCTTATAAGCAAGTAACATAAAAACTATACTGTAAACTTCTCCGATAAGCAACATGAATCATACAGGAATAATATCATCAAGCAAAAGTAGATATGTGATGATTTATGGAAGTTGCCTACTTTTACTGCTGTATTAGCTACTAGTCCTGCAGTTAAATCCAATGAAATGTACCCTTGGGGCTACAGAACCGTGCAGGTTGGTCACAGCTCAAATCTGAACCAAAACTAAGAAAGGCTTTTTTGTTTGTTGAAAAGAAATACTGTAAAACATATAAGTATGGATTTGTTCTCAAACCTGCTGAAGACAAAGGGAATCTTTCTTTTGGTTGTAATGTGCTTGGGTATTTAGTACTGTTCTACTCAATGATATACACTGAAGGAAGATAACTTAAAAGTGTCGGAACTATTAAAAATTTCTTAGACTATTATGTGATAATTAGTATAAGTATATAATAACTGAAACATTTGTTTCTACAGATGTGAATCAAGGGTTTATTAAAATTCATTATATTCTGCATTAAAGAAATAGTATATTACAATTGTAATTAAAGATTATTATATGTTAGATATGAGTCAAAGATATACATACAACCTCATTTTTGCAGCACTAGTCAAGTTCTTATTCCTTAATTTATTAAATATACTGATTTCAGTCCTTAAATAATTTTTGAACTTCTAAAACATTAGTCCATCCTTTTCTTGAACAGAAGAAATGTGGATAGAGTTAAATGCTAAATGACAGTCAAGACTCTGAAGAAAACTTACTTAAAATTATTATCTTTTAATGTACGTGAACTTCACATTGATTGTAGACTTCTCCCACAGTCAATGTATCCTGACTTCTGCTAAATATATTGAAGTCTTTAAAAGCAAATATTCTTGGCCTAAACAGCTCTAAGATATTGCAAGTAAGGTATAGTAGCGGAGATGTCCAAAGAGTTGCTCCATGGTTAGTTTTAAGCCAATTTTAATGAACATTTTTATTAACAATCTGGAAGAAGGTATAAGCAACACATTAATTAAAACACAGAGGGCAGTACTTTGGAGGATGTTATGAACACTAAGAAGGGCAAAGGACTACAAAGAGCTTAGAAATATTAGATTAATAGTTTAGGAGAACACAAAGTGAGGTTGATCTGAACTACACAATGTTACCCAGCGATATAGAATAAAGGCAGTACTATTGTAGCAGATGAACACAGAAGACAGTGCTATTCGTAGCAGAACAGGCAAAAAGTTAAAATGACAGGGGAAGAAAGCCTCGGGGGGTAGGTGGGTGGGTGGGTGTAAAACCAACTCAGAAGTTTTCTACAGTTTGCCTGCAAGTTAGGCCCAGATATCCCATTAGAAATAGAAGAAAGATAAGATTTCCCCACTGAAGATTTCCTGAATGGAAAGGGAATCTGAGTGAGCAATGAGCCAGACTAGCTGATTTCTATAGCAGCCTTGGTAAGGGGAGGAACATTAGCAAGGACTCAATGCATGCATGTGGTGCTCTGACAATCCCTAAGCAGCAGAGGGTCCCTCAGGAGTATTAAGAAGCTTGTACCTCTTGGCTGTTGCAAATTCTGCCAAGGCCAGAGAATCAACTTAGGTTATTTAAAACTGGCTTTCTACGTAGAGTCACAGCCTGTTCTGACTTCTGTATCTGAAGCACAACTCAGAGAAACAGAATATTCATTGTATTAGAAGACATTTTGCCTTTTTTTGGTGACACAAGTAAACTGATATATCCAACATGATTTTCCCCTTTCTGTGATTTGCTCTTTAGTGGTCTTAACATACTTGAGAATCTTTAATTCTTCATTTGTATTCTTTTATCCCTATATCTAGATAGTAATAAACAATTGGGTGTTACTTCCAAAAATGGGTTATTCTCAATACTTATTATAGCTTTTATTTGCATTTTCCTCCTAAATAGCCTACATCAAACTGTTTTATATAACATTCTTACTTCTTTACCAGAAAGCATTACTATTATTTACCCAAATATGGGTTTCCCTGAGTATATTGATGAAATGGGAGAAATAGAAAACTGACTACTTTGGAAATTTCTAATCTCTGTTTCTAGAAAGACCTTTGAATATCCATGCAATCAGCAAATTCTTTTCTCAGCCTGAGTTTAAAAATCAGAGTTGAGGATTCAAAACAATTAAAAAGAAGAACTATTTATACAATACAAACTGAACTGAAGTGGTACTTAATTCCATTGTTTGAAAATAAGGATGAGGCCAGGAGGAGGCAGGGAAAGGGAAAATGGCTGAAGCCAAAGTTATCTCAGCAGGGGAAGTGGAGATGTAGAGCAAACATTAATCTCACAGCCTATACATTCCTGAATCTCCTTAGATATCCCTGTCTTTGGTGGGCCAGAATTGGAAAGATTCTGTGCAGCCAGAGGTATTGTGGTACAGTTTCACTGACTGGCTGGCTGTTACTCTATCACCTCTTCTAGGTTCTTCCTTGCTCTCTTTCTCTCTCTTTCCTCTTCTTCCTTTTTTCTGTATTTATATTTGATGTCTGGTGCTACTACTGGCAGTGGGGTAATGGAAGAAGCAAACCACATGCTCTGTCTTGCTAAGCCAAGATTAATTTCAGCATCTACAGCTCTACAGTGCAGTCAAAGAAAAACAGCAAAAGAGCATCCAAAACCCATATTACTGTCTAACAGCCAAACCCCTCTGAACTGTTCAATTCGCTGGCCCTATGTCTGCCCTAAACACTTCTGGTGACTTAATCTTATTCTGCCTTCAGGAGCACCCTGGACTTGCACATCCTTTCCTCATGATTTCCAAGCCCATCTTGAAGGGTGACTGTCCCAGGCCTGCATCCATACAACAGAAAACATTTAGGACCAGGGGCCTGAGCTTCCTCAGCAGATGCCTGGTCCAGGAATGCATAGTATGTGCCTCTGATTCACAGTGCTGAGCCTTCTACTGAGTGCTGTGCTTAATAGAAGAGAAAACCTTTTTCAAACATAGGTAGTGACTAAAACAGCAAGCTAAGAGACTTTTGGATTCCAGGCCCTTCTCAGCTTGAGTGGTTTTGAACTCATTGTTTCTAATGTCCAGAAGGGCACCTCTCTCACAGGTGAAAACCTAGGCTGGAAGTCCACCTACTGAACCTTGGCCAGTAGACATACAAAAGGTGGATAAGGATGATGGAAAGGAAAAAAAAAAAAAAGAAAATGTGTATTGGTTACACATGGCAAGAATTTAGTACCTGGGCTGGGAGGGGGTGCATGTGTGGGCCTCTGTGAGAAGACGCCAGGGGCTGCCCTGTGCTGGATATGGCTGGGTCCAGCTGACTCCAACAGACCCCCCGCAGGACACAGCTGAGCCCCTCAGCCAAGATGGTGGCACCTCTGGGAAAGTGTATTTAAGAAAGGACAAAAAATGCCAGGCAGAAAGAGAGGAGAAGGGAGAAAAAAGTGAGAAACAGCAGAAGGAACACCAACGTGAGAGAGGGAGGAGGGGAGGAGGTGCTCCAGGCAGCAGAGCAGAGATTCCCCTGCAGCCCACGGAGAGAACCACAGTGGAGCAGACTTTTTTCCTGAAGAACTGCAGCCTATGACAAAGCCCATGCTGGAGCAGAAGAAAAGTGTGAGGGGGAAGGAGCGAGAGAGAAACCACTATGTACTGACCACAAACTGCCCCCCATCCTCCCTTCACTGCTTGGGGGTGGGTAGAGGAATCCAGAGTGAAGGAGTGAAGTTGAGCTTGGGAAAGGGAGGAGGAAAAGTGATGTCTCAGTGTTTGCCTTTGTTTCTCACCTTCTGAACCTATTTTAGCCCACGAAGGTAACTGGTAAGCAATCTCCCTGCTTTATCTTGACCCATGAGCTTTCTCACCCTATTTTCTCCCCTTGTCCTGCTGCAGAGGGGAGCAAGTGAGTGGCTGCGTGGGCATTTGACCCTTAGCCAAGGTTAACCCCCCACAACATAGAATTGGCTTGCTTCCTCTAATGAGAGTCCTCCTTTGGGAGGTGAGGTCTGAGTTCTGGTCAACAGTTTGAGCACCTGCCCTCACACAGCACAAAGGACCTTCTCATGCTCCATCCACAAACTACAATAAGGCTTAAATGCTTATTAACAAGGTTGTTCTGGAACTATTCAGCAGAGCTATGTTTAGATACCCAGCAAAAGAGAAAGTCTAAAATGTAAGTGCCTCCACATATGTGACACGAGACTAGTCATCATCTGAATGTCTTTCGACGTCTTGAAGGTCACACAGAAAAACAAAAGAGCCTGTACACAAATATAGACCATTATTTTCTCTGTGGAATTGATTCCCTTCATTACCTCTTTCACTTCTGCTAAATCTCATACACATTTCTCCCTCTCCTTTTTCTGCTGCCTCTCCAGCTACTTCTGGAAGCTTTAGAATTGTTATATACAAATGAAACAGTGATACTATCAAGATATGTATGAAATGAACCTAAGTAACCATGTAATCTGCTTAGTGCGACCCTCTTCAGCTCCCACCCTCACCCACTATTTGTTGTGCTCACTTGTTCTGTTATGTCTAAAATTAGACTTCTATGCTTCTCCAGGCAGAAACCATGTCTTTTTGTTTTGTGAAGTCTGTAGCATATTTTAAACTGTGCTATTTAGTCCTGGGGGAGAAAAATCTTCCTCAGCCCATGATACTTTTCAAGTTTTCAAAGAAATCTTAGTCTGTATAAGAAAATAAAATCTTTCAAGTTGAAAGCCACAAACTGTTGTGTTTGTGAGAGTATACTTGAGAGAAGTACTGCTATAGACTTGCTTATGCTTTTAACTCTTCTGTACACATCTACTTCTGCCCACAGTCAGAGATAAAGCACTTAGATAAATGAATTGAATTTCTATTGCATCCTTGGTATTTACCAGGGAATGGACAAAGTCCAAATTCAAGTCCTTGTTTTTCTTCAGTCAGTAACTGACATGAACAGAAAAAAATTTACTCACTTTCGAGGGGCACCTGTTTCTCCTTTTACTGTCTTCTCTTATTTTCACTAGAAATTCTATTAGGAATATGAAAGTTTCAGAAAACCACCACATTTTCTAGAAATGTTTTGCTATGGCACCTTTCCAACTGAAAAATTGCATCATTGATGATTCCTGGACAGCTCTGCTCAATAAATTATAAATTATGTCATGAACAATAATACACTTGGGGAGAGTTAAAATACAGGTAATTACTTTTTCTAAGTCCAAATCAAAACTTATCAGCTTATGATTACAGGGTGAAGACAGCCACAAAGAGCAGAAAACATTATAGCAGGAGGGTGTTTTCAGACACAGTTTTGCTCCCTGTATTTCCTTTTTATTTATTCAGGCTGCTTCCAGTTCAGAGTACTTGCAGATTTTTGGATCCTAGAATTAGATATTTTGTTCTCTGTGTTCCCTCTAAACACACTTGCTTCGGAGCTTAATTCAAGGCTCTAGGTTTCACTGTTGCTCGAAGTGCCTAAAATTTAATAGCCCTGTTTTACATCATGTAATAGAACTTCAGCTTCACATCAATATTTAGTTAGGGCACTGTAAGATTATGCAATTGTTATCTGTCTTATCCACTTCTTATAAAACATAAACTAGACAGAACACCATTCCTTGCTTGGCTTACATTACAATAAGCCCAAAAGAATCTCTAAAGGTCATTGTTTGTAAAGAACTCTTATTTACTTTTTGCCTAAAAGCCAGGAGATATGCTCCTGTATCACAGTGTGTCTTTATTGATCAATACCAACTCTTAACAAAAATATTAATGATCACCCTAAACTATGCCTGCAGTACTTGAATTTTCCTTAGAGCTCTTCCTTCGAAGTATTGACTAGCACATGTGATTTCTTTTGATTTAAACATCTTCTTCAGATTTGCAGGCCCAAAGTTATATTACGCAAAAAAATGATTTCCAATTTCCTAAAGGTTCATATTTGACAAGTGATTGACTTGCTTATCTTCAGAGCTTATAAATTAATATTATACATTTTATAAAGTCCCATTTCCTGGGCTCAGTAGCACTGTATTGCATCATTGCTAGTGGTTTTGGTACATTAAGTAATTGCTGAAACATTTTAAAATGGTGCTTGCCAGAAGGAGAAAACCTTTATGGGTCTTTTGCCATCTCAGAGAAAAAGAAAGTGTTACACAGTGTCCTGTGTGTAACTGTAAATACCAGACTCAAATTTATGGAAGCTGAATTCAAAGAAAGTGCAGTAATAGGTTCATTTGACACTAAGAAATAAAGCTTGGCCTCCTCTGTTTGGGGGTGAGAGGGAGTACTAGATATTTTGGTATTTTTAGTAGAAAAAGAAACTATCCTGTTTAAATGTGAAATATGGACAGTAGTAAAATGAAATCAGTCTTTTATATAACAGCATGGTTAAACCATAAAGCTAATCATGTCTTATTCTATTTGTGACTTGAGCATGTATAAAAGATAATGATTTAATTACAAGCCTGATCTCAGGAGGAGTGAGAGGATAAGGCAGTATAGCTATGGACATGCTTCTTCATCATATGTCTAAAAATATGCACCAAATGGAGTGCTCCTAATGCAGGAGTTAATATATCTTTTTGCGATAAACCTGTGCTTACATATACATACAATATAGTACATTAGGTTATAATTTAAGTGAAGAATACTGTGGAAAAATTTTTTTGTCCTTTAATTCTTTGTAATTTGGCACCAGAGATAAAATTCCAGGAATGCTGTGTTCTGGTATGAAGTGTTCTAAAATCTCATATTTACAATTATTTTAATTAAAATAGGCAGCAGGCAGAAAACTTTCATCTTCTATGCTAGGATTTTACTCTAATCTCACAGTTTGCCAATGCTGTGTCTATATTACAATACTTAGTTACTTCAGTGGTGCTTTTATGGGTTAATTTTATAATTTTCAAATTAATTTACTGACAATAATGTCAAAATTATAATGGACAATCTGGCAGTAGAAGCTTATTCCTCAAAAAGGCCTTCATTTTTTTAATAACTTATTTTAAAGTTGATGGGTTTCTTCCATGGGTTCTCTCGGGAAAATTATTCTAATAACTTTAAGTGGATCTGAGTAACTGCAGCAAAACCCACTGAAGATATATTCCTCTCTTTCATACAGTGCAAGGAACTTCTGGGGAACTGTAAGAAACAATCACAATTACTGATTTTTTTTGGTGTCTGAGATACTGCAGTGCTGCTGTCCTAAGGGTAATGCTTAAATGTACAGACAGTATGGTCATTCCTAAAAATTGTAGTTCAAATTCTCCAGCTGATACCCCTCCACAAAATAAGAATCAATCACATCAGAACTATAGGGATTGTTCCTTTCTGCTAGTTTGCTTTTGAAAAGCATTATTTTCTTTAATAAAATTATTATTATTTTGAGGACCAAGGGAAAAATCACAAAAGCATACCATAACATTTAAAGACAGAAAATCCATGCCACTGTCAACACTAGTGGCTCTTTCTTATTTATTTCCTTGCCCAACTCACAGATACAAAATTAGGATTTGATTAGCATGGATTCCACATCTGTTAAAACTATGTGCTATGAACTATTGAAATATGTAGACTTTGCATGCTCCTAATAAAACCATAGTAATTAAATTAGCAACCTTGTCAAGTGTGGATAAACCCAAAGTTTACACAGCTAAACATCCTGAGTTGAATCCTGGAAAGGTAATATGTCTTTAGTGATCATTAGAAAACACAACCAATCTTTGCCAAGATAATCTTTCCTTTACACTTGCAGAGAAAATTGCATGAAATAGGAAGAGAAACTACCCCAAAGGTATGATTTCTTCAACTGTTATGGCATAGACTACAAAAAAAGAGGGTGTTGTATTTTCTATCTATATTTTTATTGCTGCTGCTGCTTACAATATCACTCTGTATCCCCAAACAAACTCAGTAAATAATTTACTGAGTTGTGGTGCTCCAATTGTTTGGGCATAAATGGATATTGCTTTTTAGTATATTGTAAAACAAGAAAATAATTGAAATTACTTTGCCTTCTCAGTGCCATATCTCATGGAAATACCAAAAAAAGATCAACATTTAAAAAAATAAGATATTCAATATGAAACCAGAAATTATGAGTACAACTGAAGATCAGTTCTGAGTACAGTTGAATGAACTCCAACTAGTTAGGTTAGCTGACAAGGTAACTAGCAGGTTTTAGTCCACTTTGAATACGGGAAGAATATTAACAGGAAAGACAAACACCTGGAAGCCAATGTCTTACATTCAAGAAGTTATAAGGATACTGTTGTATGCTTAAAGGAATCAAAAGCATGTTCTGGATTAGACCAGCTGTAGAGATAAGTCTGCAGTTTTGCTGCAGGCTATAGAAATTTACACAATGATATATACCTTGCACCAGCATTAAAAAAAAAAAAACAAACACATGGTGAAACGAAGAATTAATTTGAAAAAGAAAGAGAATGGGCAAGAGAAACAACAATTTTGAATACAGACTGTGACAATGGCTGTCAGCAGAGACAAGAAAGGAAAAGGTCACAGGATCTGGAATACAGTGCTGTATCCCTAACTCATTTATCTGACACAAAATTTGATCAAAGGAGATGAAGAGGATAATCCGAATGAATTCAATCTCCATTCTATCTTAAAAAGTAACATCTTTCGAATAGTGACCATTCTTATATCTGATTCAATTCATATTGACTTAAAAAAAAGTATCCATTCTGTCATAGTAAAGAAACCAATACTAAAACCAGAAATAGTTAAGACTACCAGTATTCAATTAATTTTCAAGTTGAACCTAGCAAGGGAAGAGAAGGCTGAAAGAGTAGAAGGAATTAACTGTTTGTTCCAGGACTGTCTTCTGATTATTTGTAATTTGTGCTGAAAAAAAAAAAAATTACATATACATTTTATATATAAAAGCTTACATGTAATATAGGTAGTTCAGTTAGCAGGCAAACATACTAGGGAATGTCTAGAAGGGGTATGCTACAGACCTGAAGGCCACAACAGAGCTCTATATGCTTCCTGTCCCACTGGGGTTCTGAGATTCAAATAGAGGAAGCATTAGACCTGGCTGATGGAGACATAACAACTTAATAAATGCCATACTACATACTAGGGAATGTCTAGAAGGGGTATGCTACAGACCTGAAGGCCACAACTATATGCTTATAGAAGTCCAGAAAAGGTATCATCAGGTACTCTGTATATTCCTGCTACTGCCTCTATATAAAACCCACTTTTTTCAGCTGTATATTCCTGCTACTGCCTCTATATAAAAAGCCCACTTTTTGTCTTAAGTTTTTGCATGTGTTCATGAACTGGTTTCACTTATGGTAACATACCCACTTACAGAAGCCTATTGTTATCCCCATCAGAGGGCCGAAGTGAGCACTGATCTGCAATGAATCAAGGCTTACCTTTATAATAATGCATTATATAAACAGTCACTCCTGCCTGGTACCTATCTGGGAAATAAAAGTACTGTTAACAGCCATCTTAGTTTGGCTGATTAGAATTTATCCTTGGACAGCCCTGGAAGTATTCTGTAAACAGGAAAAGATAAACAATACTGTGTTGAAAATATTAATAGACAGGTCTTAACATTATTGAATGTAAGAACACCATCTCTCTCTAGTTGGAGAATGTTATTTTTTTTGGTGTTGACTATTACAAATTTTTGGGGTGATCCTCATCTGACATAAACCAGGAGGTTTACAGTAGGCAGGTCTGAGGGCAACCCCATTTGATATTGATTAGTTTTGAAAACTTTATCAAGCAAAACTCTTCTCCATTCATTGTTTCCTCTACAAACTGACTATTATAGCATAATCAAAAGATAGGCCTATAACTTTCAGGAATTCCTCCAAAAAAGGAAGTATTTTTCACTGTCCCATTCTAAACTTAGTTTTAGTAAATAGATGGAGAAACTTTGTAGAGACAGACCTCTTTATCACGTCACATTCATCAAAGGAAATCCCTGATGGCTAGAAAAGGAAAATGTCACACCTATCTTCAACAAAGGGCAGGGAGGAAGATCCAGAGAATTACAGACCAGTAAACCCCACCTCAGTCTCTGGGAAGATTATGGGAAAAGTCCTCCTGGAAGCCACTACCAGACAGAAAAAGGACAACGTAAAAAAAGGAGACTTACCAAGGACAAATCGTACCTAACCAACTTAACTACTTTCAGTGATAAGAAGACTAGTTCTGTGGATGAGAGAAGAGCAGCAGATGTTATCTTGATTTTGGTGACTGTTTATCAGAGTATCCTATAGCATCTCTATTGCCAAATTGGGAAGGTAATGCCTGAATGTCAGTGGACTGCAAGATGGAGAAAAAATTGGCTGGACTTCCAGGCTTGAAAAAGAGCCAATAATGAACAGTATTTCTCATTGGGTTGATAAAAGAGCCAAAGCTGTTTAATAGCTTCATCAGCAGCCTGGGTAGTAGAATGGAATGTACCTCAGCAACTTTCTGGGTAATGCCAAACCAGATGAAGAGAAGTTGATGCACTGGAGAGCAGGACTGCCATTCAGAGGGAATTTGGCAAGATGGAAGAACAGTCTGACCAAAACCTCATGAGGTTTAACAAAGGCAGATGAAAAGCCCTGCAGTTCGGAAGCAGAGACACCATGCACAGTACAGGTGGGTACTGTCTGGCTCTAAGGAGGCTTTGCAGAAAAGGACCTGGATGTCCTGGTGGACATGAGCATCCTAAAAGCAATAAATTCTAACATACAGGTCTGTACTAGCAAAAGGATGTCCAGAAGGTCAAGAGAAGTGACTGTTCCTGCCTATTGGGCAATCCTGAGGCCAAATCTGGAGTACTGTGTCTGGTTCTGGGCCATCCAGTAAAGAAAGACATGGATGTATTGGAGTCCAGCAGAGACCATCAAGATGGTCAGACAACTAGAATACATGATGTAGAAGATGACAATGAGAGAGCTGGGTTTCAGCCTGCAGAAATAAAAAGAGCGGAAGATCTAGTTGTTGTTTTCAGCTACCTGAAGGGTAGAGGGACTCAGATTCTTCCTGGAGATGTACAGAGAAAGGACAAAAGGCAGAAAAAGAAATTCTGTCTGGACATAAGAGTTTTTTCACATAAGAGTGCTTAAGCACTGGAACACATCACAGAGAAGTTGTGCAATCTCCATCCTTGGAGATGTCCAAAACTTGACTTGGGCATGGCTCTGGGAGATTTTCAAAGTTGTCCCTGCTTTCAGTGTTGGGGATTGGAGCAGATGACAACCAGAGGTCTCTTCCAACCCAGTTTATTCTATAATTCTATCATATTCTCTAGGAGACATATTTTCATGAGAGGACAAGGCTGAGGTGAGCAGCCTTTGTTAGCGCTGCTCAAGTGGGGCTTAAGATTGCTATGTAACCTGCCCGAAGGAGTTAATATGCATGTTGCCCTTGTGTACAAGGATGTAGTAAATATGGATTATATGCAAGTTTGTCATCAAGCATGAGCTTCAGCTGTGGGCTATGCAATGGAACAGACATAGCCAAGGAGCCTGGCCTCTCTGACATGTTTGACCCATAAAGTATTAAAAGATTGACAGCTCTCATTTTCCAGGAGCTTGATAGGAGATATTTTCTAAGGACCAGGCAATATTTTTGAGTTTTTAAATACAGGATGGTTATGCATCTTAAGGCAGGCATCTCAGAAATCAGGAACATAAAATTATTAATTATTGTATAGGAATATATATTGTTCAGTACATAAAAATATATAGGAATATGTATTATTTAGCATACGGAAAATATTGTTATAAAAAGTTAAATATATTAAGAAAAATATTTTTGCAAGTTTATACATGAGAAACTCTTTTTTTTGTATTAGAGAGAAAAATACAGCTTATTGTTCATTCAATCAGACAATTAGTGCTACTATTTAGCCAAGTAGAAACTAATCTCTCAGGAGCACTGTTCTGCTTTTGAACAAAGCAGGTCATGTGGGAGATAAATAATATATTTATGATGGAAGCACTCCTAGTCTGTAACATTTATGATGACAAAGTTAACAAATATGGTCACAGTAGTATTAGGTCCATTCACAGACAGTCCAATAAGCTAGATATATCTGTTGGCAATTTAAGTGAAAGAAGGTCTTTCTTCCTCTATAGTCCATTTCAAAGCATTTCCAGCATCAACCTTGAATGTCTGCTAAATGCACGGTCCCAAAGCAGAAATTCTTTCCCGTTTACAAGTAATTTTTTTAATTTTTTTTTACTTTTGAATCTGTTTATTTTCAGCAGTATTCTTTCTGGAATTTAGAATATTAAAGAAAAAGCTAGGAAGGAAAATTGTGACATACATAAAATATCATATAAATCAAACTTGCATGGGCAAGCTGGCATAGAGTTTTGTTTCTCTGTCGTCTGATATCACTTTCCTCTAACAAACAACTACTTTTGTGCTAAAAATTTTGAAGCAAGACAATGATTTTGTAGAAGGTAAGAAAACAATGAAGTACAATATCTAAATCTACCGCAGCACACAGATACTAAAGTTAGCTTTCACAGCCCAAGTTAGCTTTTACTCAGGCTAAATGCACTGTGTTGCAAGCGTGCATTGCAAGCAGGCTAGAAATCGCTAAAGGTTTTGATAGGCTCCCTTCCCTTGTTTTTTTGAGCAGTAACTATTGTTATGAGAAGCATACTTGGCCAATATACCCCAATACTAACTCAGTTGGTTTTTGTTTATCCAACTATACAGCAACTTTGCTTGCAGATGTGAAATTTATTTTAAAGAGAAAAAAACTGTTAAAAACAACGTGCTATGCATGAGATTATTAAGAATACAGACCCACAATCAAACATGATTAAGTGATCATTTCTTAATTCCAGGCAGGTCACCACCATCATCTGTGTATTCTCTTTTTGTCCATCCCATTGATTGTAAGGTCAAACTCATCAGTTGTTTAAACTATTTTCACTGAATTTAAGCCAATACATATTATCGTGCCACAAGGATAACCTAAGAATATTCATTGTTACATTGGTATTGGTTGAAGAGGGTTACCTAAGGGGGGGGGGAAAAAAAAAAAAAGGAACGCATGATGTGAATTTTGCCATTGAGATCAGCAGTTCTTTTAGCTTTTCACCAGGCTAAATTTTCAGACTGTGGTATTTTTATGGTCTGCCTTTAATAGTTTGGGAGAGTTACTCTTCTCGCTGTGAGCACGCAATGCTCTGCACCTTGAGTGATCAAGTGTGTACATATAAAATAAGTTGCTGATATAGCTCCTATACACAGGAAAGCAAGTCATTAAAGATATTCCATAAAAATATTTTGTCTGAATCTGGGTCCAATCAAAGTGGTTTTTAGCAAGAAATATGTAAGGGTTCGCTAAATCCCTCAGAGACTTCAAGAAAAATTCTGAAAGAGGGGTAGCCTTCTTTCTTTCCTATAGTTTCTTTTACAACTCTCCATAAGCATAAAATTTATTTGCTTCGTTCAATCCATTATATTGCAAAAAAACATGAAACATTTTCATTTTGTATTTAGAATAGCCTAAATTCACCAAGTTTATCACTTGTTTCAAGCAACAATCACAACCTAAAACAAGATAGCTTTCTTATACCTTCTGCTGATTTAACTTTCCAACTATATTCATCTCTAAAATAAGAGAAGTATTTCTCATAAACAGGAACTGGTTGGTGACCAAAGAAGCAAGTCAGCTGCTTTACAACAGGAACTATCTTTTTGTTTATATTGTACTTGCTTGCAAGTAATTCCTGCTGGGCTCCAGACTATAGGGTGCTGTAAACTAATTACTACATGCAAAGAGATTTTGCCTGTCATATATAGCTGCAGGGAAGCATATTATTATTCACCACTCTACTGAGGGGAAAAAAAGAAGACTACAGCTGATACCTATTCTACTTTATTTCTTCAAAACAACGTTGGTTATTTTTTTACCCACACTGTAATCTTCTAAAGCAGCTAGTACTACAGCTTTGTTTGAAGAGAGATGTTTTTGTTTAGTTTTGTTGGTTTGTTTTTGGCTTTTATAGTGCGTACTAAACAGTCCTAAGAAATATAAACCAAATCTGAGTATTCTCATGATGTAAGAAATCATTTTATAATTCTATGACTGTCATCTTATATTAGCAATCTCTCCAACACTGCTTGAGCATTCTTTCATTCTTTCCATCCTGTTATAATATAAAATTTACAATAATTATGGTCAGTTTCTATACTAATTAAACTGATATCAACACACTCCACTGAGACTTAATTGCAAATCAGGTGTTTTTTCTATAATTACAAACTTGATAACATAGTGAACTGCTTCAGAAAAACAAAAAGGATATTATTTTATCTTTCTAATGCTTACAAAATCCTTTTAAACACTCTGATTGTTTAAAAGATAGGCCCAAATGAGACATAAATGTCATGACTGCTGTGAGTATTATTATTTTATTGTAGCAGTGAGCATAGATTTATTCTGGGCAGAGGATTTAGCTATAATATGAATATTCAGTAATTCTGTCAAGAAAAAAGTCAGCCATTCTTGTATTATGTTATTGCATACCTTCATATATCAGATTACAGTCCTACATTGCAAAAAATCTAATCCTCTTTAAAACAAATAATTATAAATAAATAATGATTATTTAATTTTTAATTTCAATTCCATTATTAAGAATCACTAATTTTATAATTAATGTGGAGGCTAAAAGCACTTTATACCCTGAACAGTAATGGCTGAACAGAATGCTAGCAGTTACTCGCACTTGTATTTCATCAGACTTTATTAAGATACTGTTTACATCTATAAAGTACTTCTTTATGTAAAAACACAAGGATGGATTTTGAGGGTAATTTACCAAAAACTTGGAGGCTAATGGAAGATACTGGGTCCATGAAACTTATAATTTGAATTAGATGTTTTAGAAAAAAAATTGGGTTTGTGTGACATAATCTTTTGCACCAAAGAACATTTTTACAGAATTATATTATTTGGGGATAAAATTATTCAAGTTTGCTACTCCTGATCTGAGCAATTGGTTGCTTTCCAGTCATATTTAGAGATATATTAGCTAGTTCCACCAAGTCAAAAGCTTGACTCTTTCCCTAACACTAATGAAGTTTCTCCCTACTATTCACTTTGAGCATCAACTTTGAGCAATCTTTCACCAACTTAAGCTTTTAAAATTCCCTAGTCTATTTCATTTTCACAGAATTCTCCATCTTTTTTTTATCAACAAAGTGACAAAACACTTCATGATGGGTTATAATTCTAAATGTATTTCTAAGAGTGTAGAAAGACAAGACCGTATGGCTTAAGTGAACATTTGAACTGCTAAGCTGAATCTCCAATTATTTTCAGCTTCATTCATCACTAATTGTCTCCTGATGGTTTGAGCAAATTATTTTAAGAGATGACACTAAAGAAACCTTCAAAGTCAATGCATTGTAACTACTGTTAGGAAAAGAAATACTAAGAACAATTGGATGGCTCTGATGTACTGTAAAAATAAGCATAAACTTATAGCCTATATGGCAAATTATTTACCTAAGAAGTTTAAAGAGAATATCATACTTTACTGGGGAAATAAGAGAGAAGGAGAGAAAGGAAGATTTCCCTTTTACTGATGACTTAAAAACAGGGAGGTGGGAGCGAGGAGACAGATCTTCACATCCACTTAAACCCTTACAGATGCATTTCAAAGGGTAAAACAATTCCTTAAATATATAAGGCACTTCTTTATGAAGAAACACAAGGACTGATTTTGAGGGTAATTTACCAAACACTTTGAGGTCAATGGAAGATAGCTGTGGTTTCTTCCACTGAGCCTGGCTTAAATTACTCCCTGTATACTGTTTACTTTGAGAACAGTAATAGTGGTAATCCTAATGCTGGTAAATGCTCCCAGAGGATCATCTCTGTCCATGTGAATTCGAATGGTACCAAGAAAGTTGTAACTTGACCCTAGAGCCTGCTCTGCTCCCCTTAGGTTTTAGATCAGCTGGCATGTGCAAAGAGTATCCAGCCTTACCTCCACTATAGCTGTGGGAAAATCCACAACACTTGAGGGCCCAAGGCAGTTTCACCACTGATATTGAAAAAAGCCATCTGATAGTAGGATTTGTAAAAATATCAGGATATTTAAATACAAATCACACACACAGTCATCGCCCATGTATATACACATCCATACAGGTATGTAGATATAAACATGCAAATTTATAATGTATATGAACAAAACTATTAACTGCACTTAAACTTATACTGGAATTGCATTTCAGCT
Source organism: Aptenodytes forsteri (assembly GCF_000699145.1). Classification (NCBI taxonomy): domain Eukaryota; kingdom Metazoa; phylum Chordata; class Aves; order Sphenisciformes; family Spheniscidae; genus Aptenodytes; species Aptenodytes forsteri. Next base: position 1,239,651 of record NW_008794211.1, on the reverse strand, counting down.
GCTATCTGGGCAAATGTGTTCCCTAAGTTGTTCCAGATTAATTACTCTTTAAACATTAAATGCACAATTCTAATTCCATTCTGACAAAAGCAGTATGTACTGTCTCAGTACACAACCCCCCTATATTTCAGCTGATAATTCATTTTCTACCACATGATAGAACACAGTGAAAGTCATATTCAAAATTAAGTAGGAAAAACTATTAGCATAAACAAATCCAAGTTATAATTATAATTAAGAATAGTTAACTTGAAGTAAACAGAAAGAAAACCTGAATTAGTTTTTAAACAGACTGAGAAAAGAAAGATCTTTCAAGCAAAGGTAAGTTATCCAAGACTTCTATATTCTGTACCTAAACACTCTCAAACACAGTTCTGAAATTAAACTCTATACCCCAGTTCTATCTGTACTATGAAAACTGTTCAAAGTTAAGTTCTAGAAATATACAAATATCCAGAATTTTGGATATCTAGAAAATATGAAAATTATTTTCTTTGGAAGGGGGAGTACAGCAGAGTAAAAGACTACGTTTCTAGAAGTCTACGTATTCAGTTTTGGCCCATATCTGACAACAATAGGATTTGTTTATATTTAAGATTATTTTACATATTTGAATGCAAATGCAAAGCATCTTCCAAGTTACCATTCCTCCTGTCATCATTTCATCTCTTTGTTTCTATTTCACATCTCACTACTAACTTAGGCAAGGAAGAGTCTGATCTCTTATTGTTTGCTTCTTTGCTCTTTATCCCTTGCCTGGAGTGCAACTTTAAAGTGGCAAGAGGAAGGCCACTTACCATTGTTAGGTGGCTTGCTGGCACGCTAGATATAACTGTCAGAAATAGGAAAATGAGTTAGTAGCAGGTTGAACTGCCTGCTGGGATTCTATCAACTGCATCAGAACTTCCCTCCCTTTCTACAGTCTGTATTACTGCCTGTAAATAACTTAAAAGGTCATAAGGAAGATGTGTCTCTTACTCGTCGGAGATCTGTTCCTTATTTTTATTTTTTCGTTGTTAGAATTATTTCCCTTTGTCTAATCTTTAAATGTTATGAAATAAAGAAACTAACACTGGCTAAAAAGGGTGTGCTACTATCTAAATGAAAGTTGAACAATCCTTGATGCTAAGACCATCAAAAGAACAGGAACTACAGAGAACAGTACACTTCATTTATGTGTTTTGTCCATTATGTAGTCTAGGCTATGTGTAAAAAAGGGTCCTCTCCTGCTTGCTTGGAGATTTCTAATGTGGCAGAAGACAACACAGCCCTACTCAGTAAAAGGAAGGAATCAGTTGGGATAAACCTACTGCAAAACACAAATATAAAGGCTAGATTTGTTTATCAAAGAAAGAATATTACTATTCTGAAGATTTTTTTAACCTATAGAAAGTATTTACTTTAATTATTGTTATTGTTGTTATTACTAAGCTATAATTTCATAATGCATATTTCTGAGGAAAGAATGGAGAAAAGCAGTGCAGTGCATCTGGAAAACTGGCTCTTAAATGTCTGAGATTTGTGTAGATTATAGCTTCACATCTGGTATGAGTCTGAGCATATCATAGCGTTCACTCCTAGTCAGATTAAGCAGTGTCTGAGTTCTGCTGTACAGTATATCCTTTTGAACAATTTGATTTTTTCTATGATTCCCTAAAGATTTTTTCATGTCCTCTGGCAAGTTAGCTTAATCATATCTTTTCATACATATATATTTCCTGGAAGTTCCTTAGAAGACAAAACTGTCACATGTTTTATATCTGACAGATTCTGCCTTACACTGCCATCAGTTAAGAGATACTGAAACCTGATGAATTGCTATGTAAAGGTTTTGGGGAACTGCATTATACAGGTTTGACATATTTTTCAGTTAACAGCAATGTAAGCCACAAAACAATGGCAAAATGCAGAAATGTGCTCAAATTCATACTCTATCACTTTAATGAATGCATATTCATAAATGCCTCTCTTGAGAAATTAACCATTTGGAAGCAATCTCTCAGAATCATGTGTAAAAATGACACTTGAACAATTTATTAAGTAGTTTAGTGAGGCTATCATTTTCAAAGCTCTTAGTTAACTGCTTATTTTATTCTGAATAGGCTAAGACCTGAGTTCTCCATTAGCGTTCAACAGGAAAGCCTGAGAAGTGCTATGTAGCTGTAAACAAAAGATTAAAATGCATGGATGCCTTACATGGTAGACTAAATGGATGCAATTATCACAGGATTATACAAAGATGAGGCATTCAAAATCACCACCTGTCCACTTGCTGAAGAAAAGCAAATGAGAGCTGTGTAAGTGGAAAACTGTGGTCTGTCCTTCAATGAACATTTCTAACAAAATCTAGGGTTCAGTTTTAAGCCCTTTGGGATGATGGTCGTGTTCCCCATTTTCCTAAGGAAAAGTAGTGCATTTACTGCTTGTATATTCCACATGAGTAGATAATTGTTTAAATATTATATACAGGTTTCTTGAGTATATAAGTAAGTTTAATAACTATTACTGTCAAACTGACCCATACATAATAGTTACACACAAAATTTAAAAAATGCTACTAAAAAAACAGACAAGAAAACCTAATATAAAAATCACTCATGGAACAAAGCCAATTCCATCTACATCATAGAAGTGTCCCATAAAAAAAAAGTAGCATAGGAATACCTCCTTCTTGCAATGGGAAAAAGATAATTTTGCGGGGGGGGGGTGTTTTTTTTTGTTTCAGCGCAGATTCTCTGTATTGTCTGGGTACCTATAGCCTGCTCAAGAGAAGTTTTTTGCTATTGACACAGCTTAGGCTCCAGGAAGTATATTCCTGCTGGATGTACTTTGTTATGGATTGTTATTGCAGCCACCAACAGACTGCAGAACTAATTTCAACTCAGTTGTAGGAGAAAGGAAACACCGGCAGGAACGCACTGGAGCATAGTAATTATTGCTCTAGGTTCTCTCTGGGTGACTCAATTATACCTGAGTAAGAATTACAATTACAATTACAATAAACTTGGAAAAGGCAAGGATTGCACATGTATACATTCTGAACGTTCTCTTTTTATATTATTGGAATTGCTGGCATTGTTTTCTTCAATTCAATTCAACTACAGAAGTTGTAGAAATCATTAGCAATGACGTTGTTATCATGCCAAACTCATCTTGCCTTCATTTTACTAGTAGTTGTGTTCACAATGTCTAGTAGTTTTGTTTACAATGAAAAAAATAATTAAATTGCAGTGCAGTTCATGTAGCCACTCCTAGTTAAGCTGAGAACACATTTGGTAGCTTTGTTCTGGCCGTTATGTTTATTCAACAGGGGTGATCGAATCTAAAGCTACTACGAATAGCAATGATTCTTTCAAGTTTTGAGAAGCAGAAAGAAAGTGAAAAGGGCCATAATTAATTCTATTATTAAGTCAAGCAACAACCAATATCAGTAATGCATGATCACTAGATCTCTTGAGAAAACTGAAAAAACAAATCACTTCTAGTTCATGCTCTTAAGAATCCTGCTTAATCGTATCTTAACACTCATTCAGCTATAGAATTCCTCAGAGTCTTAGGCAATGCAAGATTTCTCTTTTCCTTTTATATCTGATAACATCAGTAAAATGAAGCAGCTCAAGCAATACTGCCTATTCCTTTCAACTTTGCCTGAGCAATTATTGGCTACCTACATGAAACAGAACTAGTTTTTCGTATTTTACAATCAAACAAGAGGAAGCTGGCAACTAGAGAAATAGAGGCTTTCAAATACTTGTTTAAAAAAATTTAATTTGACTCCACACTTTAAAACTTCAAACAAAACATTTTCTTTTCACTATAAACAAGGAAGAACTGTTCAGAATTATAAAAAGGTTTACTATATTGTCAAAAATATTTCTCAAAAGATTCAACCTGATTTTTAGTTTTAGAGCATAGATTAGTCACAAAAATGAAAACAGACAGTAAGGAAGACATAAAGGCTAAGTTTACTGATTATATTTCTTTCTTATTCATTTTCAAATGCAAAATATCCCTGCTTCAGAATTTTAAAGAAAAAGACTAAAAGTCAAAAATTTGCTGTTTTGGTTTGGATACATTACTTAAGAGCAGACCTTCCTGAACAAACTTAATATGTAATGTACTTCCAACACACTGCACTTTCAGCCGAGTTCAACTGCAATAACTTAATCTGCAAGTCGTATTCTCCCTCTAGAAATACACATGTAATTCATTTTGGTTTATCCTTCCAAAAAAACCCCCAAACTTTCATTAAGTAATAAATAGAGATTAAAATCATTGGCTAAGGAGAAACTACCACTACTTTATCCATGCTTCTTTGATTAAGGACTGACAGAATGGACCCAAATCTTACTGTAGCTCACTTGGACATAACACTACAATTCATCCATCCAGGTTTAAATTGCTTTATATTATGAATGAATAATTTTGCCCTGCTATAAAGCAAGTTCTTACACATACATCCTTGATGGCAGAGTGGCTTTAAATTTGAGAATGAAGCAGGAAAAAGTTCATGCAAAAGAACAGTATTGTTTTCTGTAAATGAAGCAGTCATAACACATTAGGCAATTCAGCAAAATAATTTTCACCTGACCACAAACTCTCTTTTCTTGCTGTTCTTTAAAACAAAACCAAAAACCAGTGGTTAAACTAGTGTACTGATCTTTTTTGACCTGAAAAAAGATGTTTGAATTTTAATCAACTGAAAAAAAAAAAAAATGCAGAGAACTGAGTGTTCCAATGGATTTTCTTGGCTTAATTGTGTGAAAATCCAAGCAGTATTATTGTAAGCATCAAACAACTAAGCCACATTTTGACTTTATGAGATATTCTCAATCAAAGGAAAGGATGTCACTAACAATTTAACTAAACATATTTGCTTTTATGTCACCATTTAGTATAATGTAAGACTGCATGAGACATAGCAAATTCATATCTGGATTGCCCCTAGCAATATTTTAAATTTATAGGCACTAACTTTTACTGAATCTACATAGTCAAAGAAAATATATGGATAAATATATGCTTAATTTACACAAAATTACTAGTTATCATATAAAATATATACTATCACATTAACTTTTATGATTAGTTATGTGCACCAATTATTTTATGTGCATTTTTATGCCTTTTTAAAACTGAATGTCAAAATTACATACAATAAATAAAAGTAGAATAATATTTGTTTGTGTGGTTTTTAATAATGACAGCACAGTAAACAGGTAGAGACACTTTTAAAGATACCTATGCACAAAGTTTTTCTGATCTTTGGACTTAAAAAAAAAAAGGGTGACAATTATTATTATTATAGTTAAAACTGCTCGAACATCATTAATGTATTTTTTTTTTTTTTACATTGGTGTCTTCAACTGACAAATGCATTAACCAAAATGTTTATGATTCTTGAAATTTCTTTTTCACAAGTGAAAGACTCTACCTGTTTACTATTTTTTTTTTTTTTACATTGGTGTCTTCAACTGACAAATGCATTAACCAAAATGTTTATGATTCTTGAAATTTCTTTTTCACAAGAGTGAAAGACTACCTGTTTACCACTCTGTTTGTCATGATTTATAAATTATTTTAATCAACAACAGTTTTCAGTCTCAACACATGCCATTTAACCTAATTGAACTGCTAGACATAAATTTGCAAACCAGGAATTAACAGGGAAGTAGGGAAAAACTTACCTAATTGTCACTTACTACAATAAAATAAATATTCAGGTGCATATTCTGAACCAACTTAGATGACAGTTGCAGCTTTTGTTTCATAATGGTCATGATGCCAGTAACATTCATAAAGGCCCAAATTCAAGGCCATATTTTTCACCATTGCTTCAAATACTAACTCAATAAGCTCAGAAGAACATTTCACCCTGTATGTGTTCACCTCATTGAATTATCATTTTCTTCTACTTAGCTGCATTCCATGTTATCTTTGCTGCTTTATATGTTCAAATGGACCTTAGCTGATGTCTACAGAAGTTGATGGAAATATTTTCCATGATCTTCAGTGGACACTGTAATAGACCTATAGTCTGCAGTAATATTTCCCAAATCTATGAATTAAACTGTGGATTCATCTGATACACAAAGAATTTACACAACAGACATTGTAAACAGGTTAATGAAATGCATAGAACATGAAATAACGTGACATTACACAGCACCATCTATGAGGTAGATTTATTATTTCACTAAAATTGCCATAATCAGTAGGAATGTTATTTTTAAAGGAGCAGAGTAATTATTAACATGAGAAATTCATGATGCCTGCTATTTTCCACACATATGAATGATTTTTTTTTTCTCAACTCTACTGCTCTCTGGACTAGGGAAAACAAATAATGAAAGTTACTACAAAAACATATTCTGTTTCTGACTATTATAGTACTAGCTTTTCATATGAAGTTGCAAAAAAATTGAAAGTCAAAAACTATAACAAAACTGAAAATTGCCCACACACTACAGGGAAAGTTTCTTTATAATCTCCACCAGTTGCTTTACACATGAAGCATTACCTCAGATGCACTTGCATTTTTAATTATTATAGCTTTATTACAAAGCACTCATTTTTTATTTTGATCTGAGAAAAGTTCCAGAGGTTAATTATCAATTTACAAAAAAATTAATTAAATTCTCTTTTCTGTTTTAAATTTGTTACTTTCAATTTGATTTAACGTTCCTTCCTTTTCTGCATTCTGAAAAAGGGTAAATAGGAAAGTATGATTTATCTTCTCCACATAATTCTCTCTTCCCTATAATTTCATCATTTCTGCTCATATGGTCCTGTAGTCAAATCTGAACAGTTTTACTGTTTTAAAAAGGAATTTTTTTTATGTAGTAAAATTTTCATTATTTTAGCACAAACTAAGAAATAGTTGGATTTTTAATTGTAATAAAATTGCAAATATTTGAACAACAGTAGTTATCTTTCTGTCATGTGGCAACAAAAAAAAACCCATTACTTTTTTTTTTGAAGAGTTTTCTCTTTAAGAAATGCCTAAGTTTAATATGTAATTGAATATATAAAATAACTTGCCTCACTCCTACTATATTCATTGATCTCCTCCTACAGGTAGACTGTCAAATCTACTGAAGAGTAATTTTAGCATGGATTCTCTTATATACCCCCAAAAACACACCTTCAAGGTTTTAATAAATCCTAGAAACTGAAGTTCTGATCTGGAACTCAGAAGTTATTATCAAAGAAAATCAGCAAATCTGTATCTGCTGATATAAGCATATTCAAAGAATTTGCACAGTGTGCAGTAGCAAAATGTTAGCAATATCTTAGTTCAACAGTTTGAAATGACACATGTGGATATTTACCCCATGCTCTGCCACATTATAAAAAAAAATAGACTTTCATGTTTCAGGAAAAAATTAATATATTCTACATAAGAAATAACAAAAATATGTAAACTTTACTATCAATATGATTCACCTCATTTTGTCTGGAGAATGTTGGTGCTTGTATTATAGGTCTATAACCTAAAAACCCCTGTACTATTACTGTCATGTACTTCACCGAGTTTTGTAGTGTTCCTAAACTGAAACAAATTTTGGCAAGGGTGGGCTGAGTTCTCAGAAACTAGTTTACCAAAATACTTCTCAAGCTGACACATCTTCAAAGATTACATTTAGTCAGTCTTCTTACCTCAAGGAATCTCAACATCCTATGTAGAAGATAGGAGCTGCACAGGCATTGCGTTCATTTGTCATTTAATTATTTTTTTAATAAAAACACATACCAGCCACTGTATCTGTAAGATTACTTTTAAGTCTTAAACATTATGATATCATATCTTATATTTGTCTATATCTCCAAATATGTGTTATTAGGAAAAGTGGCCAGCAAGTGTTTAGCGTAGTTTAATACAACACTGTGTAATACTGTATTGGACCTTGCAAAGTTGCTTATACTGTTGATTGCTGTTAAAGTTTTAGAGCTGAATCACTGGCATGTTTGCAATAATAAGGGACTCATATGCACTATTGACTTGAAGATCTTACTATCTTGGCCTAAACAAAATTTTTACAATGGTTATTCTATATCTATAGATAAGACAGTAAATTAATAATATACAACAGTGATACTCCATTCTATATTAGTAATATAAATAAGTTAATCAGTATTTCTCTTTAAAAGAATAAAACAATATAAGTAACAAGAGTACATGAGAAATTCAGATGCTCCCTCTTTTAAAAGTGAAGCACTTATTTGACTTCCTCAATACATTCAAGAGTGACACAAGTTTGAGGTAAGAAGTAAAATACTGCAGAGGACCTCCTAAGGCGCATAATGAAGTGTGAAATCATATTTTGCAATGCAAAAACGGACTTCTTAAAAAAAGATGGGGTGAGCTCATTCTAAGATTGTACAACAAATTTGGCATTTCTATTCAATATTGCAACAGCCTTCTTGACGGCAGATTAGTTTAACATTGAGCATCACAACAAAGGAGTTATCTAGTTTAGAGTGCATAATAATTCATTGTTGCCCTTCACCGTACATTAAATGTCACCCGTCAGAATGACAGGAATAAGAAAATGATTACACTAGAGTCACTACCTAATAAAATATCAGTGGATGTGATTTTTACATACAGAATAAACCATTAAAATATTTCCAAGAGCAACATCTTGTTTCTTTAAGTATTTAAAATTGTCAAAATAGAATGTCCTTTAAATAAAATCAGTAAATTTTACAAAATTTAATTGTGGTAATATGGGGTCATGTGGAGTATTTTGGAGTGTTTATTTATAGCGAGTGTTTTTTGCACTTACATGGCACTGATACTAAAAAGAAAAAGTTTTGTCATCACAAATTTAGACCTGGAGAATTGTATTTTGTGGTGTTTTTTTAAAAAAAAAATAAGAATCAAATCCTTTTCTTTTTTACTATCGGCACATTAAGGACATCGCCAAAATCCACAGAGTTGTCAAATAGACAAATTCTTGACCAAGTAAATATTTTCCTGAGTAAATGCAAGACTATGTGAGAACCTCTGTGCAATTCAACATGTTTTTTAAACATATTTTATTTTGGAAATGTTACTATTCTCATCAATCTAAACAGAGCAATCACATGCTTAAAATTTAAGACAACTTGGTAAAGCTTGATGAACTGAAATCTTCGATCTTATGTGAAATAAGTAAATAAATAGATACACTGACTTAAAAGAAAATCCATAGTTGGATTTGTAAGGCACATAAGGTTGCCTTTTGCTGGCCTGTGACTCCTAACGGCCTTCTAAAGGAATAGAATAGCTTTCAGATTTGGGACTTTTCTACAGGTTTACCAAAATTCACCCAAAACCTAAGCTGATTCTTTTTTAAGTAGTCATAAATTAATTTTTTATGAATTTGCTTATATTATGGAAAAGACATAATTCTGTATTTGAAATACTTGATTAAAGTCTTGTCAAAAAATTACTATAAATAGGAATCCAAATAATTCTATGAGTTTCTGTGGTTATATCTATATCAGTAAGTGAAGGGAAGGACTCAGGTTTCAGCAATAGCATGCAGTCATCCATACACTTTACTTGTTAGCACATTCCCATTCATAGTTTTGGCCTATGCTACTCTCAGATAATGCCCAAATGTGGTTCAGAGAGACAGGAGGTGCTGGTAAGCACTGTGGGTGTAATAACTGGGATGATGGAGCATTCAGTCATATGAAACATAGGCCACGCCATGTCACTTGTCCTCTGGGCCAGAAAGCAAGCCCTGGACCCTAGCTCTTGAAAAGTATATACATATCCTTTGGGATCCACTGTGCTACTATCAAAATCAGTGAAAGCTTTCACATTGACTTCTCAGGAACATGATAGGACAATCACTTACTGTCTTATACAAGTTGACATTTGATTACAAAATGTTTCATCCTTTCTGATTATTCCATTACAATTCTCAACTGTACTAATAATTGTACGAATATTTCAGTTACTGCTAATGGAACACACAGGCTTTCTTCAGGAAAGACCATGGTTAAAGGAATTCAAACGCATGACTCATTTTAAGTTTGCAAGTAACTTCAACTGAATTACAAGGGTCTACTTGAGTACCTCCAAGGTCTGTGTGAGCACAGGGACTCTGCTGAATTGCAGCTCCACATCCTGATGGTGGATAAACACTTGAAGCTTTTTTTTTTTACTTCTGTAATCTAGAAACCTTTCTCGCACCTTTAAACAAAAAACTGAAGCCTGGATATGAACTACCTATAAAACAATCAGCTGGATACTAACAAGATACCAGTGCTTCTTTCATTGATAGCACTGACAGTCAGGAACTCCCACCCTCACATGCTCACCACTCATGCACATCCTTCATAGCGCTATCAATGAGCTGGAATTCACCCCTCCACCTCTCCAATTCGATAAAACCTTGTCAGGGTGCTGAGTATATCAGGTCTTGCCTCAGCTCAGGATTTCTTCCAGACTATGTTTCCAAGAAATTGTGATTCTAGAAGTAGTATTTCAACAATGTAGGAACTAGATCCAAACTGCTTCTGGATATATGCAGTAAGTCATTCTTTTCTACAGAAATAGACTGTGGATACTCTTTTTTCTCTCTTTTTTCCTGAGGAAGGACAATTACACTCACTTTTTCATTACCGAGGACCACTAACTTGTCTTTATTCTGTATTTAACCCTGTCATTTGACTCAAATGTACTGCTTCTAGTACCACATGGCCTACCTGAATCTAATCTATTATCTTCCCTCTGACCAGATTGCCAAAACAAATGTTTGTGACTTAAACAACATCAGAGAGATTCACCTGCCTAAACACCAATGTCTCAGAATTTTCTGATTTCCCAATATTTTCAAGATATCTTCAGGGATCTTGTGTATGTGATAAAGTACCTATGGGCAACTTGTATGTTTCTGTAAAGCCAGTTAGTGCATGCTCCTGTCCCATGTATCGGCACGGCTTTCCATCAAGTTTCAATACTTACAAACACATCCCTTTCCACACAAATTAATCTGAAATGTAACTGTTAAGATTTTTTTTCTTTATTTGTTCCTCATATCCACTGCTCTTCCCCAAGAGAAAGACAAACTTGGAAGTGATTTTAATGTCATTACCATATGCTAACCTGTGCAGCTATTCCACCAGTGCCATTTGAATCTCATCCAGACTTCATGTGAGAAAAACCTCAAGGCCAAAATCAATACCTGTCTTTCAAAATCCTCCTCGAATTTCACTTGCTTTATAATGTACACAGTAAATTGAAATGTGGTCCTGCCTAGGTAGCTGATGAACTATGACTGCTGAACCTGACTACTTAGGAAATGTACTCATTTTTCACTTCATTTTCTTCACACCGCATAGAAATTTTCATCCTATTTTACTACTTAAACTATTTAACTACTCCTTCTGAACTGTGAACTCTTCAAAGCAAGCATTTGGTATTTTGTTATGTAACAACAAGACATGACCCTGCTTGGAAATGCTCTCTGAAAGCTGTCCTGTGTTACAAGAAAGCCCAATTAAGCTTCCATACCACCCAGAAATCTCCACTGCCTTCACCTGTGGAGATGAAAGGCACAAATGACTACAGTATGAAAGTCGGGATGATGAGGAAGGTGTTACAAACATTAACAATCCCCATTGACATTTAAGCTGGAGGTGGAATTGGGCTTCTAGCAGCAGCAGAACAGAAAGATATGAGTAGCCTCTTGTATCCATCTACCTAGTAACTTTATCTAATTACAGTTACATTTGAAGCAAGGTGAAAATTCCTTTCATTCCAGTAAATGAAGGGCACGCTGACCAGGATTTTGACATGATTAACTACTCACTCTCTAACATGCCCGTTTAGAAGAAGGGGAGAGCAAGAGAGAGAAAGTAAGAGAGAGAAGTGTGTGGAGGATAAATATGACTAATTAAAAGCCTTTTTCAGATATTTTTGCAACTTGACATTAACTGTGCTATGCTCTGTGAGCACAGAAAAGCAGTGCAATGTACAAAATTCTGCTAACTGCTTCCATTTTTCTTCTGGACAGGGCTTATTGGTTACATTGTGTCAGCCACAAAACCAGAGAATTTTCTAAGCGGTGGAATTCTTTCACAGGAACTTCCCTGAACCTGCATTACACTATAAACCTTTCTAATGTTCAGTCCAAAATATCTACCAAGAAACCTGCTCCAGAACATGAACTAATTGCTGTAGTACCTGAAAACTGTCACATCATTGGTGATGGTGCTCTGGTAGAGAAACACTGTATCTCTACTTCTACAAAACAAATAAGTTAATAGCAAATAGGCATCCTATTCTGTGTAAAGCTAAAGCTATTTCTCATGGGAAAGGACAAGAACTTCTTTAAAGATCTGGGAGAATGGAAAGAAACTGTATAACCTTATTCTGCTGTCTAACACCTCACTATTTACCCCATGAAAAGTTTTCCATGCAGCATTACTGCTCCACATAGTTGAGGAAGGAAACTGAAATGGAAAGAGGCAGTAGCTCTAGGTGGTTTGCTATCTTTAGTCTGGTGAAATTATATGAATGATCCCATCAAGCTGAAGTAACATTGCCTTCATGGTTCTCGCAGCTAGAGGCTATCTGCTGTAAAGTCTTTAGGCAAGTCCTAATTGGCAAATGCAGGTGCCACACGCATCTAACGGCCACACAAAACAAAACAAAACAAAACAAAACAAAACAAAACAAAACAGTATAATGAGAGCGAAGTGCCAGAACAGGCCTGTTTAATAAAAATTACTTATATTTAAACTCCTCTCTGACATGCCGTAAGAATGATTAATGATGAATATTTTGATATTTTAAAGGTTCATTATTTTCTAGTAAAATCAATTATATCCCATAGCTGACGTGGGATTTTTAACTATGATGCTGAAAATTTTCAATATTGAATAATTAGTTCCCTGTAAGAATTATACTTTTGTTGCTAAAGACAGAACTTCTGATAATACTATAATAAAAACAAAAAGGTGCTCACCTTTGTTCTTAAGTCTGAAAATGCATGATTAGCTTTACACTAAAGCAATTTCACCATCATTAGAATTAACACAGGGTGAATTCCACAAATAAAACGGAAATGCTTGGAGGACACACTACTGATTTAGTTTCAGCATCAAAAACGATTACCATACTTCTTTTTTCAAACTGATTTCTGGTCAAGCCCTGTTGGTGCTTAAATGACTCCTACTCTCTAATGAGCTAGAGACTGGAGGCTTGCATAAGCCAGGTAAACTTCTGGCTAACAGCTAAATCAGAACGATAAGCAGGAGATAAATAATTCTCATATTTCTGCCTACAGGAACTTATAGGGAACAATCTTACTTTTCTCCAGATATTGAATAACACTTAAAGTCAAGAAAAATTCCCTATTTATGTCCTTATTTCTTTTAAAGATATGCTTCTGTTTTGAAGTATAATATTTAACCACGACCCAAGTCTAATATTTTTTTCCTCCAAGAAAGAAATGTTCTATCTTTCCAAGAGGTAAGGTTCTGGTAAGTTTATTTTGTTTCTGGGTTTTCTTTTTCTGTTTTGTTTTTCCTCCAATGTAGTTCTATTTACATATTTTCAGAATACAATGCATAATGATCATTTAGGAATTTAGGAAATACGGTTTTAGCTAAATTTGCAGAAAATAAATTATTTCCAGTTCTGAAGTCAGAAACTGATACTTAAATTAAAAAAAAACCTTACATTTTAACAAACATTTTATACGACTCCAAATAACTGGACATTTGACTATTCAGTTACAAATATCTAAAAGATACTGTGTCTGTATCATTAACATTACACAACAATACAAGGTCTGTTTTAGACAATAAGAGTAAAATCCATAAAATCCTTTCATTACCCAGGTTTTCCTATCCTTCAAGTAATCCTGAAACCAAAGAATTCAAAGTACTCCAAAATACTATCCTACAGAAACTGTTCTTCCTCTGAACATCTTTAGCTAGGATTTTCTACAAGGTTAAAAACCATCATATCATATTGGCTTTGCTTACAATGGTTTATGTCTCTCTCTTCATTTAGATTATATAAAGAAATTCATTGCATATGGGCCCACATATTTAGCAAACAAATAACGCTCATTTTCATATGTTTGGCTCATTAAGCAAAAAAACTGCCTTTCAATCCTTACAGACATTTTTGCTCAATAGTATTATATGTTTCTGGGCCCTCCAGAAGCAGGGTAAATAGAAATCATGACTGCTAACATTCCATTTTCCATCCTATCACTATAACCCCTACATTTTTCTTGAGGAAAACTTTCACTTTTAAGTCAAGGTGTTTAAAGCAGGATGCATGTGTGAAATGACTTCAATAAATAAAATATCACCTACATTAGCTTTTCTGTTTTGATTTTTGGGAAAAGAAAACAACAGCTCAGCTGCTGGTTGAATTCATCTTCTGATATATCAGGCAATCTGTAAATTCAGTCACTGATGCTAATGGTAAAGGAGTCAACCAGTTAACTTGCACACTTTCAAGTTACCACTTGTATCCAATTATTAAAATCTTTTGATAGCACTGTGGTACCTTCTTGGTTTCTTATTGACTCTATTCCCATTCCACTAGATTCTTTAGGTTGGAGGACTACATGGTTTTGCACATCTCATGAGAAAACTGCTGCTATGCATTATGGTGAGAGTTACAATTTCCTTCTCCCTGCTAATACTATGCATGCCAGAGTAAAACACATGCAAAAAAAACCCAAAATACAGCAAATAAGCCTCCTTCCCCCTACCTCCAAAAATATGAGACACTTCTCAAAAGCATCATTTTAGCTTGAAAACACTCAGATTCATCCGTAGAGGAACCCTTCTCTTTAGGCACATTTAACATTATTCCATGCTATGATTTGCTAAATAAATTTACAAAGTGCCAAGTCTAGACTTGCATCTTCTTTCCTTTTCTTGTCACATATTGGGGGAAAAAAATGTTTTGACAAAACAGAATGAAATTATCTAATATCAAAAGAATGTTCAGCACTTTTTCTGGAGACTCTCAACTTTTTTTCAAGCAAACTACTTTATACAAACAATCCAATATTCTTCTCATGTACTATATGTGCTGGTAATTAGTGAGGGCTGTTAAAAATAAAGATGAACCAGTGCATATGTTACCACAGTGTGAATATCTTTCAAAACAAAATAAAATTGTTCCTCAGACTGGTTTTTGCCTTTCTCAGCAAGTACTATGGGGTTATTTGCTAATGGATGGTAACACAGTACATAGAGACTAACAAATCACTGTCCATGGTAGATATGAAACATTATTTTGTGTGATGTTATAGAACTCTTGACAAAACAGTCTTCAGATATTGACTCACCTATAGAAGTTGTTTACCCAAGGCATTTGAAGACACGAAATGAGGTAGAGGAGATCTACCTTACTTGTAGTTAAACCCAATTACATAAACACAAATGCAATTTCTTATGAGCAATGTCACTGTTTTGACTGCTGAGATAGTTTCAAAAGCAAATTCCATAGTATGTATGTTTATAATATTTTTAACTTGGTCATATAGTGTGAAAAAAAGTCACAGAAAACGGGGCATGTAAACTCAAATATGAATATATGAACAAGGTTTACATGTGTGTGAAAAGAAATGGCAATACACATGGCATAATACCTTCTGGCATCTCCCGGCTTGTTCTAGAGATGAAGGGAATGTAAATGCAATTGTTAAACTGTAGCAGGCAGTTTGAAATAATGATTTAGATAAACAGTGAATGGCATTCAGGCATATGTCTAGCAATGAACGGTGTGAAACAGAATGAATCAAACAGAACAATTCTAGTCAGTCAAAACTCAAAACGGAAGGCGGCCAGGGAGTAAACTCATTATTTCAGAAGACATTCACCAATGAAAACTTAGGAGATTTTACTAGTAAAAATGGTTTATCCAGCTGAATCCTCTCTAACAGCTTTAGCGAACAGCCTTTGGATCCTAAGATACAAGGTATTGTTAAGATTCAAAAGGATATATAAGATCCTGACATATTTGGGCAGTGAAATATTCAGTGTAACATGTAATTGGGAAACTGAAAACAAGAGAAATCATGGTATGAAATATAGCTCAACATAAGTTTTAATACAACTTTCCATAAATACCCCTCAGACTCTAGAAAAGCCTGTGTTACAATGTTCCATCAAAATAGAGAGGGAATATAGGTTTGTAAATATGTAACACCTATATGTAACAAGGCTTAAAAAGTAAAGTCAGAATGAGTACAGACAGAATGAGCTGTCCACCTAATTGGAGATAATGATCTAACTATAGCTATCAAAAATTTAATTCCTGTCTTTGGATGCAGGTGCTTAAGTAAATGAGAATGAAGAGACTGAATTGCTGGTTATAAGAGACACCAAATTCCTTAAGGATGAATAGGGTTATGATTCAGTTCAGACATTCAAAATACCTAAGTTTTTGGATAATTAGTGATGAATTGAAGAACCTTGTGATAGCTTTCAGAATAATGAGGGGAAAAAAAAAAAAAAAAACAACAAACCAGAAAGGATAGAAAGAGAGTTTTTAGCCCATCTTCAATTTTACACAGCATAAGGACACTACTATACTCTTCATTTAAAAAAAAAAAAAAAAAAAAAAGGAAACCATTTTCTGATTCGGTTAATCTACAAAGTAACAAGAATTAACATAAAACATAGTGATAGAACAAGTGCTACAAACAGATGCATATTACAAGGTGTTTTCCTTATGGCAGAAGTCACCAGACCTACTGCTTTGTTTCCTAAGAAGGCCCTACACACATCTTAACTCTGCAGAAGACAAAGTTTGGCTAGACCTACACACATACAGAAAAATCAGTTTATTGACAGAAGAATCAAGAATTGACCACATGTGCTGAAGTAAGCATATTTTTCTTCTTCAAAGTGCATATGGAGATTTAGCCAATGAGGGGGTACTATATCTTCTCTTGGACTGCTAAGGCAGGTGAGTTATGAGTTCTTCAGCCATCCTCAGTTAAAACATTTCAGTTGTTTTGCTGGCAGTAATTTCTTCTTTGGTTTGATGCATGGTAAGTAGTATCCAGGATGTCAGACTGATCTACCACCAATATAGCAAGGCTTTAGAGTACTGTTTTTTCCCCCTAAAATCTAAGGAGGTTATTTATGTTAAAAAGAGTAAAAGATAAGAATTTTTCTCTTACTGTGATCTCTAACAGTATTCTAATAGAGGTTATTATGTAGATGCTATGCTTGTATGTAGATTTGGAGACCTCTTGATACTCTTGACTCTCTTTAACAGCTGAAGGAGATTGAGAGCATTCAGAAGTGATTCAAGAGAATCCTGAGGGGTTAGGATGAGGAGTCCATACGGAGTTGTTTACTTATGTATTAAAGATTCTATAAACTGACACTGAACCCAGCTAAATCTCTTGTGGAGGAGGTCAGAGAGATCAAAGCATCTTTCTGAGTGTCAAGATGCAAAGTGAGAGATTGCTGTTCAACTCATTGCTATACATGTCTTTCTTTTAGCCATATATGCTCATCCACAACATCTAGACTTCATAGCACTGATTGTGATCTGTGTCATAACTTCTCAAAATAATTACAATACTTAGATGATGACCATAAGAAAGCATTATAATTCCAGTATGTTTCACATTTTTTATATAGAAGAAAAGATGGAACATAAGATCTGTGTGCTGACCACAGAAAATGAAACTTAAATACTATTACAGATTATGCAGATTTATGGTAATATTAATGGCATACAGCACAGTAAACTCCCATTCTGTTTAATCAATTTAAAGCTGTCATCCACATTTTGTGAAAAGTGATACTCAGAAATATCTGAGAATATTTGAAATATCATGTGCAAGTCTTGCTTACAACATTTCCAGTGACTGCTGTCCAGGCAAGATGACTGTACAATTTCATTGCTATAACATACAGCAGGATAGACTAAGTGAAAAACACTTGCTTAATTTACTTATGAGTGCAAAAAATTAAGATATAATTGAGGTATCTTCTTTATATTAACCCCAGTTATTGAAATTCTATTTAAATGATAGAAATCTAAAATTAAAATTTTCCAGGTCTGATGTAAAGGAGAAGAAATTTAGTTCAGAAAGTAAGCTTTTTAGAACATTCTCATTTAACACTAGGATTTCTTGGTATAGCTACACAAACATATCAGTTAATAAAAAGCTAGAAAAGCCATCGAAGAGAGAAAAATTCTTGTCATGCAATCTGCCTCTTTCACTTGACAAAAAAACCCAGTGTTCCAGAGGCTGGGACAGTTGCTCTCTGTTCACAATAAAGATGATCTCTAGCATTAACAAGGATTTGCTTTTCAACCAGAAAAGTTATATGAAAAGAAGGAGACTATACTGAATCTTTTGGAAGCAATCAACTAAAGGTCATAAGCCGCAACTTTGTTTAACAGAAATAAAAATCTGTGACTTTGAAATAACTGTTATGGAACAGTTTTGGAAAGTGTGTAATTTTTGGCATGCTTTTATCCTTGTCTATTTGCACAGTATTTTATGGTCAAGTGACAATATCCCCACTTGCATTACAACTGAGGCAAAACTATCTTAAAACTGTAAGACAGTAAGAGAAGCAGATTTCAGGGTTGCCATCTGGATTGCCCTACTGGATGATGAATCCATTCTTGAAAACACCTCATAACATATGTTGCAGTTCTCTAGGGAGGCCTCAGGAGATAAAATTCTCATAGGAAGAATGCTTGTTAAGAATAAAGGGCAAATATGCTAACTTCCTACTTGAATAAATATCAACATAGTAATTTAGTAACCAGAGCTCCATAGTAACTAGAAAAGTAGTTCCCTCTCATTCTGCCATTAATTCCTTTCCATCAAGATAGTTTTCAAGGAGTAGTTTGAAAATCAGACAAGTTCAAGGACAGAAATCAGCTGATCAAGGAATATGAAATAAAAATGAAGACTGATGAGATGTAAAAGGATATGCATGCACTCCAGAGAGAGATAATGCTCAGGCGTCTGTTCAAGTCCGAAGCAGCAGGCTATTCCTAAGCTTCTTCACAGAGAACAGATTAAGATAAATGTGTGGAGACATTTTTAAGACTCTTGTCTTCTTTTATTATGTTTTATTACAGCTGGTAAGAGAAAAATATAATTTGGTGATGAGGTAATGTTCATTGTGCTTTTATCACTGCTTACAAGGAAATGGAAAAATAGTTGATACTAAATGCCTTGACAGATGAAACCAGCACAAGGGCTTGACTTACGAGAAGTAGGATAGCATAATTCTGCTGAAGGGAGGAAAAAGCAGGAAGTCCTAACATACAGAATGTGGTACAAGTAAAGGTGAATCAAGCCCTTTAAAATGATAACTCGTGATTCAATATTAGCAATTAAGGCAGTGAGCACAGTTTAATGTATATTTACACAATATTCACTGATACTCCAGACAGCTCAGTATAAGCATAAGAGCTCATTAGTGGACCATTTTATCCAGGATAGTTTATGTGCTTCACAGCTGATCCGTAAAGGTGAAGCATCATGCTAAGGCAGGTGTATTTCTTCCAGTTATGAAGATAGGTCACTTAAGAGTAAACTGCTTTATGACAGACACGTTCACAGCAAACAGACCTTACTACACAGAGAAATACTTCAATGAGCAGGGAATAACTTGAAATCCAGTAAATTGGGTAGAAAATTATAAGATAAAAATATTTAAGGAGTTTTGCCTCTGATCTGTGTTTCCAGAAAAGATTCATGAAGACACGGATGTTTAAAATCATACATAAGAGACTCCAAAAAATATAATACAATCACGAGGAAAGCCAGCTGAAAATTAATTTTGAAAGTCATTAATTGGAAGACCTATGTAAATCAAACATATTTAGCATTTTTAAAAGTATGAAACTGATTTTATTCATATTGCCTATGCAGAATGGGAAGTATCCTCCAGTTACCAACACAGATTTTGCAGACACCAAAAATAGGACACAGCTGTTTCATATACACAGACTAATGGAAAAAAGGGACAATATGTGTCTATGAAGTTGGTATACAACACTGTAAGAAATCAGCATGTTTCTTAGAAACGAAACAATGGTTTGCACCAACAGGCAGAAATGAAAAGAAATTCCACTAATCGAGATTTTTCATTATACAGATCAGAAAATGTTGTGTACTTGACAGATCTCCAGAAAGGGCTTGGCGCACTTTAATCCAGTCTTAGTTTCCCTTCTAATCACATGTAAACTCTGAATTTAACTGGGATTCTAAATCAAAGAAACAAGTAAAGGCAGAGGCAAAAAGGGAAGATATTGGAATTGGAACGCAACAAGATGTCAGACAACACAAGACACTGCTAGCCGTGACACAAAGACACTGCTGGCTAGCATCAGAAACAGATCTATTACTGTTGCCACAAGAGAAAAAAATGCTATGACTTTCTCAGTTCACAGAAAAGTAATAGGCTTAGTGTCAAGCAGACTGGGTTTATCTATTAGTCATCAGCCTGTATGACAAAGAAAGGAACTTTCGGAGACTAACCACCATAACTATTTAGATTCAACAGTCACAACAAACAAGATTAAGAGGTTTTCATATATATGGAGAAATCACAGCCTACCATAATTCCCCACAAAGAACGACAATTAAAGAAAATGCTGTGTACAACACATACATGTTCATCCTATCCACAATGCAAAATCTGTAACACCTACATAAATAGATGAGTCATCATTTTTGGGGGGACTACAAGAGGAAAATGACACAGAAAAGACCTCCAGCTAACAAATAAATCTTTCTCCTAGCTTTTTGTCTTGTTGAGTATGCAAAGATTCCAGCTCTTTATAACTGGTTCTCAAATTGGAAGGAAAATCCAACAATTTTAAATAAAGGAAAAGACTAA
Organism: Aptenodytes forsteri; assembly: GCF_000699145.1. NCBI lineage: Eukaryota > Metazoa > Chordata > Aves > Sphenisciformes > Spheniscidae > Aptenodytes > Aptenodytes forsteri. The sequence goes on along the minus strand of NW_008794211.1, from coordinate 1,218,786 downwards.
TAAAGATTTATATTACATTTTTTTCCCCATTTATGCCTAATATGTTGCTCTATGAAAGTCCTTTCAGCAATGCTCTCTCAAAGATTCTTGAACCTTTTACTAATTTCTTCATCTTTCCCTAAATAGGACCATACCGCTAGTTAATGGGTGAAATCCAAGTACCACAACAGAACGGTACTTTCCACTTTCAACGTACCAAGCTCTTACATTCCAACACTGTTTGGAAGACATGGTAAAACAATAAAATCATGAAACATTTGACACAAAAATGAGAGGTTTAAATCTAAAAATAAATATTCTACACTGAATACTCTGAGGAGTTGTAATTACAAAACATCATATCATAAAAGACATACTAAGTACTGCTCCAAACATAGATACACCTTATTATGAAACACATTGTAATTATTATGAAACATTGGTAGTTAAACATTCATTATGGAAGGACTGTTATGAAATAGAAATCTTCTTAATAAGACACTCCAGGTGGAACCTATTAATTTAGTGGCATACAGTCCAACAGTCTCACGACACCAGGACTGAAAAATACATCATCAGCTGTGCAATCTGTACTGAAAATACATAGTCAGCACTATGCTACAAAGTCCTCTTCACTACCACACTTCGGTTATCAGTATCTCCCTTTAGGTGACAGATACATTTTGTGAATTATATTCACCAAAGGCTCTTTTATTTTTGAATAATGTTCTTTTCTCTCTTTATTATTCAGCAGATTACTTTTTTAACTTAGACCTGTTTCCCTATATGAACTATAGTGTTAGAAGACACTATCACATACTATTATGTCATTCTGCATTATGAATAAAATCTGTAGATTGTCTCACATAATCCTAGATCTTTTATTTCTAAATGTGATATCAATATTTGATTGTACAAGTTAAGAAGTACAGAAAATCTCTAGATCTGATGGCTGATATAAACTAAAAAAGGTATTTTATACAACTCTACAAAAACCAAAACTCCTCTGCTCAGTATAAAACGTATTTTATATTGCTTTACAATGAAGATAATAAGGAATTTATGGTGCTGGTCACAAAAACAGACAAGTGAAAAAAAATTCAGCAATACTGGTCTACTATGTGGCGCTTCTGTTTAAAAATAAACATTCCTTCCAGTTCTGCTAGTGAGACCAAGTGACTGAGTAGCTTAACTAAAAAAAAGGCTTAAAGAAAACGTATTTTTCCTACAAAATATGACAAGACACATTTTCAAAGCATAAGTAAGAACTCAGCCATACAACTCCTACTAACATTACTGGGAGCTGCCTGCCAAAAGCACCATGCATCATGCTGAAAATGTCCTTCTGTGATAACAATAGGGTTAAAAATTTTGGACATACACATAAATATTTTACATGAGGTGTTTCACAAGACAACATTTGTGATTTATGCTCACCTCTGCTTTCAGTAGTACCTGTATAACAGGAACACCTCAGAAATGAGTTTACTCTCTGGTTATATAGTCCACTAAAATCTATTCTTCTTTCAAGAAACTTTCAACATAAGTCTGGCTCTTTAAAGCAGACTTTTAAAGAAGGCACCCAAGCAAAGTTATTAATTACAGAGTATGTTTCAGTGCTATCTATATTACTTCACTACCTCATGTACTTTATGTACAGGTGATCTTGTTACATTACTTTTAAACCGGTTTCTAAAAATATTTCGTTTCTCCTTAGTAGAGGAAAGATACAACTTCTCCAAAATGAAACAGATAGTATCAAAGAAAGATGGAGAACCCTGATATGAACTACAGCACAATACGAAAAGAAAAATATGAAGATTCTGCTGTGTACTACAGAATGAAATCATAAAAATCTTGGGGCTGAAGTGAGATTGCATTATCAAGTCAAACATACACTTCTAAAATCATTGCTATAGAAAAAAAATAAATCTTATTAAAGGGATAAAAACCAATATAGTTTATATGTATTTGATTAAAAAAAAATATTTAAAAGTGACTACTAGGAGGAATCTGCAAAAGACATTACATTTACACCCCCGGGAATCGCTGATTTACTGTCCTGAATTTTTTTTTTGCTGTCACAGCAAAAGTCAAAGTTACAACATGTAAGACTATATTTCTGTGAGCATCTGGAGTCAGTCCTAATTATTTAACAAGGAAAATGTAAATATAATGGGAATTTTTGACAAAAGATGTTTTCCTGCTTGTCTGTGTTGAAGAAAACAGATAAAAAAGTGAGCCCTATATATCAAATCAATTTATAATTTAACAGTTGTTGTATTGAGTTCCTTAACTCTGAAAACTCAACTAAACATGCTTCCACATACATTCCAATCTGGGACTTTAATTGTGTGAGGTATCTCAGGTATTTTACCTAGCACACAATTAAAAACTAAATATTGTTACCCTACTTCTAAGATACTAATCTACATAAAATAACTTGTTTTGTAACAGGTAGAGGCCCAATTTGGACATCTAGGATTAACATGGGCAGCTAAGTACTCAATTTGAGATTAAGAACCATAGCATCAAATGAAATCAGGCTAACAAAATAAAATATGTCAACCCCTGTCTCTCTAAACACAGCACAATTGGGAAAAAATATTTCATTAACTTTCTAGTGTCTCTAAATTTGTAAAGAAAAGGAGAAATCTAGCTAGCATACTCAGACTTAGTGACATAACAAACTGGAGACTTAGTATGGCAGTGGAGAAAATTAATAGTGAGAACCCTCATCATTAATTATTCTTCTGTACATCATGAAGTTAAAATATAGGAGTATGAAAGTAAGAAAATTTTTGTGACTTTTGACAATTATTAGTAAGAAAAAGATGATAACAATTGCCAAAAAAATCACAAAAGTTGACATGTTACCTGGCTATGACAAAGAGCACACAACTGACACCCAAGTAAGCCAGCAGAATATACATCCAGATATCAGGGGAGAGAGGATTCAGGAAGGAGAAGACGCCCGGGTTTGTACCATTGGGCTTGCGGTACAAAATACTTATTCCAAGAGTCATAAAGGGCTTGGAAAAGTCGATGACCTTCTCTCGAACATAGGTAATTGCCAATGGTGCAACTGCAAGGTCAGCTTTCTGTTAACAGAAATACAAAAAGAGAAACAGGACATAAGTCAGAAGAAAGAGGTTGAAGCAGACAATCAGATTAGGCAAAACAGAAACTTTACATGGAGGGGGTTTGTTCTACTACCTACTAGGTAGGCTGAAATTTAAAACTCTCTTCTCCCTATAAGTAAGGAAACAGATTTATTCTACTTCCTGTTTGTTAAACTGACATAGCAGCATTTAGAGAAAATTAAAAACACTATTACAGGTATAGAAGCAAAGAAAAATATTGCATTTTGCAGAAAACATGAACATCCATTATCGTGTCTTTTAAAACTTTTTAAAATGTACATATCAATGTATGTCTTCTCTTTGTCACTCCTTCACTATGCTTTTTAGAAGCTAATATATTTGTGAAGCAGATGTGAATATGCTTGTACAAGTGAAGGGAAATGACCAGGAAGCAGTTTTGCTTATTTTAGCATAAAAGTATTGGTACAAAATGAAGAACATTTTAAAATGGGAAGTGCTACACCTGAAAGGTTGCTACAGGGAGTAAGTTCTAACAAAGTACAACTGTCCTTACTAGTTTTGAGAAATCAGTATGAAAATTGTAGATAACTGACTATTAATCAATTGCAGCATTTAAAATTGTCCTGGTTTCGGCACGGATAGAGTTAATTTCCTCCCAAGTAGCTGGTACAGCGCTGTGTTTTGGATTTAGGATGAGGATAATGTTGGTAACACACCGATGGTTTAGTTGTTGCTAAGTAGTGCTTACACTAGTCAAGGACTTTTCAGCTTCCCATGCTCTACCAACTGAGAAGGCTGGAGGTGCCCAAGAAGCTGGGAGGGGGCACAGCCAGGACAGCTGACCCAAACTGGCCAAAGGGACATTCCATACCATGTGAC
>NW_008794211.1:1212818-1214603 GCF_000699145.1 Aptenodytes forsteri | reverse complement strand
TGTGGTGCTCAGTTGCCGACTGAGGTTAAACCACGACAAAAATGCAATCATACAATAGAATGTACTTTGTCAATTTACATTTAGTTTTAGTTATTATGGCAATAATTCATAGGAGATTAGTAAATAGTCTATACTATTTTTTATTCAAAACAATGGAAATCATAGTGACAAGAAATCTACAGCATCTACTTTTTAATCTCTGTTAACAGCTCTTGAAGACTGCTGTGCATGTGTGTATGTGTACGCGTGTGTGCGTGTACATGTGCATGTATGAAAGAGGGAAGTTCAGAGCAAGAAATTATACAGTACAAGACTTGGCAAGCTGCAACCTAAGAATTCCTTGTAAACTATACATAAATATAGGTATGTAATGACAGAAATGGTATAGCTACCGTGAAATACTGTAATCCAAGTAACATAGCTGCAAATAACACCATTTTCAGAATGCCTGTTCTAAACCAAGATCCAGAGATTTTATTCCCAGTAAAATCATATAAATTCATACATTTATACATTTTATTTTGCTCAATTGGTATTGTGTATACTGTGTAACACTCAGAATCCCACACAATGTTATAGCATGTCAATGTTCCCTTTTTTTTGTTGTCTCACCTTCCACAAAGTTTTACTATAGTCTACTGTTGTTATGAGTATTTAACATATCATCAGATCTACACTAGTAAAGTACTTCTATGTTACAATGTGAAACTCTGTTGGCACTGTTCATTTAATTTGGTAAGGGTTTACTGGTCAAAAACATGACATACGCTTCATTTCCATTGGTATTCAGAACTTACAGGTACTAATCAGACCAGCAACGCTTTATTCCACAGCAGCTGAGTTTTTATGGATTGCATATTATTGATGATATTCCAGCTGATGCAAAAAGAAAACAGTAAAGTAAGAAACTAAAACTAATTTGGATTAAAAGTTATAGGTCAACATATAGAAGTTTGAGAAACATAACAACTCAAGCTATTAGTTTGAGAGGCAACTAGCGGTTCTTACCCTAAGAGTCTGAAGCCAACTCACTAGAGACTGTCAGAAGATGCAGCTGCCCAAAGATAGAGAAAATAGATCTTTTGGAAGGCTATTGGCAATTGTGAATTTTGGTCTTAAAACATTAAGAGAGCCTTAATGAATAACAAATCATTTCTTTTAACAAATACTATAGGAAATCCAACCCTTGGTCATTAGATGAAAACAAAACGGTATACAAGTAAATATAGGTTGTAACTAGTTACATCCAGTTGGCGGCTGGTCACGAGCGGTGTTCCCCAGGGCTCAGTACTGGGGCCGGTCTTGTTTAATATCTTTATTGATGATCTGGATGAGGGGATTGAGTGCACCCTCAGTAAGTTTGCAGATGACACCAAGCTGGGCGGGAGTGTTGATCTGCTCGAGGGTAGGAAGGCTCTGCAGAGGGACCTGGACAGGCTGGATCGATGGGCCCAGGCCAACTGTATGAGGTTCAACAAGGACAAGTGCTGGGTCCTGCACTTTGGCCACAACAACCCCATGCAGCGCTACAGGCTTGGGGAAGAGTGGCTGGAAAGCTGCGTGGGGGAAAAGGACCTGGGGGTGCTGGTCGACAGCCGGCTGAACATGAGCCGGCAGTGTGCCCAGGCGGCCAAGAAGGCCAATGGCATCCTGGCCTGTATCAGAAATAGTGTGGCCAGCAGGAGTAGGGAAGTGATCGTGCCCCTGTACTTGGCCCTAGTGAGGCCGCACCTCGAATACTGTGTTCAGTTTTGGGCCCCTCACTACAAGAAGGACATTGAGGTG
>NW_008794211.1:1209062-1212797 GCF_000699145.1 Aptenodytes forsteri | reverse complement strand
TCTGATGAGGAGCGGCTGAGGGAGCTGGGGTTGTTTAGCCTGGAGAAAAGGAGGCTGAGGGGAGACCTCATCGCTCTCTACAACTACCTGAAAGGAGGTTGTAGCGAGGTGGGTGTTGGTCTTTTCTCTGAAGTAACAAGTGATAGGACGAGAGGAAATGGCCTCAGGTTGCACCAGGGGAGGTTTAGATTGGATGTGAGGAAAAATTTCTTTACTGAAAGAGTGGTTAAACATTGGAACAGGCTTCCCAAGGAAGTGGTTGAGTCCCCATCCCTGGAGGTGTTTAAAGGACGTGTAGATGAGGCGCTTAGGGACATGGTTTAGTGGGCATGGTGGTGTTGGGTTGACGGTTGGACTCGATGATCTTAGAGGTCTTTTCCAACCTCAATGATTCTATGATTCTATGATTCTATGATTCTATCTCCAGTGGAGCAAAACTCTAGGGGCATTGCAGATGAAATTAGAAAAATAACGGAACAAGAAATAATGCATGTCTCTCATGACAGAACAGGACAATCAGATATCCCAACCTGGGAGGCACAGATCCAAAATATAGGTCCATATCTTGATATCTCAAGATTTTCTTCAGAGCTTTAGTAACTCTGTTTCAATATTCTTGAACTAGTATATCACCATAAGAATGAAAATTAAGCATCTCAACAAAAATAATATCCAGTCTCTACTGACTAAGGAAATAAATGCTGCTAGATGACTGACATAAAAATGTAATACTGCCACAGGTAACTGCTTTTGCTATTTAGATATATGTTATCTCCAAAATATTCAATTATCTTGGCAATTGTTTCATTCTGAAATGGCACTACTTGAAAGTAAGAGAAATAAGGGGCCAAGTTTCCAGAAGTGCAGTACCAGGGTCTCCTACACTCTTCTACAATGAAGAAATACAAGTAAGAGAATTCTCTTTAGTTAATTTCTCAGGATGAATTGGAGAGGAATGGTGTCAAATTAGGATTTTATCAATCTACATTTATCAACATTTACAAATGTGTACATCCTAAAATGGCTTGCTGATAAGCTCCATAACAAAGAATATTTGTCTCACTTGGCACTGATGTATGATTCCATTTTTTAGAAAGAACGTATGTATGATTCTATTTTTTAAAGGAAAAAAGATTTATCTATCTGAAAGCAGAATCCTAAATAGCACTTATTCTTGACCTTAGAGTACTTGATATGAAGGCCTTTTTATGACAGCATCCAAGGACTGCTGAGGATAAGCTAGCTGCTACAGAGAAAAATTCTGCACCAACTAAAGGTTACAATAGCAATTAGAAACAAGTAAGTGACAAAAACATTCCAACATGAGGTGCAGTCCCGAGCAAAATGGAAGAGTGGTACAGCAACACAAACAGTAGCCATACCATGTGATGAAGGAGTGTGCTGCAGACAATAATGCCAACGATAGATGGCAGAGACTGGAGAAAAATACTCTTCACAATAAATTCTTACTTTAATTATGTCAAGTGTGAGGAAATCACAATCGTGCATTCACTCCACCATTCAAAGTTATGGCATGATAAACTGGAGAATGGCACTCACATTCTGCATCCATGTTGACAGTTTTTCAAAGAGAGGTTCTCTAGCAAGGAACAGAATGTCCAGGACAATAGGGAGGAAGAAACAGAATTTATCATACTCTACAGGACACTTTTCAAAGTCAGCTGAACCATTGACAGTTATTCCTACCCTGCTTTCTCAAAGTGCATCAGATATTTTGAACGTTACTTTTAACAGTACATTCTCAGTAGTACTTGATCTCCCATCTTCACCCTCCATCTTAAAGGCTAATGATATTTTCTCCTTTCATACTAGCATATGCATTCTCAGTATGGTCTACTTTCTACATTAGTGCAAAATTCTGTGAGCAGGGATTGCTAGACCTTCCCTTCTTTTGTGCCGTATGAGGACTGCACACATTCTCTTCACAGCCTTTTCAATGTTTCCCTGTCTTAGTACCATGTGCAGTTGTAGGATGTTCACTCACCACAAACAACTCAAGGTATACATGATTTATTTCTGTTGCAGAAGTCCCCAAGGCATGCTAAAATCCTCCTCCTTTGCTTCTTCATTTACATTTTATTTCCAAGCAGCTTGTTGACTATTTTACATCAAATAAAATTTAAAGAAAAAAGGGAGGACAGTTTTTTCAGTTGCATAGGGCTGAAATTTGGTTCATAACCTCTAAGAAGACAAGTTTTAAAATTATACTGAATTCAATCTATGCATGCAGCTACAAATAACTTCAGTAAGAAATCTGCACATAAATGTTGAGATTATGTGCATGTACAGTAAGTTGGTATTTGCAGATATTGATATTCTTGTATGTGAAAATTAAGTCTATAAAATATAACCCAGAAAAACTGCCACATTAATTTTTGAGGAAATTTAACTTTGAAAGCATTTAATAGCTTCTACTAATAACATTGGGGAAAGGAAAAATAAACACTGATTGAATTTTATTTGATGATCCTTTTCTGAAAAACTTTTGTCTCACCTATTTTATTTAAAGGAAGGAAAAGTTTAAATACAATCTAGACATAGCAACCACAAAATGGCTAATAGTTGTTTTTAATTAGACTTTACAACTACAAAATATTCTGCCATAACAATGGAGTTATTTAGCCTATGTAAATGGAGTCTGCTCTTCAGCCTAAGACCCTAAGTCAATACGTAAACTTCTTCAGCCACCTCAAATTTTGTGGATTGTTAACCTGAGAGCTGAATTTCAGTTACATTCCCTTTGGAGAAAATGCATCCCTAAGCTAAACAGAGGAAGGCTAATGCCCAGCTTCAATTCTTTAAACCCATCTAATGGGCTTTTAATGCACAGAGAGTTTATACATTATTCCTGTTCACAGAAGTGTATCTCCCTGTTACTAACTTGAAAAACTAAGATCGGTAGTTTGCCTTTAAGCTTGTGATCTATCCTAAACCGGCTTATTCATGCTGCTACATTATAGAAAATTCTACACTCTGTGAAGAGCTTTTGGTCTTGACACAAGATCTTCATTTCCTTTTGAAGCCACTAGTACTTTACTAGGGCTTTATTGCTATTTCTATTTTAACTAGCCACTTGCATTATTTTGATATAAATTGTTTTTCATGTTTTTCTACTACCTTTCATGGGATCATAGGACAATTCAGGTGGGAAGAGACATCAGGAGGTCTCTAGTCCAATCTCCTCTTCAAAACAGGGTGTATTGGGTTTGCGTGACAAGGTTTTAGTAGCGGGGGGGCTACAGGGGTGGCTTCTGTGAGATGCTGTTAGAAGCTTCCCCTATGTCCGGTAGAGCCAATGCCAGCTGGCTCCAAAGACGGACCTGCCGCTGGCCAACCGAGCCAATCGGCAACAGTGGTAGCACCTCTGTGATAACGTATTTAAGATGGGGAAAAAAAAACAAACCTGTGCAACATCAATTGTTTAGTAGCGGGGGGGCTACAGGGGTGGCTTCTGTGAGATGCTGTTAGAAGCTTCCCCTATGTCCGGTAGAGCCAATGCCAGCTGGCTCCAAAGACGGACCTGCCGCTGGCCAACCGAGCCAATCGGCAACAGTGGTAGCACCTCTGTGATAACGTATTTAAGATGGGGAAAAAAAAACAAACCTGTGCAACATCAATTGTAGCCAGAGAGAAGTGAGAATATATGAGAGAAACAACTATGCAGACACCAAGGTCAGTGAAGAGGAGGAGGATTAGGTGGCAGAATAGAGATTC
>NW_008794211.1:1198771-1209011 GCF_000699145.1 Aptenodytes forsteri | reverse complement strand
CCTGCAGCCCATGGAGGACCCCACGCTGGAGCAGGTGGATGCCCGAAGGAGGCTGTGACCCCATGGGAAGCCTGAGCTGGAGCAGGTTCCTGGCAGGACCTGTGACCCCATGAGGAGAGGAGCCCATGCTGGAGTAGGTTTTCTGGCAGGACTTGTGGCCCCGTGAGCGACCTACGCTGGAGCAGTCTGTTCCTGAAGGACTGCACCCTGTGAAAGGGACCCATGCTGGAGCAGTTCATGAAGAACGGCAGCCCGTGGGAGGAACTCACGTTGGAGAAGTTCATGAAGGACTGTCTCCCATGAGAGGGACCCCACACTGGAGCAGGGGAAGAGTGTGAGACGTCCTCTCCCTCAGGAGGAAGGAGCAGCAGAAACAACGTGTGATGAACTGACTGCAACTCCCATTCCCCGTTCCCCTGCACCACTGAACGGGAGGAGGCAGAGAACTCAGGAGCAAAGTTAAGCCCGGGAAGAAGGGAGGGGTGGGGGGAAGGCATTTTAAGATTTTGTTTTTATTTCTCATTACCCTACTCCAATTTTGACTGGTAATAAATTAAACTAATTTCCCCAAGTTGAGTCTGTTTTGCCTATGACTGTAATTGCTGAGAGACCTCCCTGTCCTTACCTCGACCCACGAGCCTTTTGTTATAGTTTCTCTCCCCCTGTCCAGCTCAGGAGGGGAGTGATAGAGCAGCTTTGGTGGCCATCTGGCATCCAGCCAGGGTCAACCCACCACACAGGGTCATCTACATGATCAGACCAGGTTGCTCTGGACTTTACCCAGTCAGTTTTGAAAACCTCCAAGGATGGAGACTACATAACCTCTTGGATAATCTGTTCCACTGCTTGTATGTCCACATGAAGTGAAAAAGTTTCTACAGAGAAGCAGTGGAGCAGGTTGCTTAGAGAGGTTATGCAATTTCCATCCTTGGAGGTTTTCAATTTATGCCCATTGTCTTTTGTCTTCCTGCCAGGCACCACTGTGAAGAGCCCGGAGGCATCTTCTTGATAACCTCCTCACAGGTCCTGGAAAACTGTTACTAGAAGTTGTTACCTTTGCCAAATGTAAATAACATACCATAAAGCCAAAACAAGTCCAGACTAGATAGCTGAGTTTAGATGTCACACCTTATTTGTGGGATCCTGACTTGTATCATTTAAGATTAATTGCTAACAATATTATATATAGATGCAACTTTAGCAGTTGTTACTTTAATAGTAAAGTAACATATGACAGTTTCAATAGGTACTGGCTAAAGTTACACATCTGTTTCTAACTGCTGAGCTGCTTCTCAGTATTTACTGTTCAGCAACAAAAAGTTACTGTAAGACAGACGGTTTGCTCAGATTCATTTTACTGACAGTAATATTTCATAGCTGTTTCATTTCTTTAGACATCCTTATGTCAGTATGGCTAATACTTTTCTTGCCAAAGTTTTGAACAGCTGTGGTAACTAATGGTTGTGTCAACTACAAGCCTCAAGTCTTTAGAGGAGGGTCCTGATCTAGTAACCAACAAGATCGTCACCCTAGAGACCTACAAGTCCAAAAAGAAAAAGCAAAATGTTCTGCAGAGGAAATTTGTCTGCTGTCCACTACTACAAAAACAACTTGCTACATGAATTCAACTAGACAAAAACATTTGGAATCCTTCCTATAATGGCTTTTAAATAGGATGGGGCATATCTTTTGATCAACCTAGCAGTGTCTAGAACTGACTTTTGGTATTGTTTTCTGTCTGCTCCTTTGTTACTCTCTGTATGTTTAGTCAAGAAAAAATTCTAGTATTAAAACCATCAGGAACTCTGTAATTAGTTAATTTACATTATTTCCTTTTAGTCTAGGTTAGTAAACCTAGGAATTTTTCTAGCTATGCCAGCATGTATTAGTTTTAATAGCTGAATAGATGTAATATGAGTACCCATTCAAAATAGTCATGAAGTTTCTATCTGTTGATTTATAGGACACTGTTTCACTGAAGTATTTTGCACCAACTTTGTTTTAATCAAAAGTTATACAAATTGTATGTAAGAGAACTAGAGGCAGTGGACCACGAAATTACACTTAGCAGGAAGATGGATAACAATAAATTAAAACAATAAGAAAATCTCAGCCTTAACTCTTATCACTTCACTCCAGCAGAGTTTTCCACAAAGGGCTCTTCTAATGGTTAGAAGAGCAAGATTCATGTACCCACAGAAAGGGCAAACCGCCAAAGACAATATTTACAAGACAGTGTAGATATTGTGGATCAGGGTTCAGGAAAGGGAGACTCCCCCCTTAACAATTAAAAAAAAAAAAAAAAAAAAAAGTACTTAAATTAATGAAAATGTTACGGTTCTTCTTTACAGTTATCACATTCTTTTTTTCCAAAATTGTATTTTTGTACCAGAGATGGTTGCTAAACATGAAAATTACTGGACACCATGCTCCACTGCAGCTTCCTGAAATAAAATACAGAGGTAACATTGATTCCTTGCTTGTAGCTAGCATTTTTATCATTATACTTTCCAGACTTACTGCAACTCCCTGGAAGTGGTTTTTTTTCCAGTTGTTAACAAGCTGTGTCACCTAGACTTTCAGTTACTGCACTCGGGACAAAAAAATCCCACACTTTTTAATTTTGATGTAAATTCTGTTCTCAAATATATGGGTTTTTAACAAATTGTTTCAGTGAATTCATTTCATCATGCAATCAAGTTTGACATGTCAAATTTTACTTCCTCCCACTTTTCTGTATCACTTCGTCATCTGCAATTTTTTACAAGGGAATCAAAATGATTAATAACTTTTTTGCATATCATTTGGATGGGAGTAGATCACTGCAGGATATACTACCTGTTATTGATTAACAGTTCTCAATTGACAATTTTTGAAATCTATCATTTCATCAGCTTAATTAATTAATGGGAGATAACCCTTTAAAATGGACAGAATCAGCCTCCTGTATAATCGTCCCCTCCAGGTGCATTTTGATGGAGCCATCACAAGGACTAGACTTTATTTTAAAAAGAATTTTTAAATTCTCAATGAATCCTTAAATTCCAGTGTCTTAGGCTTTAATTAAAATTGATCATTATTATAAACAATAACAAAAAAATGGTCTTTTTAGAGAACTCCAGCATATATGAAATAAAAACAGAAGTGGTTTTATATTGTGTATATTCTCAAAACATTACATATCATGCAATGGTTTACATGTGCCATAATTATAAAAGAATGGCTAATAGAGTACATTTTTTACTACCCAAAAATATTGTCATAAATCTAAGGAAGAAAAATGTTAGCAGTGTTTTTATGCACTAGATCCTAATTTGGTTCTGTTCTGCCTAGGGTATATGTAAGCTAACTCATTTGAAAAACTTGTTACATTTATTTAAATTCAATAAAGCTTATCCAAGCTCTAGGCATTATTTAAATACTGAAGATACCAGGGTAAACTTATTAACAATCAGCTTTAATAAAAATAAAATGCAAATCCTAAGGATGAAATCTGTGGTAGGGGAGTTAAAATGTTTCTGATATTTATAAGATGAAATCTATGAAACGCTTAAAAATGTCATTACTGTTATAATTTATTCCTTGTACTATGTGACGTTCTGCTTCATTCTGGAAGACAAGGATCAACAGAGGGGTATAAATACATAATGAATAAGAACACAAATATAACCAGTAAAAACATTGATCAGCATGACATGCAGATGTAGACAAATTCCTAGCCTAACTACTGCCTAACTAGAAAGTGGATAGTTAGTTAAGTAACAACATTTATGGATGACACTAAGTTATTCAAAGTAGAAAGACTATAAAAGAATTGCTCTATGTCAAACTGCACAAAAAGCAGCGGAGGACAGTATATAAAACGAGCTCAGAACAAGAAACAAGGGAATGATTCTTCACATTAAGTACAATTAAGCTGTAAAATTCCCTGCTTTTGGAACCTCTGGAAGCCAAAACTTCAAATGTTTTCAAATAATTGAAGAAAATTCATGAATACTATTTTATACAAAAAAAACCCCTATTTTATAGTTCAGTAAGACCCTATCCACAGCTCACTGCTGATGGGGTAAATATCAGTACATTCTGTTCATCCTCATACAACTTTCTTGACATTTCTTGTTGGCTAAGAAGGAAGTCAGGATGCTGGGCAAAATAAGCTTTTACTATGAACAGCTATAAGGAGGGGAAAGGGGTGCACGTGCGCGTAGACACAGTTCTGCATCATAAATAGTTACGTCTCTTACCTGTCACTATAAAACTATGAAGGATACACTGCAGCTTCATACAAGTGTGTATTTTGCATCCAATTTTCAAATTTCAGTCATACCTTCTCACTTGAACATGTTTCTTCACATATGTGCTGGTTTTGGCTGGGATAGAGTTAATTTTCCTCATAGTAGCTAGTATGGGGCTATGTTTTGGATTTGTGCTGAAAACAGTGTTGATAATACAGGGATGTTTTCGTTACTGCTGAGCAGTGCTTACACAGAGTCAAGGCCTTCTCTGCTTCTCACCCCTCCCCACCAGCAAGTAGGCTGGGGGTGCACAAAAAGTTGGGAGGGGACACAGCTGGGACAGCTGACCTCAACTGACCAAAGGGATATTCCATACCATATGACGTCATGCTTAGCAATATAAAGCTGGGGGAAGAAGAAGGAAGGGGGGATGTTTGAAGTTATGGTGTTTGTCTTCCCAAGTAACCATTACGTGTGATGGCACCCTGCTTTCCTGGAGATGGATGAACATCTGCTTTCCGATGGGAAGAAGTGAATGAATTCCTTGTTTTGCTTTCTTGTGTGTGCTCAGCTTTTGCTTTACCTATTAAACTGTCTTTATCTCAACCCATGAGTTTTCTCACTTTTACTCTTCTGATTCTCTTCCCCATCCCACTGTGAGGGGAATAAACGAGCAGCTGTGTGGTGCTTAGTTGCCAGCTGGGGTTAAACCATGACAACATATTTTGAAGAGGGAGCAATAACTCACAGAAAATTATGGATTTTTAATGTTTATTTTCAAAAATAGATTTTACATTAATTTTTACACTATAATCCATGACAGTTTAGCTGAACTTCATGCATTAAATGGAGGGGATTACAGGCCATGCATGTCTGCACAGAGGGGGGTGTGTTTGGGGTGAGACAGAGAGACACGATGCAGGGTTCTTTCTGGATGTCAATAAGAAAGGCCTGACAACAAATGGCTTAATAAATTATCTGTTTTAATAAGATATAATAAAAAAAGGAATATAGATGCCAGATAAATCTCACATGCCTTCTGATGCAGGGAATCTTGCTTATGTGCAGCACTGGACAGATCCCAGATGAATCTTCCCCTGGCACGCTGTGCAGATCCTGTCTGTGGAGAGGCTCCTCCTTCCTCCCATGCCATGGTGCCTTTTATTTTGTGTAATGAATAGAATTATATATCTTCTCCTGACAGGCTGGAGTGTTGTCACTGTCATAGCTACAAAGCTCTCAATGCAATGCATTACTGTGAACAATTTCTTCAGACAACTAGAAGGACCCTTATGTTCCCAGGTCTTTGTCTTTATGGGGGACTTTACTACCCCGATATCTGCTGGAAGGACAACATAGCAGGGCACAAGCAATCCAGAAGGTTGCTAGAGTGTAGTGATGATAACTTCCGGACACAAATGATGAAGTAGCTGCCAAGGGGAGACGCTCTGCTGAACCTCACAGTTACAAACAAAGATAAATGGGTCTGGGACATGAAGACTGGCAGTGGTCTTGCCTGCAGTGACCAAGAGATAGTGGAGTTCAGGATCCTGAAGGGGGGCAACATGGAAAAAAGCAGGATTACAATCCTGGACTTCACGAGAACAGACTTTGGCCTTATCAGGGACCTGCTTGGAGGAATCCCATGGCAGATGATCCTGGAGAGAAGAGTGGACCCATAGAGCTGGTTGATTTTCAAGGATGAGTTTGACCTCCTCCAAGCTCAGAAATCATCTATCTCCACATTCAGGTAGTCAAGAACAGATGGCATGAGGCCTGCATGAACAAGGAGCTCCTGACAAAACTTAGAAAGAATACCAGAGGCAGAAGCAGGAACAGGTGACCCAGGAGGAATATAGCAACACTGTCCAGGCATGCAGAGACAGGGTTAGGATAGCCAAAGCCCATCTGGAGTCGAATCTGGTGAGGAATGTCAAGGGCAAGAAGGGCTACTACAAGTACATAAGCAACAAAAGGAAGACTAGAGAAAATGTGGAACTGCTGCTGAATGGGGCAGGGAACCTGGTGATAAAGGACATGGAGAACGCTGAGGTACTCAGTACATGCTTTGCCTCAGTCTTTACTGGTAAGAAGACTGGTCTTCAGAAATCCCAGGTGTCTGAGACTATGGGGCAAGTCTGGAGCAAGGAAGACTTAACCCTCAGTGGAGGATCAGGTGAAGGAACATGTAAACAAACTGCACATACACAAGTCCATGGGACCTGATGGCATGCACCCATGAGTGCTGAGGGAGCTGGCTAATGTCAGCCAATCTCAGTTATCTTTCAAAGGTTGTGGAGATCAGGGGAGGTTCCTGAGGACTGAAAGAAAACAAATGTCACTCCTATCTTCAAGACAGGCCATTCAGCATCAAATTAATTCCTGGGAAAGTGACGGAGCAAATCCTGAAATTCATACTAAGGACAAGAAGATAACTGAACATTATCAGCGAGGATTTATAAAGGAGTAATCTTGTCTGAACAATGTGATAGCTTCCTACAATGAAATGACTGTCTTTGGTGGATGGGTAGATGTTGTGGTTTAACCCGGCAGGCAGCTAAACACCACACAGCTGTTCGCTCACTTCCCCCCCCACCAGTGGGATAGGGGAGAGAATCGGGGGAAAAAAAAAAATTATGGGTTGAGATAAAGACAGTTTAATAGGACAGAAAAGGAAGGGAAAGTAATAATAGTAATAACGATGATGAAAGTTGATGATGATACAAAATAAGTGATAGTGATGCACAATGCAATTGCTTACCACACACTGCTGATGCCCAGCCAGTCCCCGAGCAGCGGTTACTGTCCCCCGGCCAACTCCCCCAGTTTATATACTGAGCATGACATCATATGGTATGGAATATCCCTTCGGCCAGTTTGGGTCAGCTGTCCTGGCTGTGCCCCCTCCCAGCTTCTCACTGGCAGGGCATGAGAAGCTGAAAAGTCTTTGACTAGTGTAAGCACTACTTAGCAACAACTAAACCATCAGTGTGTTATCAACATTATTCTCCTACTAAATCCAAAACACAGCACTGTACCAGCTACTAGGAAGAAAATTATCTCTATCCCTGCTGAAACCAGAACAGTAGAGAGCACTGTATGTTGTTTATCTTGACTTTAGCAAGGTTCTCAACACTGTCATTCATAACAACTTCAGAGACAAACTGACGAAGTACAGGTTAGATATGTGGATGACGAGGTTAAATGAAAACTGGCTGAGTTGTTGGACTGAAAGGGCAGTGATTAGCAACATGAAGTCCAGGTGGAGATCAGTCATTAGTGGTGTACTCCAGGGGTCAACACCAACACCAGTACTGTTTAACATTAATTAATGAGCTGGATGAGGGGACAGAGTGCACCTTCAGCAAGTGTGTATATTGTGCAAAACTGGGAGGTGCAGCTGATAGACCAGAAAGTTATGCTGCTATTTAGAAGGACCTCAACAGGCTGGAGAAATAGGCAGACTGGAACCTCATGAAGTTCAAATAAGGAAAATGCCAAATGCTGCACCTGGGAAGCATAAACGCAGGCATCAGTACTAATGCTACAAGGATGGTGACCAGCTGGGCTGCATTAAGCAGAAGCATTGCCAGCAGGTTGAGGGAGGTGATCCTTGACCTCTACTCAGCACTGGTGAGACACATAGGGAGTGATGGGTCCAGGTCTGGGCTCCCTGGTACAAGAGATACAGGGACATCCTGGAAAGAATCCAGCAAAGGGCTATGGAGATGATTAAGAGATTGGAGTACCTGCCATATGAGGAGAGACTTGGGACAGCTTGGACTGTTTAGCCTGGAGAAGAGAAGGCTCAGGGGAATCTGATGAATGAATACAAATAACTGAAGGGGGGAGGGGAAATAAAGAAGACAGAGCCAGACCCTTCTCAGTGGTATCCAGTGAAAGAAGAGGTAAGGGGCACAAATTGAAATGCAGGAAATTCCATTTAAACATTAAAAAAAAAATCTTTTTATTGTAGGAATGGTCAAGCACTGGAGCAGGTTGCCCAGAGAGGTTGTGGAGCCTCCATCCCTAGGGGCAGTCAAAACCTCATGGGGCATGGCCCTGGGTGACCTGTTCCAGTTGACTATGCTTTGAGCCGGGATTTGGACTAGGTGATCTCTAGGGTCAGTTTCAACCTCAACAATTCTTTGATTCTGTAATGTAAGTAATTTCTCTTTCCAATTCTCTACACACACCTCTGTAACAAAACTGCAATTTTATTTCTATTCTGGATGCAGATAGAGAAAGAAAGTTTGTAACTAGTGAAACTCAGTTTGGCATATAGTCTCCTAAAACTTTATGTAAAATTGTTGGTTTCCTGTTAAGCTACAAGTAGTTAAACAAATAGATAAAATAATTTTTAAAATTACAAATACAACCAGAAATTGCTCAAACAATACAGAATTTAAATATTAAAATATGGCATGTATCTCATTTCTCTTGTTTCTATATTACTGGTTTACAGTGGGGTATTAAGAGAGAAGGGAAAATATTCTTGTCTGATGGCTACACTACAGAACAATTTTCTTAAAGATACTTCAAACTGATAAATTTAAACATTTAAGTATAGCAAGTAATTCAACAGAAGTTCTAGAGATAACATGATATCAAGTTAGATACAGGACCATTAAGTCTAGAATTGAAATGTGCTATTTCTCAGTCTCATAAAGCATGGTTGGTACAATGGCACTCTTTGCTGGTGCCTGGTTCTAGTTTCCTGATTCAGGCACGCTTGAGTGACATCTGAAATCATACTCCCACTGTAATCTAAGCTGCTACTGCTCTTTCAGCAAAAATCTGTCATCACCTTTATGCAGGTCTCTAATAGCAACAGGATTTAGAATCATAGAATCATTTAGGTTGGAAAGGACCTTTAAGATCGTTGAGTCCAACCATTAACCTAACACTGCCAAGTCCACCACTAAACCGTGTCCCTAAGCACCACATCTACACGTCTTTTAAATACCTCCAGGGATGGTGACTCCACCACTTCCCCGGGCAGCCCGTTCCAATGCTTGTCAACCCTTTCGGTGAAGAAATTTTTCCTAATATCCAATCTAAACCTCCCCTGGCGCAACCTGAGGCCAGAGTAGAGCAGTAACACTGTGCTTCTATGGTGGCTTTTCCTAACTGACCCATCTTTTCTTTATTATTACACTGTAACAGTAATATAAGTGTAGATCTTACACTAGTTTTGCTTTTACATTTTGGAATTATGAATATGGAATATTTGGAAATATGAAATACTACAGTATTTCAGATCCTATCAAAAGAAGGATCATTTTCAAACTAACTTGAAAATCATAAGACACGGAAATGACAGGGCTGAATGCTGCACGTGAAATTTTGAAAGAGCTCAATTATTTTTCTATCCAGGCAAACTAAGCTTAAAAGCTAATAAAAACAATCAATTACCATGCAATTGAAGAATGACTTGAGGATTTTTTTTTCACAAGATTTTGATACATTTTTGACAAGATATTTATTCTAGAATAAGTGTAGCATTCTTTACAATACCAATCCACATAACAAAAACTCTAACAAAATACATGTACCTAAGTCTTCTATTTTTAAGGAAAAATCCATATTGCCTCAGAGACAAAGTGGCTTTCTAGTTAACAACCTATTTTCCATACTATAAATATTTTACTTCCAATAACAGATTATTGTATACAATTCTAAAGCAAAGCAAGAAGTAAAAAAAATCTTTCTTCAAGAGTAATATTTTCCACTTCTTTAAACTTGACTTTATAACCTTATGTCCTGGTTTCGGTAGGGATAGAGTTAATTTCCTTTCTAGTAGCTGGTACAGTGTTTTGGATTTAGGATGAGAACAAAGTTGATAAGGCACCGATGTTTTAGTTGTTGCTAGGTAATGCTTACACTAGCCAAGGACTTTTCAGCTTCCCATGCTCTACTGACTGAGAAGGCTGGAGGTGCACAAGAAGCTGGGAGGGGGCACAGCCAAACTGGCCAAAGGGACATGCCATACCATGTGACGTCAT
>NW_008794211.1:1196380-1198704 GCF_000699145.1 Aptenodytes forsteri | reverse complement strand
TATTATTATTATTATCATTTTATTTCAATTATTAAACTGTTTTTTATCTCAACCCATGAGTTTTTTCTCACTTGTGCTCTTCCAATTCTCTCCCCCATCCCACCGGGTGGGGGGGAGTGAGCGAGCGGCTGCGCGGGGGTTTGTTGCAGCCTGAGATTAAACCACGACACCTTGAAAGAAAATTTTTAACCATTTTTTAAACTACATGGTTTTTATATATAAAACATTGTCTCAGTATGTCACTTATTTATCCAATATCCTGAGTAAAAAAAATCTAACAAGTATCTATACTGTTTCACACTTTCTACTGGCACTTTATGAGTATCATGCCCCACACATCCATGCAAAAATATAGTCATTCTTTAAAAGCACCTATATGCAGTCATTGGTATGCATATATGTGTGTGTGTGTGTATATTTGTTTCACACTAACATCTATTTTCAGGAAGAGAAGTTACTCATTTTTAGAAGTTACCACACATTACTGCTAATCAGGCCCTCAGAGGTCAAGAAATAGCAGAATAAAAATTGACTGTGCAAACCAATTTCAAGCTATTGTGACAAAGTAACATGATTTTCTTCCCAACACTCATTTGGTGTATTTTGGACTTAAGTAAGGCTGCACTGGCAGTTTCTTTTTTTCTTTTTTAACTCTGAATGTTCAACTTTTATATAATTTTCTTAAACAACTGAATTATCTTTGATGCTGTAAGAATAACAGATCAGAACTACATTTCAGTTCCCTAAACAGTATGGGTGATGTTGTATTTTGGGCATCATTCCCAGGGACAAAACTCCTGCCAGCACATCCTGAAACTGTTGTACTAAAATGTTGTTTTGCTGAAAGTTGACATACTCCAGGATTCCACAGTCCCTCCTCCCTACCCTCCATGATGAGCAAAAGACAAACTGCAGCACAGAGCTTTTGAACTTTTTTTTTTTTTGAGATTTTAGTATCAGTAACTATATTAAGAATTCATTTGGTTGTGTTAATTGTGCTTCATGAATACACCTCTAGCTGATTTATATAGGTCCCCTGAAAGTCTTTCAAAATCCTTCTGTTACCATTTCCAAATGAAGAAAATCCAAGCAGAGGTTAAGTAGCAACATTTCTCATGAACATGTTCAGAGTGTGCCATGTTCAGAGTTATGAGTACAATTTATGAATTCCTGATCTACCAAGCAATCAAACTCCTTAATCATTACGTCTGGGAGGAATGAGGTTAAAATAAGATCTGAGTAGGCAGAGAGGAGGACTAAGGGAAGATTGGGAACACTGGTACCAATCAACTTTCCCTGTACAGCTGAACTTATTTTGACCTTTGCAGTGATCAAGTACTGTACACTGAAGTATAGATATTGTAGAAACAGACTGAATGAACAGATTCATGATAAGCTGTAAAAATAACTTGCTGAAGATTTGACATCAAAACCAGAATTACAAATCACCTCCTTGGAGGAAAAGCACATATTTGAATAGAGAAGTTGTTTCATCAATTTTCTCCAGGTAATTTAATTTCTATTAAATGGGGCCAACCCCAACGACCAACCTTTTCTGAACAGAAATAAAGAAGAGACAGAATAAAAATGTAGACACATGAATTTACCTAATAAAAGGGATAAGTCCCGATGGAAATTAACTGCTATTAGAGAATTCTAATTTTCACATATATTTCACTTCAGCAGACTTATACATAGAAACAATAATCCCTTTGTTATTTTCTACTGTTCTTCACTATCATTATAGCAACAAAAGTGACTGTAAAGATCAGATAACTGTATGAGGAAATGAAAAATGTAACACTTTTATATATATAAACACAGCCCTAGCCCTGGATCCAATCAGTTCCTAATCATTGCTGTAAGCATAGATGATGCTTGAGCTAAAGAGTTATCTTTTGGAATCTCATTTGAAAAACTTCATGCTGTTGTCTTGATGGGCCACAATTCACTTCACTGGCAATGCAGTGAAAATGGATTCTAATTATTCACTGTACAGTTTTTATCTGTCACTGAAACGTAATCATTTTATATAACCAACGCATTAGCCAGGCATGTCCAAATAGATAATAATTATAAATGGGGATTATAGTGGTTAGACTTAAAACATGTTCTGTGTTAATGCTTATATACTAATTTTTTCACCCAGCCTCTAAAATATTTGGTCCCTAATTCACATTTGATTTGGCCCAGTGCTGGCATTCTTTTGCCAGTAACTTCTCAAGGAACATTTCAAATGATTCCCCATCATTTCCATAAACTTGTGAACCTGTGACTGGCCACACCTAAAAAAGAAAAGAAAAAAAAAATAGGGGGGGGGAAAG
>NW_008794211.1:1185766-1193478 GCF_000699145.1 Aptenodytes forsteri | reverse complement strand
CTGTAATGTCACCTGTCCCTGCCTTCCCTTTAATCCTGACCCATAAGCTCTCGGTCAGCTCCTCATCCATCCCCAGGCAGAGCTCCATGCACTCCAGCTGGTCATTGACACAGAGGGCAACACCCCCTCCTCGTCTCCCCTGCCTGTCCTTCCTAAAGAGCCTGTATCCCTCCATCCCCACTCCAAACATAGGAGCCACCCCACCACGTCTCCATGATGCCAATAAGGTCGTAGCCCTGCAGGCGTGCACACATCTCTAACTCCTCTTGTTTATTCCCCATGCTACATGTGTTTGCATAGAGGCAAACATCCTATTTATGAATGTGGGCAGGTAGGAAAATGGTCAAGGCAAGGAATAGAAATTACAAACCAACAGTTTTACACAGCAAAACATGCTATTTATCATGAGAGATCGAGTGGTTAAACATTGGAACAGGCTGCCCAGGGAAGTGGTTGAGTCCCCATCCCTGGAAGTATTTAAAAGACGTGTAGATGAGGCACTTAGGGACATGGTTTAGTGGGCATGGTGGAGTTGGGTTGACGGTTGGACTCGATGATCTTAGAGGTCTTTTCCAACCTTAATGATTCTATGATTCTATGATTCTATCCTGGCTACTAAAGTCATTTAGTGTACTTCCTGAATTTCATCTATACTTTAAATAAAATCCTGAGTTATCTAGCAGAATGTCAAAAGACAGAGTATGGATGTGGTTCCAAAAGGTAAGTTCGATTCTTTGGCAATTCACTGATAGGATTCGATAAGACTGGTAGAATGAAAAAGAGAAAAAACAGAAAAAGGAAAAAGAAGAAAGGTTGTTTTCACATAGCACAGAAAAGGGATTTTAAAAGAAAAAGGTTCTTTTGTAGTGGTTAAAACTGTGAAAATTAAAATTAGAAAACCATAATACCCTAACTGTAAAAAGCATTACTTAGGTATACTGCAGTTAAACAAACAGGAAGGCAATATTCACTTACCCCTAGTCTCAAGAAATTTCAGATGAACAGCCCCCTGAGTACAGATCATCAGAAAAATTCCACAGATCTCAGAGCAATTATTGAGAAGACTCTAGTGTGAAAGTCTCCTACCACTTCTGGTGTCAAATAACTTAAAAGTGTACTTAAAATTTTTCGTCCAGTTTCTTTGGGAAACATAGGATGTGATCAGCTCAAAAGATCATGTAATAAATAACATTTATGACTATCAAGAAAAAGTATATGCATTATTATTCTCTATGTGTTAATGTAATATTAGAAATATTGCTGGGCCTTGCTTTACTAAATGCAGACTGTGCAGAAGTTCCTTGCTCTTTGGAAAATAATTGCTCACTCTCAACTGCTCTTTTGTTGAAAACTACATCTTCAGTCTGTCCTGTACTTGAAATCAGTAACACATCCCTTGCCTGCAATTTAATAGGGAATTCATAGATGTACTTCTGCTATGCTCCTCACTGAGTTAATACCTATAATTTGCACACTTGACCTAAGCTTCTGGCTTAGGATTTCTTTGACATTTTAGATTACTGAGTTTTTTTATTTCCCTGGCATTTTTTCATGGCTTTCTGCAATACTTTCTGCTGCACTCTATCTGAAGTTTATTTTCTGCATAACATTTACTCTGAGTTAGGATCTGTTTGTACATTTTTCCATGGGAATATCATATACAGCCTTTATTAGAGGGTGACTAAGTATACATGCAAATTGTGTCATCTCGTAAGTGAATATAGAGACCAATGTTTGGCTGTCGGTTTGAAGTAGTAGTAAAGCTGTAGTTGCTAATAATTCTATGGTCATGTAGAAGACTATCTCTTTGATCTTTCACCTTAAAGCAAACCAAAAAAAAAGGAACAGTAGGTGCATAGTACGGCATATTTGAGTGAATTACATTGATAAATTCAGACATGCAAGATAAGAATTTGCAGAGAGGTTCTGTAAGTCTATGAATATATTCAGTTTGCTTGAAGTGAAAAACAGAACCTCAAACAACAAAAGAGACATGGTTAGTTGCTTGTCAGGGAGAGACCTGCTGTTTGTTCAGCTTGGGACAAATGACGTTGGAAATAAAAGGTCAGAGCACTTGAAGTTGTGAATTAATGAATTAGCAATTAGACTGAAAGGCACAAAAAGCACAAGTGATATTTTCTGGCATACTACAAATTATCATAATAAATTATCCTATAGACCCCAGGACAGATTTCACACAGAAATGAAATGCTACTTTAATGAGGAAAAGAAAGCATGCAAACAATAATACCTGGAAGATAATATGAATATTTAAAACAGTAAACATACACAAAAAAAATATGTTACAGGCACTTAACAGTTAAAAGAATTACGGATACTTTATCGTGACACAGAATAACTGGAAGGAATTGGAATACTATTTTTAAA
This sequence comes from Aptenodytes forsteri, assembly GCF_000699145.1. Lineage (NCBI taxonomy): Eukaryota > Metazoa > Chordata > Aves > Sphenisciformes > Spheniscidae > Aptenodytes > Aptenodytes forsteri. The sequence goes on along the minus strand of NW_008794211.1, from coordinate 1,191,090 downwards.
TATTAAATAATGCGAATTAGTAGCTTTGTTTAACGAGAAGGTTGTGCTGGAAAACTGCCATCATAACAAATGTAACTAAAAATGATTTCTGAAAATTCAGAGAAGAATGGTTCAGTATAGAACAGTAATGCTTAATCTGCAAGGTAAGTAAATGTATACCAAGAAATAAAAATGCACTCAGAATGGAGGGCCTTCAAATGGTTAAACAAATAAATCAGGAAAGAGAGAAATTATAAACAAAACATAGAGACAGCTGAAAATACAAGCAGATAAGGATAAGAAAACTGAAATACAAACAGTAGTATTTTAAACATATACAGAGATTACAGAAAAAAGAGAACTGTGTCTCTTTTTTTTTTGTTAAAGAGGGTAGGTAAAAATAAAATAAAATGTCAAGATACTAGAAAATAACATAAAAAAACTTCAGCAGAAATCAGTAGGCATTCAGTTTACCATCTATCTATATTCACCAGAGTTGTTGGTTCAAGCAACAGCTATACCATAACTGCAGACTTGCCAAAACACTATGTGGTTTATGGAATGTTACCCCTCAAAACATCATCTCCCCAAAGGATCAGAGTTCAAATTTATGTTATATATAGAGGAAGTTTAACATGATTAAAATTTTCATCATGTGACACCTTAGATTCAGTTGCAGATGCTAGCTTAGACCTAAGATTTGAAAAAAATGTTACCTGGTCTCACATAATTTGTCAAAAATGTAGCCTAAATTTTGTACTTACAGAGGAGCTTACACTCCTCTGTAAGTACTTTACATTATGTATTAAATGACAATTTAAGTTCCACTTTTGTAATGCAAAACTGGTCAATGTATCCCATGTAAACTCATACAAGGAAAGGAGTAATTATTATAAAAAGTGTGAAAGCTTTATAGCTGAACAGGATATTTTGTAATGAAATCTATAATGAGCAAAGGAGACTTGGAAACTCCAAAATCAAGATAGATTTATGGATTCTGTGGGTGAAAATCATTCAAAGACAGGTAAAATGTTACAGCTTCTGCTGAGCTGAGTATTTATTTTCCTCCCAATGACATTCATTCAAACTAAAACCCAATGAGTGGTTTGTGAATGCTCAGAATTTAGTATGTGTTACTATATCTTGTATACTGAGCTGAGATTTCCTCAGCGTATTAAGGACATAACGTTAAAATATTTCCCTGGAATATAATTTATTTAGATGATGTTTTACCTAAAATGTCACAGTTTTCAAAACAAGTTTTCTTTAGCCTTACTTCTGGACCTTTAAACCCTTCCTCTGAAGGAGTGCTGAACACTTTCCACCTTCATTTCAAAAATGTAGATGCAAAGTGTTAAGAACCAATATCAGCGGATTGCAAAGAAAAACGCTCAGACAATGGAAAAGTATTGTGGCCCAAGCCTAGCGATGAATTCAAGGTTCTCAGAACAGCAACTGACCAGAATCAGTACAAAACCACTCCACCTGCACAGGTTTAGAACAATGAAGATTAACACAGACCACTAACCACCTGCACGGGACAAGCACACACTTATCCTGCATGGGATAAGCACACACTTATTACACAAACAATGGTAACTGATTAGTCTACCCTTTAACACAGGTGATTTGATTAGTCTACACAACTGTATTGTAACATATATAAACCCTGCCTTCTTCAATGTCAGGGTCCCCAAGCATTAGGCTGGGGCACTGCATGCACATTGCTTAAGAAAAAATCCTTTGTAATTCTATCCTTTGTCCATGTCTCTCTCCTCGGTCAGCGATGGACTCCCAAGGCACAAGTGTGGGTTTGAGTCCCACCAGAAACAGAGGCACGCTAGTGGGTTTAAGTCCCACTAGAAGGGAGGTGGATTTGAGTCCCACCAGAACTCCTGGTGTGTTAGTGGGTTTGAGTCCCACTAGAAGGGAAGTGGGTTCGAGTCCCACCGGAATTCCCTTGACATGAGCTTATAAGCCTGTTACATTATCTACTACACTCACATGATCACTCACTCCTTCCTATTATTCATTAAAGATCTGTGTAACACTTTGCCACCTCTAACAGCAGTATTTACACTCACACATTTCCTTAGCCTGAATAGCCTGAATATTCCTTGTCATAAGAAATGAAAAATAACTTTGTCTGTGAATATAATTTTTGTTGATGAGTAATATTATGCATCATTTAAAATGTCCCATCAACAGAAATCATATATTTTCACCAAAAAAAAAAAAAATAGGCCTTATTAAGCCTATTTTTGAATGTGAAACTGAAGTACATGCAAGTTGTTGGGTGTTTTTTTCATTTTTTTGATGAATAGATGTGGTTACTCCTCAAGTAAAAATGGACAAAAGCCATGATGTTTTATCTAAGAAACAAGATGATTAATTTAAACCAAGATTTGTAAGATAATTTATCTCATGCTATTAGCCTAATAGAAAAATATTTCATCAAACTATACAACCAGCAGAAAGACAAGAGTTCTATCCAGACAGCTTAAATGATCTATTTAAAGGTAGGGAAAAATTAGGAACACCAGAAAAACCCCACCCTTGTTATGAAGGCACTGTTAGCAAAATTACTATTTTCTGCCTTAATGGATAAAGGTTCTCAGACAGCTGTTTTTCACATTATAGTTTCTCATGGTATTCCTTATTTTTTCCAGCTCCTAATACAAACGTGATAGGTGACAGGGATAATGAAAATAAGTAATTGGAAAATAGCATCGTTCCGTGAGAAAACAGCTATATTTACTTGCATAAACAAGGATTGGCATTCGGAAAAGTCTTAGTATACTTTATTGAGAGGGGAATTCTTCTACTCACTTTTACTGACAGTAATTAAAAAAAAAAAAAGATGAACACTCCATGAAGACTGTAGCAAGTGCAGTACAAATATAATTTTGTAAAGACAGATTGTAACCTCACAGTTGCTTCAAGCAAGACCTAAGTGTGAGTTAACACCAAAAGGCAAACACCTAGGCTCTTATTCCAGACCCTTTTCTGAATTAAACTAGAGCTTGTGACATGCTCTAAGGTATCCCCATGCCTCTAGTTGCTGTTCCATCAATGAAAGGATCTCCCGTAGGTCTTAGATCTACCAGCACTATGTGGGTGTCTTGGAGAGCTTAAGGAAGCTCAAGTGGCACCAGACACTTATGTGTGGGCTACTGGCTTAATCCATAGCAGTTTAAACTCCCATCACAGCCAGTGAAGGTCTAACCAATACAGATGATGGAGTCTAAAGAGCAATTCAGCTGACCAAGTTCTAGAAAAGTGTTTTGTGTTCCTGAATCCTTGGATAGATTACCTGTCCTTGGATAGCCAACCTGTCCTCAAATGTGCTGCTCTAGAATAGGACAGATGTCCTCTGTCACATCTGATGCCTTATGCAGATGTGCTTGTGATCATGGAGCATCTAACCTGAATTACTCCACTGGACACAACTTTAGACGGTAAGTCAAATTTATCTCCCGTCTCTGGTATGATTGTTTTCACTAGGTCTCTACTGGCTAAAACAGAAGCCTACATAGCTAGTGCTCCAACAGACACCTTCTACCAAAACATTAATTTAGGCATTTTAGTCCTGAATTAGTCTCCCTCAGCCTGTCTTCTCCTCTGAGGTACAACATTCTAATCTGTAGAATTGTACTCAAGATAAAATCGATGTTATGAGGCCTGATGTAAGATATCAAATAGGTTCTAAAAATGTATCTGAAAAAAGGAGTTCATATCAAAATCCTCCTTCCTCTTTGAGAACATCTGCAATTATTAGTACCTTCTTTATGTAATAACATTGAGAGTAAAGGTAGGCATTGTCAAAAATTACCTTTCACATCTATTACACGAGCTGCCCTTGTTTCATAAAACTACCGCATTGTTTACCCTCCCAAATTCCATGCTTTTCACAGATAAACCTCATTTTTTTAATGAGTCAAAATTAACAAGATTGCCATAATGTTAATTATCTCAGCAAATAATTTGACATGCACAGAAGACAGTCATCAAAATTGTATCTATTTAATATGTTAATGGACATAAGTCAAAGATACCATTTCTCTAAATAAAGAAAATCTGCCCAGGATTACCAGGGCTTTGGAATAATATTATTTATAGGAAACAAAAAAAAAATGTATATTTAATGTGCTCAACACAGCTTCATTTTAAAGTAAGATAGAATAGGAATTTTTTTTTCTTAATATTGATGATAAATTGCAAATTTCAATATATATTTTATTTGTAAAAAAAGTAAGTTCTCTTTATTAAACTGGTTCACATATTGTATTGTACTTAGGTTTTCTATAACTAGTATATTTAAAGAAATAAAAGTCCTTCAAAAACAAGAAATATAAAAAAAACTCAACAACTTAAACGCTTATAATAAAGAAAACTTTACCACCTCAAGAATGCAGAAACACATTTTTTGTAAAGCCAAACTTTAAGAACTAAACTTTAAAGTGTTACCAAATAAAATACTGCAATTACACGCACTCAGTTCCCCCTTCTAAGAATGCAAATAAGTATCTTTGTGAAAAACAGAAAACAAAGCAAATTAAGCAGTGCTCTGAGTTTCTGTGGGTTTGGGGTTTTTTTTGTTTTGTTTTGAGGTTTTTTGCACAAGTAAATGTATGCTGTACTTTCACAAAAGATGCACACTCATTTTGCAGATGCTGGTGGAAAGATATCTTACTCTGAAGTTGATTTTTTTTCAGACAAGAAAAATGTTAACAATAGACTCAACAATTATTTTGCAGTGCTTGACACAATATAATGTATTTTAATATACTGTAAGTAGTATCTGTTCTAAGGAGCTTAAAAATAATACTGCAAGTATGGAGAACTAAGAGAGAATAGCATCAAAATCAAATTAATTTTTTTTTCCTCTAACAAAAATCTTTTGCTTGTTTACTCAAGTAGAGAAAAATGTAAAATATGTGTTTCATTGCCTGGTATCTCACCGTTGACATCATATAGTAGCAGGGGAAGAATTATTCTTAAGATAGCTGATAAAAAACTTGTGCCCTAGAATTCTTTTATTTTGTAGAAGTCAAAAAGTTCCATGACAACAACAACAAGTCTTTACCCAAGTCTTCAAAGGGAAAATCACTAAGACCCCAAATTGACTGGGGGTCAACATATGATCCTAAACTCAATATCTGATCCTAAATTTCTACTTTTATCATAACTTTTTTTAATTAAAATGTTGAATAGATTTTGTTTCCCTTCCTCTATAGAATACCAAAACCAGAACAACAAATTTCAAAGAGAAATTCACTTATCATTAATTGATTGAAAAATACCTGCCAAAAGAATTTCTAATGAAAACAATGTTTTTTATAATA
>NW_008794211.1:1171248-1185526 GCF_000699145.1 Aptenodytes forsteri | reverse complement strand
TATTATTATATTTCAATTATTAAACTGTTCTTATCTCAACCCACAAGTTTTCTCACTTTTAGTATTCTGATTCTCTCCCCCATCCCACCGGGGTGGGGGGAGAGTGAGCGAGCAGCTGTGTGGTGCTCAGTTGCCAGCTGAGGTTAAACCATGACAGGTAACAACAGTTACAGTCAGTAAATTCTCTGAACTGGGAAACAAAAAAGATCTATTTTAGGATTCACTTCTGAGTCAAGTTCTCTGTTGAAATGTTAACAATTGTTACTAACAGTTTCTGCAGAACAGAAAAATAAAATATCAAGGAGTTTTAATGATACTCTCATGCTTCAGACTGGAATAGTGATGTGGAAAAAATAGTTTGAAACCTTTCTTGCAAATCCTAAGTAAGATCTTGCAATACTAGTCACCATTTTTCTATCACCACCAGTTTAACTTCTCATCAGCAGTGCATTCAAATGTTGTCATATATAAAGGCATTCTCTGGAGAATCTTCTTTTTTTGAATCTCAACTTGTCTCATATTTCAGACCTTTTTTTTTTTTTAATGCTTACTCAGTTGATAGATCTGTTTCAACTATGACATCTATATTTTAAAAGAAATATGAAATGAATGACAGTTCACAGTCATAAATTTTGGTCACAAAGGAAGAGAGATAAACCACTGTGTCAAAGTCCTGAATCTTCCAAATTCAGATAAGTAAGGCAAAACATGTTTTTAAAGTCACTACTGATATTCTGCCTGTGGTTTACTAAATAGGCTGTCCTGCAAAACATTCGTATTATTTGAACCTGATGATGATGACTAGCACAGCGGCCCTTAGCAAAAATCTAGGGACTCTTGCAAAAAACAACTAACTTATTCTGAGAAATACAGAAAGGAGGAGGTGATGTAGCATTCTATTTGATAAAAAAAAAATTATCGTTAAATGAAGACGTTAAAATCCAGTGATCCTCTATGGACAAATATTTTGAAAATGGACTAATAATAATGTTCAATAAGTAGTAGCATATGAGTAAGTGTCACTACATTAACTTAGGAGCATCATTTGAAAAAAAAAATCAGTAGGAGTTAAGTGTTATACATAGCCTTGAAAATGTCGACATCAGACCAGTGTTTTCACTAATACAATGAGGCAGCCATAAAGCAGATATGGTGCTCTAAAGAGCACTGACAGACCACAGGTTTTATTGTCCAGCACGTATAATATTGGTGCAAAAAGACAGAATGCTCGATCTTTCTTTCCCCTAAAGAGTCTCTAACTCCCTGCTACTGTCAAATTTTCTGAGATTTTGGTTAATGAAAGAGGCATGGCTAAACTGTCCTGCACTGTGTTGAAAATCTCAACTGTCAGACCTTTTGCATGGAAGTTACAAGGAGGAAGACTGCATCTATCGTTGAGGAGAAGAGGCAAGAGAAGCTCCTAAGCCTTTCCTTATGAGGCTCTATACAGCAGGACTTGCTGTAAGAATGAAGAAAAGAGAGAAAGTCCAAATAATGTGATGAAACTGCATTTGAAAAGGGGAAGAACATAAAAGAAAAAGATGGAAGAAATTTAAATTCCTTTACTCATGTAAATTTTTCTTTGTCTCAAAAAGGATGCAAACAAAAATCTATATAGTTGTTTATTGGAAGCTTTTTTTCACTTCTATACAGTAATACAAAGAGCTTGGCTCTAGTCCTTCAAGAACATAAGGACCTTAAATTAGGAAAAAAGAAAAAAAAAAGAAAAAAATAACAAGTTATTGGAGGAAGAGGTCTCCAGAAACATTTTAAATTGATGATATAAACATCTGAAACTATTCTGTTTCATAGAAATAAAGGGCCACTATTTTTATAAATGTAAGCATCTTGTATGTAAGCATTTATTAGTAAGATATTGATTTTAAAAAATTCAAAAGATACTGAAGTAAAACACAAAGCTATGTCTCAATATAATTCAAATTCAGTAGTGCTTTCCAATTGCCCAACTCTGTAAGTCTTAACTTCCTCCAAGCTGCAAATCCTGCTCTTCTCAGGTACAAAGAAAAGTCCCCATTTAATCCACACGTATAATAAAAGAACAATCATGATCCAAAAATTGGACCTTTTCTATAATTATTTATGAATCATAAAAGATCTGCAAGCCTTAAAGTCTATTTGTAATGCATAAGCTTTGTGCTGTAGAAGAATCATTCAAATAAAGAGCCAAGAAAAAAAAGGTTATTTTAATGGTATATAATAATAACAAATTACTTCCTAGTGGATTTTTCACTTTCATTTATATCTCTGGGAAAGTATAAAATAGTAATTATTGCCTGTTTTAGAACCCAATGATAAGAATGTTTTGAATTAATTTTGGAGCTGTAAAGTAGAATGTCTAACAGAAAAAAAGCAAAATTATATATTTTTATTCTATCATTACCTACTAACTATAGAGGAACATAATTTACACACTCACACTATATATCTCATACAATTTTATATCTCTGGGAAAGTATAAAATAGTAATTATTGCCTGTTTTAGAACCCAATGATAAGAATGTTTTGAATTAATTTTGGAGCTGTAAAGTAGAATGTCTAACAGAAAAAAAGCAAAATTATATATTTTTATTCTATCATTACCTACTAACTATAGAGGAACATAATTTACACACTCACACTATATATCTCATACAATTTAATATAGTGCTGTAACAACTTTTAGCACCACAGAACAACCTGAAATCTCCAGAATTTATAATTCAGTTCAAAACCAATTCAATAAATCTATCCTTGAATAAAGTTCTTGAACCAAAGGCAACAAGTCAGTATAAAGAATACTTCTTTATGAAGAATGCAACCATAAAGGATGGAGATACCTGGATTTTAGCTCTGCCTCCCCCAAATATCTAGCACCCTTGTCTTGAATTAACCAGAGAGGAGGATAAAATATTGAATGAGAAATTGTGGCAAAGAAATCAGACTGCTTAACTAGAGAAATTCAATTTAAAATGTTTTCATAGGGAAATCTCATCTATATTTGCTGTCCTAGTGAATATTTCTCTTCCATTTGAAGCTATAGAGACTACAACCTCCTTTCAGGTAGTTGTAGAGAGCGATGAGGTCTCCCCTCAGCCTCCTTTTCTCCAGGCTGAACAACCCCAGTTCCCTCAGCCGCTCCTCATAAGACTTGTTCTCCAAGAGACCACTGTCTTTTCCAACAAGAATTCATTATCACTCAGTTGTCAAAGGGAAGGGATACTGAACTCATTTTTCACTTTCACTATTTATCATTTATTCAAAAGGAAACTAGTCATTGTTTGGAGACCAATATCAGAATGATGGCATATGTGAACACTGAGTAAAACAGTCAAAGAAAGAAGAAATGCGAGCAAACTATGGGAAAGGAGACTGAAAACACACAAAGCCTGATGTAAAGGCTTGAGTATCTCTTCACACTCTAGAATTTCAAGCCTGAGACTGACATGATATGCTGAGCTCAGTTCAGATAGCATTATCTTCATTTCACTTACACTTTTGAGTCCAAGCAATCATGTAAAGTGACTAAGCACAGATTTAAACAGTTTATTTAAAAATTTAGATTCTATTTGGTACTTTTTATCTTTATATGAATTGTGCATCTTCCTTTCTACACACATTATATACAGAAATTATCCATTTTATTTATTCTTGAACTACAAATGCTACAAACTAAATGCTACAAACTCCCCTTGTAAAGATATATATTATAGTATCCTTTCTTTCTGAATTTAAGTGACTGACAGTTAAAATACAACAAACAGATCAAAATAAAATGAATTCTAAAATTATGTTTCAAATAGATGTAAGTACTATGGCAACTTTCAGAAATTTGTCTTTATTCTGTAGTGTATTTATTTTAATTAGAAACTCACATTGAAAAATTTAGACAGAATCATTTCACCTTTCCAAATGAAATATTGAGTTTATTACATTACTTCATACAAAACAAAACCTTTTTGACACTTTAAAAAATATTCTCTAAGGGAAAAGAAAGACTAAAAAGCTAAGCTAATGGGCCAAGTGAAGTACTAACCATATGGAAACATCAAATGTGGTAACTATCTGGAATTCTTCTCTAAATTCTTGTGCATCAGTTCTGAGGTCTGAAGTGTTGCTTGCTAATAAAATGTAGCAATAACATACATGCAAATAAAGGGCACAGATGCATAAATAAATTGCATGTATTCAAATAGATTTCAAAATAAGAATAGATAAAAACAGAGAAAATTTTAAAGGAAAATTTTAACAATTGAGAAATTGAGAGAGACTAGTAAAAGTTATGATCCAGGTTAAGAAGTTAGACTACATCTTCCATGATACACTAAGCATAGTATCTAAACTTTTTTGCTTCCTAAGTAAACATCATTTCAAAAGCCAAAATAAATTTTAATCTAAATTTAGTTATATGTTATCTATGGGAAAAAGGAACACATGTTCCATTCTTTGTTATCAAGTGGAAAGGATTGGAAAAGCTCCTGTTCCACATACTTAACTGCTGCAACTTCTTCAAATGCATTTTATTTCACGATTATCTTAGTGAAAACCTTAGGAGGCCATACTAGTGCTTGTTCAAGAAAGCTTTAGGGCTGGATAATAAAACCATACCAAAATATGATTTTTCTTTGCTTCTGAAGAATTATATAAGAAATACTTCCACAATATCCACCCCAATCATGGAAAATTACTTCCAGATGATGATAGTACCTAACAACCATAAAATCTAATAGCTATGCATGCCTATGCATTTATACATGTATGAAAATATGCATGTATAGAGATGGAAAGAGAGTCTAGCTAAATATCTGTTTGCTTTCTATGTATGTGTACTAGGTGTAATACATACACACATTTAAAGATAATATAAATATAATACTCCCACTTGTTCTTCTTAAAAGTGTGAAGCTAGGCATAATCAACATCTGTTGCAACAGCTATACAAGATTGTTATTTACTAGAAAAGCACAAAGTTAACAACCCTTCTAGTAAATATGAATATTTTGATTAGCACATGTTCTGCCCATCTGCAGAAATCTTAAAGCAAATTGAAACAAGATTAGTGAATATTTTTCTTCAAGTTATTCATGCAGTTTCTGCCATTATTAGGAGGTTTCACTTCAATTAGCTATAAAATATTCTCCCCTTCTTTCTATTTTAAATGACGACAGTGATGCACAGAGTATGTTTTATCTCATTCTTTGATCAAATGTCTCTGTATCGAGCAATTCGCCCAAACAAATGTAAAAAGGGACAATGACGTAATTTTCAAATTGACTAAAATGCTTCTAAGAGACTGAATTCAACTGGCATGACCAACTGGGAAAGTATGCTTTGAAGGACACAAAGTAATGCCTGCCTTACTCATTTACAAGTAATTGCAATGGTATCTGTTTTGACACACATTGCATTACTTTGCTGCTTCAGTATATTTTGATATTTCTGTCCTACTGCTTGCACTTCATTGTTAGTTTCAAGAAAGATGTTCCTCCTCTTTGTGTATATCAAATAATTTATGTGTTTACACTACATACACAGAAATTTCTCCAAGACAAAGTCTCAGATCCACTATCAGAAAAGGCCGGACTTCTATTGATTAATGAAGACATATGTTTTGTCACAAAAAAATATATATTTGTTCTCACAAATAAATTCTGAATACTATCTATTCCATATTTTGGCTTAGGTATATGCCACGGAAGAGCTAAACCAGTTTGGCAGAAACAAACACTGCCTATAGGCAAAACAGAGGTGCAGAATAGTCTTTGTGTAACAAACAAATTTTACATTCTAGAAACCATTGATGTGAATCTACTTGCGTTACTTCTTTAAACATCTGCACTTTCCAAAACAGTACTATTCAAATGGCATTATCATAAAAGTTTTACAATTTGTATAGACAGAATTGAAATCTAAATGGATAGTAGAAAGCATCCAAAGGTTGACTTACATGATCAATCAGTTCACGAACCATTCCATTCCACTGTCCGCTGGCATCTTCCTGGGCTCCATATTTTCCATCCTCCACCAGTCTAATCTCATAGGAAAATCCAAGGATAGTAGACAGCTCCCTGAGGAGGTCTATGCAATAACCTTCAAATCGATCATTTCCGTACAAGGGTTTGTCAGACTTCTTGAACATAACATATGGCTCTTCCTGTAAAAATTAAGACAGAATGGATAATGAGTGCCCCCACACCTTTCTTTTCTTTTTAACCTGAAGTCGTACACTGTCGTGATACCACTCCCTGTACAAAAAACTAAAATGAAAAGTAGAATCCTTTTAGCTTTTGGTTATATCTGTCTTTATTTATCTTCAAACTGAAGTTAGTCAGAAGACCCTCTTTCTCATTTTTATTTGAAAAAATGACACTGTAAACACCATCGACATATCTTCAAGGAATTCATATAAACACTAAATTTAAACGTGCTCCTTAACAAGTTACATTGTACATTAACATCAAATGCATTGTTTGGATGGACATTGTAAGACTCTTAAAATGCAGAAACAATGTGCTTTGGCAACTGGAAAAAAAATATTAATTCAAACCCCAAACATCAATCAAATACTTTTAAGTATTAGGTTTTACACTTTTCTTTACACAAGTATTTTAACTGTTTTCTCAGTGCTTTGTTAGGTAAAGTATAGAAAACCCACAGGGGGAAGAAAAAGTCAGTGAAATCACCTACTGTTCTGTTGCCTCAAGTTATAGGCTGCCATTTACAAGACTGCAGCAAAACCAGAAAAAAAGTTAACTCAAAAAACAAATTCTATGATATCCATTCCATGAAAACTGAATTTATTTTCCTTAAACATTTATCTTCTTATATTTAATTTAAACTACAATAGACTTTTTTGCATAAAGTGATGTGCAAACAGAACAGCAAACAAATTAAAATGATTGGCAGAATATTCATAATTATGGGAAGAAACAACATTTAGCAAAATACAGGATTTGTACATCTGTTTCTCAATATACGTTAACCTTCCTCAAATACAAAGCTGAAGGAAAAAGACAAAAAACAATAGGTAGAGTTTTCCACTACCATATGGCACCGATAGTCAAGTTGTATTTGATAGGTTAAATACACAACTCAGTCTTTGCTCATGTTTTAGACAGGCTGTTTTTATTTTTTACAATAAAAAAATAAGCACCAAGTAAGGTAAGATAAATGGTAGTAGATGCAATTACTGCACCAAATACAAGTCTTAATGAATAATCAGATAAACTCTCCAGGGTAACTTAACAAATGTCATACAGCCCTAAATCTCCACATCAGCACTCAGTGGAGTTAAAGGCACTGCATTCTACAGGCATCTGACAGCTTTAATAAGGATTTGTCAGCATTCCTGATGTAAACATCTATCTTGAGGTGTCCCATGATTTAAGCATTATCTGTATAAAACTGGAACTTTAACATATAAGATTTTACCCGAAATGCAAGGGAGAAAGCAGGGATATCTCTTGCTCTTAAAAGAACTGTGTTCCCCTGTTGACTCTTACACTTTTTTTTTTCCCTAAATAAAACAAATTACTGAATCAAGACTCTGCTGAGATTCTATTTTTATATACTTCTATTGAAATTAATAAGGTTAAGGGCATATTTTAAAAAAGTACACCACTGATCTTCATACAATTAACAAGGAATGTAACATGAAATAAACTGTCCAAAGAAACTACTAGGATGTTTTGACAGAAACTTCAAACAATAGATAGGCAAATGACTCAAGGAGAGCTCTTCTAGATGTCGTACTGACAAGAACAAAGGCCTGACTGAAAACATGAAAGTTGAAAGCAATTTAAATGACAAGGATCATTGAATAATTCTTGAGAAGCAGAGACAGTGACAGAACAAAAACTATGTATGAAAACAGTTGTTAATAAACTCAGACAATTGATATGAAATATCTCATAGAAAAGAACTGTAAGGAAAACAGTTTTTCAGGTGAAATGAGAATTCCTTAAAGAAAGCACACTACTGGCCAAGCAGAAGCTATGCTAAGACAAAACACAGAAAGTGTAGAAAAAGAAGCAACAAGACTCAAGCATGAATTCTTCAATGAACTGAAACTCAGAAAAGTAAGTATGGAGGAAGTGAAATTTAACTCAAAATATGAAGGACAAACAGAAAAGCAAACAAACAAACATAAAACTTATGCAGGGAGAAATGCATAAATGCAAAAGCAAAAAATACAGTACAATTAGCAATCAATATTAAGGATAAAAAGTGACATTCTAGAAGCAAGGATAAAAGGAAATTCTAGGAACTAGTTCATCTGTTGCCCAGCAGGAAGAGAAAACCATGAAATGACATTACAAAGACAATCAAACCGTTTGATGATTTTCCTGTGCCTGTCTTCTCTGAAAAGGCTAATGCTAATCAGATAATGTACAAAATTAACACAAGAAACACATAAAAAAGTGTTTAGACTCAAGTAGGGAAAGATAACTTCAGTGAGTCCTTGAACGTTAAGTATTTTCCGGAAGTTTGGACCTGATGAATTCACAGAAGAACTGGTTTTAGCAATTTCAGATCCATTAGGAATTACCTTTAAAAATTCATGGAGGCTTCAAGGAAACTGTAAAAGGCTTATCTTTAGACTATTCCCAATCCAAAAAACTTCACAAATTCGAGAAAGGAGGGCTGTGAAATTGTAGACTGATTAATGCAATTTTTAGAAAAAAAGTATTTTTATCCTAAGCAAATTATAAAACTATTTCATTTGTGGGAACCTAAAGCTAAGAGAATATGGAGAAGGGAAGAAGTTGAGGAAAATCATTACATCATGTTATATGCAAAGTCATCCTGTTCTTCCTAAAAATATGAAGAAAATTTCACTGTCCAGAAATGTGCACTTCATTGAAAGAGATTCATTATCAATCTGGAAATTTATAATGTGATATTCCTTTATAGGGTACAGTTAAATATTTCCACTTATTCTTGAACAGAAAAGATGCTAATTGGATGTGTATTCGCTCTACAATGGGGCAGGATCAGAATTCAAAATGGTAAGTTTCAGAAAATAGAAGAGTAATTAAAAAAAAAGGCATTCAAAAGGAATTAATGAATATTTCCACACTTCAGTTTTTTTTTTCCACACTTCAGATGAATATAAATTGCAGAAATTCAGGAGGAAAAGAGATGATTAGGTCGCAACTCTATAAAATTAATTTCTAGATATTATAGGGGATCATGTACTAGACTCAACAATACCACACCATTAATTAAAAAAAAAAAAAAAAAAAACTGACCTACTTGGATCTGCTTTGAGCAGGAGTCGGGACTGGAGGACCTACAGTGGTCCTTTCATGTCAAAATTATTCTATAATTTTATATTTTTGACACTATTAATGTTTCAGTTGCTGTATGCCATTCAGTTTTGAATACTGCAGTTCAGGAGAAAAATGAACCAAGATCTACAAAATAGGATGAGGAAAGACTGAAAGAATATAGGTTGTTTCACTTACGGAAGAACAGACTAAAAGGGAAGTGATAGAAGTCTTCCACACGTACAAAGTTGTTGCAAAAAAGAACCAGAAAAGTTCTTTTCTGTAGAGGGGACAGGAATTAATAGCCTTAAACTTTGGCAAAAGAAATAAAGGTTAGAAATTAGGAGACACTTTATAACGGTAACTATACTTAAGTGCTACAGTAGGTTATCTAAGAATTTGGACTGCTTTGCTAGAAGAAAAAGCTAAGCTTAATCACCTCTTGTTAAAAAGGTCAGGAAAACAGCTACCTGTGGCAACTGTTTCTGATGTGAAAAGACCATTCACCATCCAGGAAGTGAAACCATGACAATTGAAAAATTGTCCATTTCAGCTGTGAGGTTCTGTGTTTCTGGAATTTTCCAAAATGTCTGGAACTTCTTTATCAACAGTAGTTAATTCAAATATATTATCCTATATTAAATTGGGATTAAATGCACAATAAAATTGTTTAGCTACACTTTAAATCCTAAAATTTATTTCTGAAGGTGTAAAAAATCCTTTTTCAGATGTAAAAAAACTTAGACTTGTGCTTCCCAATTATAACATTCTATATATGCCTCTGTAGGCATTATGAAATTCCTATGTAGCTTGAAATGCTCATGTACACAGATCCTAGACATTTGCTCTCTGGGTTGTTCAGATATTTGCAGAGTCACACATCCCCCAGCCTCTCTGGAATCTTGACAAGATTCTTGTCAACAGTTTTGTTTCTGTCTTCCATTCCATGCAACCCTGAATTATATGAGGCAGAATTTAAATGTGTGTGATATCAGGGAGGCAGTATAATTGCCAGTTCATGCTTTTATGTCTCCTTTACTTAGTAAGGAAAGCAGGATTTTCTTCACTGAGCCATCGAGCTCATCCATACAGTCTTATATATTTTCCTGTAAGAACATTACAGTAATCCTCAATCACTTTATCTGTTCTGCTAATGTTTTTTTACATTTTGTTTAAAAAAAAATCTTGCAACACTTTCTGGAATTCATAGCTCCAACTCCATAGTCTTTTATTATTCTTTACTCTGACCAGCTTGGATAAGGGCTATAATAGTCTCTATGCTACTATTTAATAATTATAATATTTTGTTATGGAAAAAAGTTTTTGCTAAGATTGATCAATGAGTTATTAATATTCTCTTAATGCTGTCACAATCCTTACATTAAGTCATTACTTAATGGCTCTTGCTGCTTTTCTTTATAGTCTTCCACTGTCCAAAATATTTGCTTTTTCTCTTCAGACCTTTTATTTGCCATGTAGAGCATTTTCTTACTTAGCTTCGACAGGATTCATCTTTAATTTATCAGGAAGTGTTTTTTGGCAGCTTCATCTGTGATAGCTCTTATTAATCCCAAAGTTTTCTCTAGTTCTTCTCTTTTTCCTCTGGTAATGTACAATACATATTCTAAATATTGAACATTGCATTTATGTATTTTGGACAAGTCCATGCAAAGGATCTACTACATGCTTTATTTGTTCAAGTTTTAAATTTATAGTATGGACTAATGTAAAACTGGTTGCCAAGTACACTCTCAGGAAAGTGTTTATGCATTAAACATATGATCATCCTTGTTTCTTGGTGGATTATCACTTCCACCAAAATCTTTCACTAGGATAATTATCATCGATTAGGTAGACAGAGTATTTAAACTGAGTGATTTGTAAAGATTGGCAACTGGTTTATACTTACTTTAATATTGTTCACAATTTAATTTTGCTCTTCAACTCCTGAAAACATGACCCTTAAAAATTACTAGACCACATCACGAAACGAGTTGGTCAGATTTGTTTTCAGAATGTTTACAAAATATTCTTTAAAATCTTCTAAACAGTTTCAGTTGAAATTAATACTCTTTCAACTGGACACATCTCCCTGGAAAAAAAAAAAAACACCTTCCCCTTAGCACCTTTATTATTGCTTGGAACGACATGAGTAGCTTGAAGCAAAAGCCATTGAATAAGCACTGTCTATACACAGGTGCTCCAAGAAAAAGATTCCTCAATAAATCCTCATGCAGAGCCAATGTTTCCAGAAAACGTGCCTACTCTGAATTAACTTAGGCTATAGGAAAGGGATTCCACCATGTATTTTTATCAAGTATGCTTGTCCTGAAATAAGAGCAACCAAAGGGGGAGTTATTGCACTTTAAAAACAACCCTTTTCTTCATCCAAATTAATCTTGCTTCTAGTTTAGCTTATTCCTGATGTGAGAAATTTGCCAACTTTGTAGCAAACCTTTGACCAGCTCAGCAGTAAGGAATTACCCAAATTAAGTTTACACATATAAAAATACTTAGAATATGTAAATAAATAAAAAGATAAAGGGCACTGGGAATAATGAGAGAGATGAAAGGGACATGGGTAAATAAAGTTTTGATATCATTCACTTAATTTTCATATTGGGAGGCTAGAGAAATTGATGTTTTCTCACAAGATTTAAATCATAGAAGTTTATAAACCTTGTGCAAGAACAGAGTCTAAATTACATATACTCAAAAGGTTCACATATATAGTCATACATCTAATTCTACAGCTAGATAACTCATAGTATTTAATGTAAATATTTTTAGAAAAAGCAAGAAATGGAAAGGCTGTCATTTCAATGCCAACAAAGACACATACTGAGCAAGAGTATCCTTATGTATCTGTGCTCAGAAACACGCAGTACACTCCTCCAACTTTTAGTGTATACTTCTATCACCAGACTGTCAAATTTAATCTGAAATCAAACACTGGTTTTGTTTCAACCAGTTATATTTCATATGGATAGCTTTTTCTCTGAAGGGAAAGTCTTCACACCACTAGTTCCTTTTAAAATAAGACGGTTTAAAAGAACAACAAAAGCAAACAACTAGAAACTTCAATTTTTCACTGGAGATAAACTGTCAATATCTCTAGCACTCAGGACAACAGTATGACAAGACAACCCTCTCTGGGTTTTTTTTAGAAATTTGAGATATACTGCAAATAAATTCTCTTCAGTGCTAAGCACCCACATTGCACCTAAAGGAGATAGTCACATGAACAGTTAGTAGTCTGAAATGTTCAGTTTGGCTAATTAACACTATGAACATGAGCTTGGGTTATATGGATAATACAATCACCCTTCAGCGCATGGGTGGCTGTAAATATTCTGTCAATGTAATACAGGTAAGCAATTTGGAAAAAGTTAGTGTTACAGAGCTGAAAATAATTTTCTTGCATATGCCATCAAGACTATTTTCACTGGTTCTCTCAATAACATTACAGCACCATTATTATTATTATGTCAGTTAGATTTCAACATGTGAATATTAAAAACAGGTCTTCCACGTATGAGCTGTCTTTATGATTTGCAGCAAATTTCTGCCAAGTTCTTCAAGCTCATCACATGCATATGTGATTTATTCAATGACCAGAGAACAAGAATGTATACCATGTGTGACTAGAATACTTTGAGTTTGGAAAACATCAGTGTATGTTATCATAACCATATTTTTAAAGGCTGTTGAAGAAAAAACAGGAAACTAACCAACCACTCACTGTACAGGTGGTCACTCGAATTGACTGTGTATACCAGCCTACTGAAGTTGCCCATGGCTGCTAACATGAGAGGAGCCATCTTTAAACTGTGTATTAGACTGCCACAAAAATGACTGTTTGAGTGCCAGAGCAGAATGTATAGGTTATGCAGAATTTATATTCTGTAGTTCTGATATAAGTACCATCTTAATAACATTAAAGGGAAATATACCTTTAAAGCTGTGTATGGTCTTGTATCCTGTTCTTGAAGCTTGACTGTAGTTTGGATGCAATAAGTTGCAATAAGATGTTTGCCTTTCAAGTGCAAAAAGTATCACGACTAGTTATGAAACGGTGGTCATGATTGTCAATGATTGTGTAACTTTACTTTTTTTCCTGCCCATGGGGACCTTATGTGGAGTGTAAGTTGGATCTTGCAGAGGAAAGCTGCCTTTTAAAAACTACCAGTTCAAAGGAAATAAAAAATAGTGTCAACACATTCATCAACAACTGTTCAGCCTTAAACATAACAAAATCCAACACACTTGTAAAGAGATTTCTGAAGAATAAAGAAAAAAAAAAAATTTTTTGAGCAATTTTTGTCTAAAAAAAAATTCTATATGAAAGAAGTATATAGCAGGATGGAATCTTTCCTTTCCAGAAATGTTATTCTATGTCTTAGTAGTCTTTAAATTCAGAGGAATGTAACTCTGCGATACTCTGCAGAACTCTCAACGATTTATGAGGACCATGAAGGGATAGGGTTTTATTCTTGGAGAACATTCTAGTCCAGTGAAAGAAGGTAAATGAAAGACAATCGATTCTAGTGACTCAAAAAGTGATATAATACAAAGTGATCTTGTTTCATGAAATGCAGGTTTATGCCTAGGTAAAAAGACATCTAATTTATGTGTCCTTTATCTCAGCAAGAGGAAAAGCAATTAGCTGCAAAAACAGCTAACTAGTACCTAGTTGACTAGAAAGAAATAACTACTTGTTCAGTACAAAACATTATAAGAAAATTAATCAGGTCTAGAGAGGATGCAAGGTAGAAAAAAAATTTTATTAAAAACTTATTAATTATAATTGCCAGGATAAAAAAATGAGAAGAATTAGAATCATGATGATAAACCTAGCAGGAAAATATGCATTCTCAGAATAATTAAATTTCTTGTTTCAACCATTAAGAAAAGACAAAGTTAGCTAAAATACTTGTATTTCTTGTTCATATGTCATATATTAATTGAATGATTCTTGGTCAATGTTGTAAATGATAAATTAGAGGATGACA
>NW_008794211.1:1159171-1170958 GCF_000699145.1 Aptenodytes forsteri | reverse complement strand
GTTCTCATAATACATAGAAATTAATCGTATATCTTTCTTATCTATTTAAGCAATGTTTGAGTGCAAAACCTAAGCTTCTTGAATTGCTGCTACACAAATTTTTGCAGAGAAATTGACACACATTTAAATTCATTAAAACCTGGCTGGCCAAAGTTTAATCCTAATCAAGTAAACCCTTCTGAAGAGCAAAGTGTTAAAACCTGTCTAAGTATCCACTCAGTATATATTTGAGTATATACTCAATATATATTGGTGATTCTTTTCAGTGCACCATTTTTTTTTAAACACTGACCCATTTTCTTACATTGACCTTTAAGCAAAAAAAAAAAAAAAAAATCTGTTTTTTTCTGATAATTGAGTGAACAGTAAGTAACAAGGAGAAGATATCGTGCAGACAAAGATTTTGGTAAGATGGACTCAAGAAAATAGTGTATATTTTAACATTTTAAAGTAAAGCTTTGAGAAACAATAATGCAAATCATAGCTTTAAGAAAGAAATTTACCCTGAGAACCCCTGTTGGGAGCAATTTACTTAATTTCATCAACAGGTCAGCTTGCTACAAAACTTTAAGATTTAAGTAGTTATTTAATGTCTCATAAGACTAAATTATCTTTAATGAAGATTGATACAGAAAAGCCCCACCCCCCCCAAGCCAGATAAGTACTAAAACTGAGAATGCAGATAAACTAGTAAATGCAAGTAAGCATTTTTCTGAGAAAATTTAGTGCAAAGTACACTAACTAAAACTACTGCAAATAAAGATGTGGTCAGTCACAAGGAAGAGTAAAGTAGCAGGTAGATTAAAAATCATATCTGTAAACAGAAGATAAATCCTTGAAAAGTATTTATTGAGTAGTATAAAAAAAATTACTAAAGTTCATTCAAGAATTATATGACCCCCAAGTGACAGATGACTGCTGTTTTCATACACACTTTCCGTTTACATGTACTGTTGATGAATAAAGACATTTTGCCATATTGATAAGGTGATGTTCTCCTGGCTGCACGGTGAACTTTAATCACAATGATTCTTTTCAGTGACAGTGAAGTCAAACTAATCAGAAGATAACAGTCATTTGTCATACACTATGATCAGAGGAGGTAGCACCCTTCTGGATGCAAAAAAGAGAATTACATCAAGGAGTAGAGAGATTGCATAAAGTCTTTATTGATATAGTTTTCTGAAGTCCAAAAATCAAATAAGGTAAAAATTGGACAGATTTCAAAAAGAAATGAGAAGGAGGAGTCAAGTTTCAATTGTATTGTATTAAAGGACAGATTAAATGATCAAAAAGTTTTCTTCTGACTTTATATGCTAAGCCTCCATGAATGTAAACAATTGGTTTTCTCATAATAACTCTCCAAGTTGCATCATTTCTATGATACACAGCAAGTATACCGTCTCCAAGGAGTTTTTTCATTAGGGATGTCAATATAACAGTTTTTTCAATTACACATTTTCATGTATACTACTTGCAAAATGTATCTGAAAAAGTTTTCTTCTGACTTTATATGCTAAGCCTCCATGAATGTAAACAATTGGTTTTCTCATAATAACTCTCCAAGTTGCATCATTTCTATGATACACAGCAAGTATACCGTCTCCAAGGAGTTTTTTCATTAGGGATGTCAATATAACAGTTTTTTCCATTACACATTTTCATGTATACTACTTGCAAAATGTATCTGTATTCATTTTTTAATGCATCCTTTGCATCAGCAACTTAAAGCTTCCCTACAAAATAAAAGATTACTTTTATGTTTCTACATGTTGAATTAATATTGTAGCTTTTCAGACTTGTTTTAGTGTTTAAAATATATATCTAACACTTGAATGAAAACCTACTTATTCTATACAAATATGGGCATGGAAAAAATTTACTGATAGAATTTTTTATATTTGGTTGTCTTGATCTATATGTTACAAGAAATAAATACTTCAATTATTCCTGTGAGCTGTATTATATTTCAACTACAAAGACACTACTAGAAATGACAGTAATATATTTTACATTTCAAATTATTCTAATTTCAATTTTAATGGATAGTTATCAAACATATGGATTGTTCATTAATACTTTCAGAATCTAGAACTTTCGTATTACTATCAGTATTGAAAAAAGCAAAACAAAACAACAAAAAAAAGCTGAAGCCCTGATGATGAAAAGAGGAAAACCAATGAAAAGGGGAAAACCATCTTCAAAATTTGCCACTGTTAGAACAGAGAATTTTAATCATTAGCTTCTGTTCACCAGGGATACTGGAGTTAAAAGACTGCCATATCTAATTAACATTTATGTCAGATGTAAGGAAGGCACAATAGGCTTTCACAGTTGGCAGTCAAAATTCAAGTGGGAGAGGTGAGGCAATCCACTAGTTACAATCAGTCAAAACAATGTAATATATTAGACATCTCACTAGTCATTTGAGCCAGGATATTCTAATAGAAGAAACTAAGGCCAGACACAAGAAAACACCGAAGTCGTGTTCCTCCACTATACTATCTATAATAGAAATTAATTATGAATATTCTTATTTGACATCTTTTGGAGAAATTTCCTGAAAGACTCCCTAGTATGACCTTTTGGGTCATGAAACGTGTAGCCATAACTATGCTTTGATAAATCACAGCCTAAAGAACTCAAGCCATAGTTGTTCTTTTCTGCAGTTTCACTCCTCATTTTGTCAGGCTCCTAAAAAGAAATGGTTTTCTTTATTCCCCCACAATTTACTCTTAGTTTTGGCCAGACTTTAAATTAATTCAGCTGCATCCCAAGAATGTGTACTAACTTTCTATTCCAGTAAAGCAAAACAGATATGAGTGGATGCCTATTTCAAGCAAAACCACTTGATTCAATAAACCACAGAATGTGAAATCATTAAACTGTTGCAACACTGCAGACTGTACTAACTTATTTTTCAGCTGAGCTGAATCATACTGTCTTCATGATACGTGAGGAATATCAAAGACATTATTAGGTCATACTATAATGGAAAGCAATGTATCTTAAATTTTCAAAAGACTGTGGGGAAAAACAAACAAAAAAATGCAAACCAAACATATCCAACAAATACAGCAAACAATTTCCTAGACTGATGGCCTTTGGTGTTCATAAGTGCAAATCCTGAAGTAGAGTTATAAACTGATCCTTGCCACTATGTAAAAGTATATTTTTATTACTAACGTTTTGGTAAAAGGGAATTGAAGGACTAGAGAATCATTTGAGAGAAGTTGTTTGGGATGATGCTGTAAAACTTGGAACCCAGAGAAAGTACTTCTCAGTCATTATCCAGAGATATAAATACATGGCTATCCTACCTTCTGCTTGCACCGAGCCAGGAGAAAAATAGCTTTATTGACCTTTTTCTACTAAGTCAAACTTTAACTTGTGTTGATCCCACTGCACACATTCATATACTATGACTCCCTTCAAACCTCATCATTTTTTTCTGATAAGCATCACTTATTTTTATGCTTGAAATACAAACAAGCACTGTGGCCAAGCATATGTCTGGATACCTTGGAAGTCTGGAGGCCCTAAAGGTTATTAGAAGTACACAGACATTATGCTGGATCTCAGGACAAGGGTGATTTTCAAATTAAACTCCTCTGCATTTTGAGCACCATAAACTATAAAGCAAGCTAATTTACCTTTCTCAGTGGAAAAAATCCCAAAACACACTAAAGTAGTTATTTAATTAGTTACATTCCTGCTACATTTCTTCAAGAAATCAGTCAGTTTACAGTCTGCACTGGTGGCTGAAGACAGATGAGTGGAATTGAGGCAGGAGTGGAATGAAGCTCAGGAAGGAGAGGGTGCAGACTCTGGATGTTGAATTGGGTATGCGAAGTCTGGGAGAGGCATTTAGGCACACACTGATCATGACAGGAGAGTATATAAAAAGGGGATAAGAAAAGTACTAAAACTGGAAAGTAAGTAATTGTATATTCCTTTAGCTTCCAAAGAAAAAAAATTATCACATCTGAGTAAATTAAAAATAGAAAAACACCAAGTTTACAGTTTTTCTGTTAGACAACAACAGATTCAACTATTTTGTGGCAGTACACAAAATTCAAATAGATTTATGAGAGAGAAATAATTATTTCGGGCTATAACATCAGCAGGAACCAAATATTGTTGAACTATTAATATCTAAAATTTAAGTATTGCTTGAATCATTCCAGAATGATACAACAGTAATTATGAGAAAATGCCTGTATCACTTATCTTTCTTCAAAACATACCATAAAAATGGAAATGAAAAAGAAGAGGAGAGAAAGTATGCAAAATAAAAAATGACATACCTAAAAAAAAACCCCAAAGATGCTAAAACCTTGGGCTTTGCTTGATTTTACATCTTTATTTTGAAAACAAGATGGTATTTATATGGCATCAGATTTCTACCCATTTGAAAAAGCAGCATTTATAAATAAAATACAGTGTGCAGATATTACATTTTGAACTAAACAAAATTGTTTTGAAAATCCGTTATAATTATTCCTTCTTCTAAAATATTCAAAGAGATTTTTTCAGGGAAGTATAGTAAAAAAAGTAATTTCACATTTCAAAAGTGAAGTAACAAAACACTGCTAAATTTGAGATTATCACACACCTTTCATAACTTTCACACATTTTTCGAAAAAATTAAGCTTGACAATTTTGAGCTTTTCAGAGCTTTGATGTAAGCAGATACAGAAAAGCACATAAAAACGATAAGGGAAAGGAAAGGAGCATCCATTTCAGCAGAACAGGACAAATGAACTTGTATGATAAGATGTACTTGCTGGTATGCAATTTAGCATAAATAAACAAACACCATGCACACACATTTATAAATATGAACATTGAATTCCAAAGTTAAAAAGCTTCCAAAGTAAAGGTAGAATATGTACAAGAACAAAAATATTTAGATACTTATATCTAAAATTTAAAGAAAAAAAAATCAGAGTTCTGATAGCTGGCATAAATTCAATTTAGGAGAATTACATTATAAGAAAAGCTTATTAATGAACTTGAAAGGTAATTTGTTTGTTTTTTTTTTAAATGCTGAATATTCAGAATGTAGAATTTTAATTGTAGAAGAAATTCTGAAGTTCCAATGTAGATGACATTAAAATAAAATAAAGCAACAGTGTCAAAAATATTGAGATATCTAAAGCTATGCTTATAAAAGATACAAACAGCGTTTTTTTATTATTATTATTATTATTTTTCAAATGTTTCCCCCTGTAAAAAGCTGACCATCGCTCCATCAGACATGTTCAGCAGGTACTTTCGTCCGATGTCCCAGAACTTGGAAACTAGACATGGTTCTGCACCAAAACTACATGCTAGTAGACTTCTGAGAAGTGATGAAGTCCTGGGAACCCTGACCCCTATTCATAATAGAATTGCTGAATTGCTTATAAACCAAGGAATAATCTTTCAGATGGTTACCTATAGCAAGTATTATGCAGAATTCAAGACACAAAAAAATCACATAGTTCCGTCCTTTTTGACAATTTATGAATTGTAGTTTATTTATTATTATTTTGCCTATCAATATATTTTTGTCTTCAGTAGACTCAGCCACCACTGAAAAAGCAGGGAATACTCACAGTTGTAAAGATCTTAATGATTACAGTATAAAGGAGGAAAAATATATAATTCAGAATTTCAGAAGACAGAATTAAAAATAGAAGAAAGACTGGTATCTTTAAAAGAAAAGCGAGCGTTAAAGCAAACTACAGAGAAAACTGATCAAGATTCCATAGCTGGCAGTATACTATAGACTATTGTAGAGAATTGTTAAAGGGAAAAAACAGCATAGAAAAATCACGTCAACAGCTTAAATGACAGAATTGCCTTTTTTCAAAGCAGTGTTTTCCAGACTGAAAAAAGGAGAGAAAAGGAGGGTGATGAAGAAGAAAATATGTTTTTAGGAGCTGTAGCATTTTATATTGTTCCCTTGCATTGCTACAAAATGAATATTCAGTAATATGCTTTCCATTCAACAGAAAAGTATTTATTAAGCACAAAAAGATAGAGCTACAAAAGTAAGCTAGTACATGTGCTTTCTGCACCAGAACAATTTTTGGTTCATTTCATTATTCTGAGTACCACCCTTATAATGTCTTCAAAGCTGAAAAGAGTTATTGCAATTACCAAAACTTTCACTGAACAATAACTGAAGTATAAAAGACAGTTACAAGTGTGCAACTGGTAACACCAGTTTAAAGTGCTCATATTTCTTTTATTTATTATTTTATTTAGATATGTGCAAAGAGGACAGATGCTTATAAAACACCACTAACCAAAAGTTATGCCTTAAGAGAAAGGGTATCCTTGATTACAGAAAGCAGCTGCTATCATAAATCTCAGGAATCTACTTTTGTGAGCTTTATCAGTCCAAAATCAGTGCTCATTGATAGTGCCGCTATTTACATTTGTGCAGCTTACCTTTTCTTGAGATCGTTATTTCAAACAAAATCATGCAAGTGTAAGTATCACTATACAATATGATACATACAGTATATGAACTCAAACCTGATCAATAGATAGATGTTAAAACATAAATAAACTTGAAACACCCTAAGTTATTGAGTGTTTCTTATGCAATCTTGCAGGGATTGATCCTTGCCCCAGTGTTGTTATCACTGATCTGGAATCAAGTATACAATGATTGCTAATGAAGTGTGCAGATGATACAAAGGCTGGTTGAGTGCTGAGTAATGAAGGGAACAGGTCACTAATAGAGACAGGACTATATTCTGGAAAGCAGTAATTCTAGAAAGCAACTAGGAAAAATGTGAAACATGGTTATGTATCAGTGGAATGCTTCAATAAAAATCGTAGGCAGGATATCTGGATACAACGTAACAGGAGTATAGGGGGGTCAGCTGGAATTACTAAGAAACATTACTTGATAATACAGTCATTCTTATATATACAAAATCTGAAAACTTCGAAGGGCAGTGGGAAGAAAAAAGACAGACTAATACTCTAGGAAATATGCTTTTACTTTAAGAGACTATATGAGGTTCATTGACATTTTATAAAAAAGAAACCCAAGAGATTATATGTTTATAAATTCTAATTAATGGTACAAGAGAAAGTTGTCATAAAATTGTGCTGGTCTTAGCATAACAAGAACTTACGTCTGAAAGTGAGTCAGCCATGTTCCAATTATATATCAGGTATGTATTTTTAAATTAGGGGAACAAATGGAACAAAGGATTTCAGAAGTTTTTCTATAATTTGTAAATCTTCAAATATAAACAGACCTTATAAGTAACCAGAAAGTTACCCACTGGATGAAGTTATATAGCTTATGTTACATAAAAGGTTAGAAGCACACTGGCATTTGTATCTATGTACCGATGAAAATTCATTCTAGCTTGAAATGTCAAAATATATGTTGGTAGGTAAAAGCTTCTTATTAAAGAATAAAACTGTTGGGAAGTGAATTATTTTTTTGACATCTGCAAATTCACGATAATGGTGGCAGCAGACAAACACAGCAGACACTTCTGGAAAGTTTTTCATTTGTGTTGAAATTAAAATTACTGTTTCAAAATTATGGTGTGGAAATTAGTGAACATTTATTTTTACATAAATAAATATATGTAATTATAAGTAAAAAATACCTCATCCACCATTGTGAATTTGTCAACAATGGCAATGAAAAAGAAGTTACATCTGATCCAGTTCAAATGATAGCTCAATTAAATTTCTGTATGATTAAAAATTTCAACTTAATAATCAAGTAATAACGATGATGAAAATAAATGTTACTTTGTACTTTCCTTAGAGGTAGTATCACGGTGTTAGATTAGCAAATGAAAGCAATAAATTTTGCTGGCTAATATCATCAGGCTAATAGCCAAACCACTTCTTTAAAACACCTTTTGTCCTCTCATATGGTGCTGAACTAAACAGCTTTGTGAAGGAACCAAACATTTCAGTCAATAATAAGGAAAGTGAAATTACTAATCAACTGGCATAACTCTAAAATTGGGATAATTTACTTACAATTTAGATGAGAGTAAATATCCATGACTACCTTAACAACTGGAGTTCATTCATGACAGAGTAATTTCTAAGTAACTGTAACATATACTACAGCCTGTTCATTACTGTTGTAATTAGTATAGCATATTCTATTAGCTTTCCTGTACAACTGTATTTCTGGAAATGCAAACATAATTGCTTACCAAGATGGTGGTAACGATTAAAGAGCGATTCGACAGGGAATCTGTGATGTTTGCTGGTTTTCCTTTCTGATTCTCTGTCATGTTAAGGCCACTCAATGGATCCCAAGTTCCTACCTATAAAACAGTAAATTACTGTGTAAATTGTCCATTAGTTACATTTCAGCATCTAGAAAAGAATACTATAAGGAAAAACAGATTACTACAGGCAAAAAAATTAAGCTTGCTAATATTTATTATTAAACCCTGTTCCATTATTCTCTGTCATTACATTTAAAGTCTGCTTGTTTAAAATATGAATCACAATGTCACACTTCACAAAACACACTTTGAGGTATTAAGTGGAAAAATGATGCACAGAATGTCTAAAGCTACTCTGAATACTTAATTTTCCATTTAACTTTCATTCTTCAAGATAAACCACATCTGTAGATAACTTAATAGTTAGGTGGAAATTCCCTTGCAGAGCAGAGAGCATTGTCTCTACAGAATGATTTACCATTTTCTGTGCTCAGAGAGAACAGCAGAGCAAAAAGAGGTTTTGGGGAAAATGTAATGGAAAAGACTGAAAGTAGGTTAAGTGTAATAACTTAATTGATTTACAGATAAACGTTCAGTACGTAGTTCTTTTGACATTTTATACCTTGAAATTCTTATTACAGTAAAGTCACCAGGATTTTTATCTAAGTAAGGAGGTCCAGGGTTATGCTTTAAGGTTCAGGTCAAGGGCAGTCTCACATGCTAAATAATAAGTAATGGGGCTTATGATTACATCGTTTATCTGCAGTTTCATCACTATACAACTAAAATGGGCAAGCAGTAAATACAACTATCCATTTTTAGTCATCAGAATGTTTGTATTATTCCATTGTCTAAAAAATGAAACATTTCTTGTTCGTTTTTAGAAAGGATTTTAAATATCATTTCAAATACTGAGCAATATCTATAATATAAGGTAAAGATATTTTAAAACTAAATCTAGACAGTAATTAAAAAAATCTGAGGTTTGATTGCAAATATATATATATATGTATGTATGTATAGATGTATACATAAACACACACAATTTTTTTTTTTTAATCTTTCAAACTGATTCCTGAGAAACTTTTCATATACTTTTAAGTGATTTGTTGCAGTACGGTTGCCAAGTAAGCTCAGGATGCAATTCAGTATGGGTTAAATAAAAAGAGTTTCACTTCTAAAACTGGGATTACAGCAGAGCATGAATCAGCAGAAGCTGTAACAAAGAAAAGACAAATTCATTCTCTTTTTCTACGATTTTCTGTTCCACAGAAATCAATATATTATCTTTCTTCTTTGCATAACACTCAGTTCCAAGAAGTCACTCCTTTAAACAGGATGCAATTCAGTATGGGTTAAATAAAAAGAGTTTCACTTCTAAAACTGGGATTACAGCAGAGCATGAATCAGCAGAAGCTGTAACAAAGAAAAGACAAATTCATTCTCTTTTTCTACGATTTTCTGTTCCACAGAAATCAATATATTATCTTTCTTCTTTGCATAACACTCAGTTCCAAGAAGTCACTCCTTTAAAGCTGTGATTAAGAAGTCACTCCTTTAAATGGCTGTGATTGTTAAATTTTGACCATTCAGTACCTCGTAAACTGACAAAACAATCATGAAGGGAAGAAACGGGACGTGTGTCTCAGAAATACATTTGGAAAATAACATCTAACACACCATTTCAAAGTATTGAAACCAAACGCTTACTACCAAGAAACTTTTCTTCATTTACTCTTTTAGTACTATTTCATTTGGTGACTTGAAAGGTTTTTAGGAAACCCAAAATGTTCAGCCTTGCAGTTTGGCCACAATTAAGAAATTGTAAAAGGATCGAGACCTTTTAGTTGCAATATTCTGTTAATTATGGCAATCATAGTGTTTCCTGTACTTTGAAAAATGACCAAACTAGAACAGAATAACAAGGAGCGACAAAGACTGGAACTTGAGCCTGTCCCTGCTGTTTCTTCACATAATTGAAGCTGGACTAATCTCTATGAGATTCAATTTCAGGTACACAAGTAGCACAAAAATTTCTAACGCCATCAGCTTATTTGATCAATTTCAAATCCTAAATTCATTAAATCATATACTTTACGCAAGTTCAAGTTCATAATTCAAATTTATCTTGGCAAAAGCTAACACATTGTTATTTTTAAATAAAAACTTTTTTTTTTAAAAACCCCCCCAGCCACAAGCAAATGAATAATTATCAACTGTTAGAATTTGGGGTTTATCTAACTACATCCATCTAGACTTATAAGACCTATCAACTGCATTACTTTAAAAAGAAACTTCGGTCTTGATAAATTATTGCATTATTTTTCTAAATGAGGTTAATTGTACTTGTATAGCTATTTTTGTGACTCAAAAGTCTAAGAAATGGAACAAAAGTCGCATGTTCCAAATAAGACATTCTTTGCATTATTTTTCTTTATGAGCTTGAACTCAACAACTTATGCCACAGATTCTGATGTACTACTGATATGTATAGCTCCCAAATCACACAAACATCTTCTCAAAGCTGCTGCTTCTAGAGAAAACTGTGCATATACAGTGTAGCAAATTCATTCTTTTCTATTTGCTTAAGCACAGTGTTTTAATTTTAAAGTAGCCTTTTAAACAGAGTACATGTTTTCACTAGAAACATTTAAATGCCAAAAATGTAGGAAAAGCAAATCAAGGTACTCTACTACGTATAACTGCAATTCAAAAAACTTACAATTTACTTCTACTGCATTACATCTATTTCGAACAAACTTTCAAGTTTTCCTAAAAAGAAACAAACTGATATTCTCATGTACGCTTTAGAGAGAATCTTCACACAGTAAATACAGTCACAGGGGGGCTGTCAAGGTCTTGATCCCCTATTCTTCCATTCAATTCCCCTAAATGGCAAGATTCTTCTGGAGTAAGCATGCCAATTTGAACATTTTAACACTTATTATCCACAGCACAGGACCGAAACCAGGAGTCCCCATGAAGCTGACATTGTGCTCCACAGTGAGACAAAGAATCTCCGCGATACAAAGAATTAGCTTAGTCAAGAATTAGCTTATTCAACTTGAAACAATTCCAACAAGAGCTACTAAAAGACTCATTATCAAATGTCATAGAATATTCTGTAACATGGCAATTGGGGTGCTCCTCAAGGACATGGAACAGAGTTTTCTGACTACACTTGAGTGATAAATTAAAACTTGCATCCCAGATTCCATGTATTTAACGATTAGGTAACTATCAGGTTACTGTAGAAAGTTTGGACAGAAGCTTCCATGCGTTTATTGTTGCTTTGATAAACCACAGTTTTCTATTTTTAGTTGGGGTTTTTTGGTTTGTTTTTTTTTTTTTAATAAAACAGTTTCCAGAAAAATATCCTCAAGTAATTTGCAGTCTCTTAATTAAGTTCCATCATCTGCTCATGGAATCATAGAATCATTCAGGTTGGAAAAGACCTTTAAGATCCCCAAGTCCAACCATTAACCTAAAACTGCCAAGTCTACCACTAAACCATGTCCCTAAGCACCACGTCCACACGTCTTTTAAATACCTCCAGGGATGGTGACTCAACCAC
>NW_008794211.1:1136862-1156827 GCF_000699145.1 Aptenodytes forsteri | reverse complement strand
TCCAGTGGGGTGCCTTCCCTAGTTGGCTCACTCACCAGCTGTGTCAGGAAGTTGTCTTCCACACACTCCAGGAACCTCCTAGACTGTTTCCTCTCTGCTGTGTTGCTTTTCCAGCAGACGTCTGTTAAGTTGAAGTCCCCCACGAGAACAAGGGCTAGCCATTGTGAGACTTCTTCCCAGCTGCTTATAGACTATTTCGTCTGCCTCTTCGTCCTGGCTGGGTGGTCTATAACAGACTCCCACCGTGATATCTGCCTTGTTGGCCTTCCCCCTGATTCTTACCCATAAACACTCAACCCTATTGTCACCATCATTAAGCTCTAGACAGTCAAAACACTCCCTAACGTACAGGGCTACCCCACTGCCTCTCCTTCCTTGCCTGTCCCTTCTGAAGAGTTTATAGTCATCCATTGCAGCACTCCAGCTGTGCAAGTCATTCCACCATGTTTCCATGATGGCAACTGTATCATAGTTTTACTGCTGCACAACAGCTTCCAGCTCCTCCTGTTTGTTGAGCTAAGACAATGGTGGCCACGTAACTTCATTATATAACTGTGTGGAACAAGTCCTAAGCCTGTAATCCAAATGAAAAATACATGTTTGTGATACTATCAGACATCTTACTAATAGGAAATTAACAGCAAATTCATCTTTTTCCTTTCATTGGAGATTATGACCACTGAGACAGTCATTACTGAAACGTAGATAAAGAGGAAAAACTAGAAAAGATGTGCTTAAACTCTGATTGTATAGTCATCATTTTCTCAGAATTCTGTATTTATTTGAAAATTACCTGTATCTATGAAGACACCATCCCTTTAGACTTCAGGGATTGGAGTTTCTGGGAGTGTTCTGGTGGAGTACTGCAATATGCTTGTCATTCTCGTATATTCTTCCCTAGACTTCTGAAACTGACCATTTTCAGATACAGAATACTGGACTAGATGAACTTAGAAATTCTTTTTTAATGCACCACAAGAAAAGTTTGCCATCCACATTTAGGCAGGTACACTCTGAGGTTTCCAAATGGTCAATCAATCCTATACCACTTAAACAAAACTCTTAAATAATATTCACAATATTTACTACGTAATAGTTCAATAGTACAATTTCAAAATTAAATCTCACCAGAATTGTTCATAAATAGTCAGTGTTATTACCAAAGGACAGAATTCAGCAAATACTGAAAAGAAATTTGGCTATGTTCACACAAATTTAAAATTAATTTGATTCTTTTGGGTTCAAGTATTTTATGCATTCAGTCTCCAAAAAAAAATTAGTACAGTTGTGCTTATTTCCAAAAATTTTAATTTAATTTCATAGTCAAACGCAATTGGCATGACTTGGGAAGGAATAACACTCTAGAAAAAAAGTACTTACCAAATAATAAAAACTAAGTAAAAATATCAGACCTGTTAAATCAGAATGAATAATAATTCAAATTCTGAATACTGAAAACTACACACAGTTAAAATGTACAATAAAAATTGTTTTTAAAACTTTAATAGGTTCATATAGTAGAATAATTAGAGATAATTATGATACATTCTTGGACCTTTATCTAGGACGGAGAGTGCTGATTACAATAATTCTTTGCATAAAATTTATATAGTCTGCTCAGCAGTCTAGTAGGGATTTGAGAAGAAAGCTATATTGGACTTCAGCTCAAAGTTACTAGTCTCTTCTAGAAATATTAGATGGACTTTTGTGACATTTAGCAATATATTTGGTATCAGAATAAGGACATAAACCTTCTCAAACCTTATCAAAATTCTCCTCTTTTCAAGGTTATTGATCACTAACATAATCCATTGATCTATAAAGTTAAACATAAATGTAATTTGAAAGGCATATTCAGACTTGGCAATTTTTATAGGTTGTAGTATAAATTAAGCTTGCATACAAATAAAAAGTTCACAGGTGAATATTTAGACATAGCTATGTAAATTTAACAGTATTATAAGAAGTGGTAGCTGCCTCTTATCCCATTTATTTTCAAAGATACAGCATGATCCTAGTTTATCTTCTACAGCGTGTCTGAAGTGCTTGTTTCTTCTTTACAATAAAAATCAATTTGTCATATAGTGAAGATCTGCTTCTAGTCATGCCAATCACAATTCATAAGTTATTTTTTTAAAAAAAAACAATCAAATTTGTCGTCTCTTCTTAGTAACACCCAGACTTTCTTCAAAGCTTCTACCCACTCCAAGATCAAGCTAACACAATTGTCGCGGTTTAACCAAAGCCAGCAACTAAGCACCACACAGCCACTCGCTCACTCCCCCCCAGTGGGATGGGAGGAAGAATTGGAAGGGTAAAAGTGAGAAAACTCATGGGTTGAGATAAAGACAATTTAATAATTTAAAAAAGAAAAAAATAAGAATATTGTAAGGGGGGGAAACAACAGAGAGAGGAAAATAAAACCCAAGAAAAACAAATGACACAAAAGAAAACAATTGCTCACCACCAAATGACCAATGCCCAGCCATTCCCCGAGCAACAGCAGCCCCCACCAACCTCCACCCTGCAGTTTTATTGCTGAGCACAATGTCATATGGTCTGGGATATCCCTTTGGTCAGTTGGGGTCAGCTGTCCCAGTTGTGTCCCCTCCCAACTTCCTGTGCACCCCCAGCCAACTCACTGGCAGGGCAGTCCAAGGAGCAGAAAAGGCCTTGATGCTGCATGAGCACTGCTCAGCAATAACTGAAACATCAGTGTGTTATCAACACTATTTTCAAAACAAATCCAAAACATAGCCCCATACAAGCCACTATGAAGAAATTTAACTCTATCCTAGCCAAAACCAGCACAATAATTCACCCCCCCAAAAAAAAGCATTGTACACTCCTGAAACTTAAAATTTCTGAGTTTACATATACTCTAGAGTAGTTTACTGAGCATCAGTCTCATGTTATCCACAAAAATTCAATAGATTAAAGTAGCTTTCTTACTTCAGCATGTTTGAGAAAAATAAATTTATCTTTATGAATAAGCAATTTTTCTTTGTTGCTAATTTCCTTCAAAACTCTCCTAAGAAAAGTAACATTTTTTTGGCTCTGAGTCAACTAAAACTGTACATACTACTCACAGTGAAGTGCCACAAGCATTGTATTAAGAAGGATCATTGCCCTGCTGTAGTGGTATCAACTGTCTAACTATGCAGCCAAAATCAGAACCATATTCAACCCCTGAAGAATTGACAAATGTGTCTACAGTTTACCATCTTTTCTTTATTATACTTTGTAGAGTAGTTAGTAATAGCAGTGATTACATCAAGAAAATAATTATTTATACTCCAGTATAAGTAATATTATTTCTTCCTATTTATGTATTTCCCATTTGGGAATTGCTTCATTTATTTTGCTTTCTTCAGAAATATTAATATGCTTGCCTTCTTTGCCAAATATCATGCTAATACCAATAATTCTGGCTTCCATAGATGTTATCTCACTTTCTTTTTTTCTCTTTTACAAAACCCTCTGTTTATGCCACTTTTTATGCTTTTTTTTTTCCTAGGTCATTAATAAAGATACTAAATAAAACAAGATCTTAGATTAGACAATGCATTACAACTCATTTTGTGTCATTTATATTCATCCTGTGCGTAGGTTCCTGAGCAAGATTTCAAGCCAGTTGTTAACATCTCTATTCAAGAAATGTGATTATTCTTAAATGACAAATTTTTGTATCAAAAGTGGTATTAAATTCAAGTATTTGTTATCTCCCTGAAGTATAAAATAATTTTCCTCATGATGCAGCTTCAGTGTAAATACTGATTGATTGTAATTTAAAGGATAATTTGCTTATTATACTGGATTGCCACAGTTTGGGATTTTCACTGTGCTTTAAAATAAATAGTTTCAGTGTGTCCAGACTGACTGTCAGCAAATTTTGTTGTACGTTACATTAGCAGCACTCCAATCATCTATTAATTTTGTCATTTTCATCTTACAAGAAGCTATCATTTTTGTCAGACATGAATTTTTATTTGGAAACACATACTTCTTATTGATTGATGCTTGATTATCACCTCTCATTCAAGAGTTTCAGGAACAGGTATCTTATGTAAAATCTGAGATCACACATGGCATCTTTTTTAAATCAATGAGCAATTTTTCTGTTGTCACTGACTTCAGCAGTCATTGCACTTAAAATACATGATTTAGGTCATTTCCCATTATACTAACCAGGCAATTTATCTAAGACTGGGGGTTTTTTAACAAAATCTCAAAAAAATAGGTCTTCTGGAAATACTTCACAATAACTCTTTTCTCTCCCCTCCATAAATATTTTGGTCCTCAAGATATCTCATTTTGTCATAAAAGCATTACAGATTACAACTGAAATTGTTGGGTTGAACTGTTGTCTTTCACATAAGAAATCATTCACCCATATTTGGAAAGAGGTTAGATGAAATAATAGCTATTTACAGTATGGAAACACGACACGCATAATATGGCACATATAATTCCCATCTCACTATCTTCTCTCGTCCCACAAAATGAATGAATGAATAAATAAATAAATAAATAAAGCAAAACTGTTCAGGACTTCTAACTACATAGACAGAGAGGCGTTACAAGATGGTGGTTTGGGAAGAACATTGGGAACATACAAGATAAGGACAAAGATGGGGAAAGGCTCCTGAAGAAAGAAGAAAATAGAGAGAAAGTGGATGGAAAGAACAAAGAGATGAAGAGGGACAAGTGAACAGGGATTAGATGGAAATGGAAACGGACAGGGACGGGGTAAGGGAGAGGGAGGAAAGAGAGAGGGGAGAAAGAGGGAAGGGAGAGAAGAAGAGAGTAGCAGAAAGCAGGAGGGAAAGAGTGCGATGCAGAGAGATGGAGTGCACATGTGAAAAGAGGGAGGTAGGGGACAGAGGGAAGGGAGAGGGATTCATCACAGCTTTAACAGAAGACAATCTTGTGGGGAAAAAAACCCTTTGACACAGCTCTTTTAAAGAAAAGGACTGGCTAAAATGTACCCTCTCTACTAGGAAGTGTCCTGCTCTAGAGTTTAATGATTCACCCTGGATTCAAGAAGAATAGGTTTGTATTCTTTCAGAATAACCAAGTTTTCTTCAAAGAAAAACATTTATTTGTCAGCATTGATTTCTCTTTCTCAGTAAAATACTCTATACATTCCAAATATTTACAAAGCAATTCAATCTAATGTGCACACACTTTAATTTTCCTTCTCCTACTCTCATATCATTACACCCTACAGAAACTGCTCTGCTTTTGCTCATAGGTATCTTTGAATCTGTGTAGCAATCCTCATCATTCTTTGCTAACACTTTCCTAACTCCCAAACTTTTCTAATACATGGTAATTAATTCTTACTGCTCTTTCCAAAGATTGTCAGCATATTTTGGTGGAAAACTAATATTATCACAACCCTTTATCACATGGCCAAAATGAGCCATGAAGGAATGTCCTGGTTTCATTAAACCACGACAAGGAAGTAAAAGTATCTTCCTTTTCTGTGAACTTCTGTGTTCAAAGCTCAAGCATATGCTGGTTGTTTTTAAATATCCATATCCTTTTATGATTATTTCTGTTGTTGTCTCTTACATATCTTTCATTATTACTGTTTCCCAAGTTCTTTTTTCTATTATTATGTGTTTTAGAGCACAGTATGTTGAATTTTATTTTCTTCCCATATTTCTGATCTCTGTAGACCTTTTAATTTTTATATTTTCAGTGGAGTACGTATCTCCTAATATATTGTCAACTGAGAACTAAATTAACATGCTTTTGTGTTTCTACTTTCATATCAATACTGATGGTGAAATAAAAATAGAGATAAAACAGATCCAGATGAAAGATACCACTTTTAGCCCACTGCATATCTATTATGCAATATTTTACATCAATGTTCTCTCAGAAAATTTCCAGTCCACATAGAAAATTTCATAACAAAGCCAACTCTTTTTTTAATAGCATTGTGAAGTAGTATCACATATGTCATTAAAAGACAAATATATTACACTGTCTGTATTTCTTTAACTATTTTGCATTTCTGCCTGAAAAGAAATTAAGTACACTGTGAAGATTTTATCTTCCAGAAAACCCATCTTGCTTGATGGTTCTCAAATGCCGCCCAATGTTCTTAAAGCCATCCTAGATTACAGAGACTTCCTTTCCTCATTTTCAACAGTTATCACTTCAGTGACTCTTCAGCCACTACTGACTTATTTAGTTATTCCCATATTATCAATTCTTCCATTTCTGTTTCCAGTAAGGAAGACTGGTTGCATTGCACCTATTCTACTTGTACACAAAGCTAATTTGCTTTTCAGATCTAATCACTACAATATGCTTTTTTTTTCCCCCTTAAGTTTCCAGAGCTCCCTTCATGGAATACTTCATAGGAAGACTCTACTATCAGTGCATTGCTGAATGTTTTAATACTATCAATGCATTGCTGAATGTTTTAAAATATAGATTAGTCCTTTAATCACAGGTTTGCCACTGGACATTTTCAAAAATGTTATTACCTATGTAAGTGTTTCAAAGCAAGCTCATGGCTTCTGAACTTTTTTTAAATCTTCCTACTAAGAGAATACTAATATTCCAAAACTAGTATTGAGGGGTAAAGTTTTGGAAAAATACGTTGTTTATTCTAGCTTCTCCATTCAATGATTTATATAAGAAAGGAAACACAACTCTGCAGCATGGTGCCTTCCCTTAACTTCTTTTTTTATTTGTGGCCATAATATTACCTTGGGGCAATAGCTGATAAAACTTTATCCGAAGATGAAGAAAAACAGTGCTTACAGAACACTGAACACCACAACTAAATACATACTACAAGGCAGATGCAAATTGAAAAACCTTTGTCTACTGATCACAACAATGTGAGACACTGCAGCTTCCTGCATTGCCTCTCTGTGGCAGGGTGGCTGGAGAAGAGAGGGAAGATGATCTGATTTCAGATCATCATGGTGTCATGTAGGCAAGCCAAATATCTGTACGTGCTTCCCAAGGCCTTTAGTTCAAATATTAGGCTACAGAGAAAGGGCATTTCTCAATCCTTTTTGTCTTTCACTCCATATCTGTACAAGCAAAATTCATGTCAGAAGACAGACAAACCTGTCAGGGTACCTATTCTTGATATTTTACTACCACTTAGAGATAAAAATTTTGTATTCCAAGAAGAGAATCAAAGTTCCCTCTTAAAACACAGAAAATTGCCAAAATGAAGTTATTTTATTTCATTCTGTTTGAGGTAATTCTTCCTGAATTAGTAAGATGTAAAGAAAATACAAATACACATACCCACAGGTTCACACATGAGGATAGGCAATGGGATTGGAATCACGACTAAAACTAAACTCAATATAGATTGAAGATAAAGTATATTAATGCATCACTCCAGGTCCAGCTGTTCACTCTTCCCCAGTCCTCTTGAATCTAAGAATGTGGCTAGAAGCACACAGTTAAGAGGCCACTAACTGTCAGACATCGAGATAACAGCTTTTACTAGAAGACTTTGAAACCAGGTATCAAGTTGAGAACAGGTATATTGTTTTATGTGACACATGAAATGTTATTGAAAAAGCTACTGTTTTTAGGGGGTGGGTTTTTGTTTTGTTTCTCATCACTTTGGAGGTAAACATCTTACACACCTTTTCAAGACCTTCTTCCTTGAGGCTGATAACATCTAAATCAAAATCGGTCCTTAAGCCATTGGTTTTGTTGAAAGTTATCCTGCCTGTGAGGCCTTCCCAGTGGGCCTATGGAGAAAGAAAAAACAATTTCTATAAATAAATACTTCTTCCTTTTTTTGCCCAAAAAGAACAAATTTTACTTCCGCCAAAATGGGAACATTAATTATTCATTCTATCTAAATAATTTACCTTGTGGCTGATTGTTTTAAAAAATATTTTGTATTCACTTTTTTGCTAATTATATCAACCTTTATTCATCCTTCACAGACAATTTTTTAAACAACCTTCCATGTTAGCCAATAGACTCTTCTTACTAAATGAGATAAAAGGCTGTTTTGTTTTCATTCCTCCATCATTCATGCACGCATTTCCCTTTATGCTTCCCTACATGCCCCCTCTCCTCAAGCCTCAATCTCTTTCATTAACACTGGATTTTATTTTTCTGTCAGGAAATTTCATTCAAATAAAGGCTTACTTTTGCAAGATGATGAGTCTCCTGAAACCACACTGAGACAGCAAAAATTGAGGTCACTGAGCCAGTCTTCCAGAGCTGATTCCTTACTTTTAATAAAGTGCAGTATCCTCATTTTTTTATAACTTAAAATCTACCTAGTTCTAAAACTATACTAAAGTAGAGGAGGGAATGTGGAAAACAAAATTATCATCTTAAAAGGAACCAATATTAAAAACAGGATTATATTCCATTGCAAATAGTTCTCTTTATCGTAGCATTTTGCATATCTAGAATGAGAAATACTGCATTAGGAGTTACTTGTAGTAAAAGGGACTTGAATGCTTTACAGTGTTCACCTTTAGCACCTTAAATTTCCTAGCTTTACTCTAAAGCACTATCTATCAGTATCTAAACAGCAATCTAGGACATCAAGGCCACATTTTTTAATTCACCATAGCAAAAAAAAAAAAAGGAGAATTAAACCCAGGGAGTAAACTTCATTTTTGGCCCCTTTGAACTTATGCCAATATTTAGTTGCTGAATTTTTCATAGTCAGTCTGTGGTTTGGGTGTTTCGGGGGTTTGGGTTTTTATGTGACAAATGTTCCAACCCCTGCCCCTCCCCAATTATCTACAAACAAAAGTTTTATTTAGAATGCCTTTATTTCACCTTTTTATGTTTCTTTGTTCCAACTAATACCTCAGGAAAACCCGCTTTCAAATAAAAATGCTGTCTTGCTTGCTAAACTCTCTCCACATAACAAGCTGAGAGATTCCCATCTACTGGAAAAAAAAAAAGGCAGAGTTCAAGTAGACTGGGAACAAAAGAAAATGGGAGTTGGGAGAAAGGAAAGTAATGAAGCAGGATACTTTATTAGTGACTTACCTCCTTAATGAGACTCATAAAGCGGGTCCCAAACCGCCATGGTTTGTGGCGATTACACTGTAGTGAACTGACAGTCATCTGTGGGAACTGCTGGACAGCCACTGACACCACATGAACTGCATCATACATTAGTGCTGCGTCCGTCTGAAATTAGAATGAAATCAGAACCATGAACACAAAACAAAAACATGTGACAGCCCAGCAGTGAGAGAAGGAAACAAAAAATTAACACTGCTTGTTCTGTTAAAGGGAGAAAATGATCTGATTGCTTGTGTAGCACTGTAAAATGCAGCCTTACTGGCAAGTCCTACAAAAGATGTGTCAGGACCTTCAGTCTCAGCTTTTCTCTTTTTAATGCTGAAAAAAGGGCCCAAATACCAACTTTTCAGATCACAGGAGAACACTGGTCTCTCTGATGACTCATGTTACTTTAAAAAAGCAGTGTATTAGGGGGCTATATAAATCACTGTATGCAAGTTTGATTCAAGTCAGTTATTTCCATGAGTGAGGCGAAAGAAAAAAATGAAAAGATTAGCAAGGCAGCAAAACCTTACTTACGAAGGAAAGTGCACAGGCTAAGGAAATATATGTTTTTCTGTTTTGAAATTACAGACTAGATACAGTCCCAAAGGTACTCAACTGATTCATTAATAACTTTTTATGGGTATCAGTTTAAATCCCTAGGACAAATCTAACCAGTATCTTCTATAAATCAGAGGCAAACTAGAATGGTATTAAAATGCACATTCATTTTAATGGTTTTCATGTCCCACCCTAAATAAATAGGCTGTTTAGACCTGGTATGTACTAACTAATGTTGTATTAGCAAAGGACAGAGACAGCCTCTCAGCACACACTGTCATGCTGTACAAGAAACTGACATCTCTCTCCTGTTCTATTTGATAAACAGAGGCAAGCCTTGGAACCAAAAGCAAGAGAGGACCTTAGATTCAGCTGGTGGAAATGAATGTTACGCCATCTGCTCAGCATACCTTAGAGAAAAAGGACCTATTTCCCCTTCTCATTCACATAATTAGTGAGCTGTGAAATTAGTTCTTTAATGGATAGGAAACCTGGAGATTATTGCACTTGTCACAATACAATACAATGCAATACAAAATGAGCTTATATAGTGCCTTTCATGCAAATGCATCCCAAGGCTCTTTACAATAAAACTAAACATAAAAATGCAAAAATGCTCTACCATTACTGCCCATAAGCTACTGTTAAAGGGGAAAATATACGTTTACATTTAAATGGGTCTCCCAAGGAGAGATTTCAAAATTCAAACAGAAATAAATCCTAATTTTAAAATAGCCAGTATAATAGGCTTCAATGATCTCAGATTCCACGTAGTTTATGCAGGGGCTCCAAATCAGTCAGAAAATATTTTTGCTGCCAAATTGTTCATTATCTTCAAGGCATTAAAGTGCTTTTAAGGCAAGCAGATATTTGACAAAGAGGCAGCAAAACACCAAAAAGTTGGAATGACATGCTGAGTAAGCATCATACAAAGCTTAATATTCTAGAAGCAGTACTTGGCAGTAGTTGAAGTCTAGACAACAGTTTTTTAAATAAACTATACAATAAGTACAACACATTTATCTGGTTCAGAAATGCAAACTTTTTTTTTTTTAATA
This sequence comes from Aptenodytes forsteri, assembly GCF_000699145.1. Lineage (NCBI taxonomy): Eukaryota > Metazoa > Chordata > Aves > Sphenisciformes > Spheniscidae > Aptenodytes > Aptenodytes forsteri. The sequence goes on along the minus strand of NW_008794211.1, from coordinate 1,146,172 downwards.
TGACCTTTATTTCTAAACCTGTAGTCCTTGCACCAATGAAGGAAAACTGAAATTGCTGTGAGACTTTAGCAAAAGCAGCCCATTAAGAAGCAACCAGAATTTCAAAAACAGCATTAACTGATTAATTACATATAAATTTGGACACAGAACTGATAAGACTCATCAGCAGGAATCAAATGGACATTATGCTAGATGCAGAGCAACATGGCTTTTTGTCAAATTCTATGAGCCACTGAGCTGGAAATCTGTAGGATGACAGGACAGTCAACTCCAGTGGAAGCATTAAAAAAGCCATTGCAGTTTTAGGAGTAATTCAAATTCTGATAATATTCTTCATATTTGACTGATGAATATTGCTTCACTGGAAATAAATCTAAATCAAAATGTACTTCTTTTAAATGCACACAACATAAAGTAATCACTGGCTAGAAGCTGAGTGCCCTATTTGATTTTTAGATGCTACAAGATAAATCCCTTATTCACATAGGATGAGATTCCACAATCCACCTTGTACAGGAAGATTAAAGTTAAATGTAGGCTTAAATGTTTGTACTGAATAAAGACAGAGAGAACCATATGCTCAAAAATATATTGGATTAGTGATTCAATATTGCACTCATCTCACTGGGTGCAATCATTGATTTCGCTGCAAGAGAAATAAACAGCACAGAACTCAGGAAAAGATATAAAATATATATTTGAATTTGCAGGTTGGGCTGTCCTCTTGGTTGGTCACTTTACCTTTCCTCTAAGAGACAGTAGGAATTAATAGCTGTTGGCCCACATCTCCACCCTTGTTCATAAGGCTTGCTAAGCTTTACGTCTCACTTGTCCTTTGTCCGTACCACTTTCTCTTCCTTAAATCACACTTTTGGTACTACGGTTTGTGGTACAGGAAGTACTGCAGGTTTCAGCAAGAGACTGTTTGGGGACCAGGGAGGAAATGTCCCTAATTAATTTTTTAGGATTCTTTATTTTATCTAAACAGAGATTAGCAGTCTGGAAGGAAAAAGATGTAGAAGCTTCAGGAGAAGCAATGGTTCCTGAATTTCAGATAGAAACCTGCTACAATGTTTCTGTTCACTGAAGAATCACATAATACAAGAAAATAATCTCATTTAAACATGAGATTAGTACTGTTTAAGTCAACTTGTATAAACCTTTTAAGAATTATGTTGTATTTCACAGATATATCTTGGTACAGTTTCAGAACCATGGGTTGAGGGGGTTTTTTGGTTTCACAATCCTACTTAGTATTTATGGTAACTTCCTTGGATACAGATAAACTCTTCTAAAATACTGCTCATGATACTGTAATTTGTATTTCTACAACTACAAAATAAAAATATTACTACAACTACAGAAGCTACAAAAATTTTTCATCAATTTGAAATAGAATGAGTTTCAGTCAGGTGATTAAGATGTCAGGTGACATATGTCCGTGACCACAAGTCTGTTTTTCAGTTGACTCTATCAAGTAACAAGAAAGCTTTTGGCACTCAGAGGTAACAGCTTAATCAGAGACATGATTTCAGTCACAGTATATCTCAAATAGAGAGAAAGTACAAATCTGTGCTTGATTTTTATCCCAAACTCAGTTGGATACTACACATTTCTTCTCAATACTGTTCTGGCATTCCTTTACCTCCTGTCTTACTGTGGGTGTTGTGTTTGCCTCTTTCACATGTGTTTCTGTATAATCACTTCTGAGTCTTGCTAAATTACTTGCTAAATACTAACAAATTGCTTGCAAGTACTCTAATCTCACTGTGAAAGGGCTCTGGTGGAGCTAGACTCAGTATAAAGAAGGTAGACAGAGTCCTCTCTATTATTAGAGAAAGAGTCTATTATTTCTCCCCAGACCTCCCCAGAGTAAGAGGTGGTCTTTTTCTTCTCTGTCCCCAGCTGCACCCAAAGATTTCAAAGACGTGATAAGCTCTAGTAGAAATATGCTGTGATTTTTGTCACACGCTTGGTTGTCCTGGTTAATCAGTATTGTAGGGAGGGTTTGAGTTTTGGGGGCTTGGAGCTGGGGCAGAAGGTTGGCAGGGTAGTGTTTTTTACTGGTTTCAAACCCACATGGGCAAAGCTAGTGCAGAAGAAACCCACTATAGCCTGGGTCATAGCCAAGAAGAAGTCTTCCCCACACAGTGGAACTGACAAACTGCTTCTCTGCCAAGTTTTTCTGCCCTTCTTATGACATAAAAAAAGTATGATTTTCAGTGACCTTCAGCATGGCTGGTAGGTTAGACAAGAATCAGCTGAAAATCCTGAAACCAAATAGGCTGCTTATGCGCTACAGCTGCAACCTGAGATCTAGGTCTGTATCTTAAGACCTTCCAAAAAAGTGAGAGAAAGGGCTCCCCCTCTGACATATAGATAAAATCCAAGCAAGCCTAACAGAACAGTGGAATCATGGTCTTCATAACCATCTTCAGACTTACAGTTTATAGGAGTTCATTGATGTCCTTTCATATCTGACTCAACAAATGTGCTAACTGCTTTTGGAATACCCGTGCTTAATTAACTATTAAGGGTTAAAAAAAAATGCAGATTCCACATTTAATGACATTGAATCATGACTTGTGTGTGCACCTTATTTGCACAGCTATGTTTTTGTATGACATTTCCATTTATCTCCATCAAACTATAAGAAGATTTCATGTACCAGTAAACCACTCCTCTCTGGTTCATATCTCAGTGCTCCAGAATTATCTCTAAATTGCAAAAATACGTGCTTTATTTTTAGAAAACATGATTTTTATCACGCAATCAAGTTTAACATTAATTTAAGATGAAGGATTGCTAGGCTAATTCTGTTTCTTCATGAGCTATATCATAAATACTACGCTTCTCAGTCAGAAAAAAATCATATTTCAGCTTTTACTATAACAAATTGTAGTCCTCTATAATCTACAATTAAAAAAAAATGGAACTGTTACATAGGCATGATCTGGAAGAACTTTCAATTACTCAAATACAGATGATTAAAACCAGCTTGAAAGCAGGAAAAAACCCTCAGGTTTTCAATTAAATGTTAAATTAAACTAATGTGATTGGTTTTCCCCTTAATTAAATTTATTACTAATAAAAGTCTATGAAAAAATATGGTCTTCTACTTAAAAGGTGCTCTGTGAAGTACTTGAAAACACCAAGAAATTTTCTACATTGAGTGACATATGAAATAAGTCAACAGAAAAGAGAAGCTTAATAAATTTACTTTTTGTTCCTTAGTATTTGATCCAGTGTGGATCCCAGACAAGAATGAGTTATTTGCAATATTAGTAGTTTATTTTCCCTAGATCAGAAGATTCTTGTTTTTACAAATCTGTGACACACCAGATCTCATAATTGCCCTCTTTTCTCTACCAATTTTTTTCAGTGACTGTGGGAAACTTTTTCCACAGAAAAGGAGTCAAAAAAGAGGGCCAAGTAAGAGGTTTTTTTTTTAAAAAAAAAAAAGGTTTAGTTAGTTAACTAAATTATCCCCCTAACAATACAAGGATTACCTTTATGAGGATTAGACTGCTAGACTGCTTAATCATTTGCAAAATGCTTTTATGGTAAGTGTAAGACATTATTAAAGACAACCTCCTTCCAAGTATGATAGATACTTGTTTACAGTGATCTGTATTTTGTGTTTGAACTTGACTTTATTCATTCAAGTCATGTCCAGTAAAAGCAAATTAATATCCTTTTAACTCTGAAAGAAAGAAGGAAAAGAAAGGGGAAAAAAAGGAAAGGTTTTATGTGTGTAAAAGAAGGAATAAAACTTCAAAATTTGTCTTAGAATTAAATTCAGATACAACTCTTCCATAACACAACTTGAAACTCTCTAGACAGTCTAACAAGACTGGATTTTCCACAACAAAAATTTTAAATATTTGATTCAGAAAAGATGTAAAAATATATTTCTTCATCAAAGACAAAGCAAATGAGAAAGAAAATGCAATAGTGTAATATTCTATAACTCAATTGACAGGCCCTGTCCTATCACAAGGTGGAGATCTGAATCTGCATTTACCAGTCACTACTGTCATTAGTATCAGGTTACAAATACATCATAAATTAAATATATCTAGATTTTTATGCAAAGACAAAAATTTTGCTAATTTTTTTTAAACAGTTCTTTAACAAATAAAATGTTCCATGCAAAACAAAACTGAAGTAAAAAATAATAATCTTGAAACATATTTTTCTGATTCTCTGGTCAGTTCTGTGTTAAACTGAATTGACTCACTAAAAATTTCAAGGGGAGGACACTGTACAGTTCTCTTGAAATACTGCATTGCATGAGCCAAGCTTTTTCCATTGATTAGTAAAGTATGCATATACTTTTCTACTTTTTAGTTCTTATGCTATCTTTACCTGCATATTATCTGAATAAGTACTACTGCATTAAGCAGGATAGCTTATATTTTTCATATGCAGCTCATTATTCTCTTCAAGGTTATCTCTGTCTTCCTGTCTCTAGTCAGTCAAATTTTGCCCTTGTGAAATAAGTCCAACTACAATTAGAAGGCTAAACTGCTCACAGGGTTTTGCCTAGTGTCTGATGGTCACTAACGTATTCTGAAAAATTTTGTGCATTAATTAAAATGAGGCTTAAATTCTTTTCAAGTGTGACTTCATTAGCTGCATCAAAAATGAAAAGAAACTGAATGCAAATGCTCGCAAATGTATATCTGCATTTGTTTCCTAGGTGACCATGACAAAAGTATCCAGATAAATGCATAAAAGTGAAAGAACACTTTCCACTTTTTTTTTTTAACAAAGTCCATGAAAATGTGTGAACATGTTAAAAGCAATTCATGTGAAGTCTTTAATGCATTCTGAAACTTATTTCATCATATAATATTTGTTACTGAATTTCCTTTAGCTACACAGCCAGCCATCTAAGACCATAGTATCTTCTGAAATAAACGTAGTTCAGACTGACTGGTCACTGGTTTAACAAAGTGCTAACATGCTCATTTCATACTGCAACAAGATTCTCTCGCTGAGCTTGTACTTATGGTAACTGCCCTTATGAGAGTTTAGAACATAATGAGAATGTTACGTTCCCATTTGGCAAAAGGAGTGTAAGTACACGAGGCAGGGCATGTTCCAGAAGGCCTGAATTTTCCATTGGCCCTTATAAATTGTATCTTATTTCTTACACAACAGTAATGCCTTCGATAGAACACAGGATGCAAAGTCAGGTTGTTGGTTTGGTGGGGTTTTTTTTCAACTCCCAATATATCCAGACTATTTCTACTCAGCTTTATGAGGGACAGAGATGACATAGTACAATTAGGAAGGTAAGAACAGCAGCTCTGTTTCTTTGATCCGACAGCCTGAGCAAGTAGTGGATACTGGAGGTACAATGAACAGGACAGCCTAGTCAAATCTCCTCCCTCCCCAGCATAACCTTTTTATGGAGAAATAACATTATTTAGGATGCACTGCACAATAAGGATTTACAATGGCATACTTATTCATTTCAAAGCCCTCAAAAATGTCCCATAATCAATCTCCTTAGCCTGTTAAGCAGTACTTCTCCTTTGATAATTACTTATTTTTCTCTCAGTTATCCTTACTGACAATTTAACACACAATACATAATTATTAATTACAAAAACTTGAATAAATGGCGTATTACATAAACAAACAAAACACTTCCTTTTTTTGTTCTACCGAACTCCCCACCACCTGCCTTTCATTTTTTCCCATATTAGTCTTATTTTCTAGATTATTTCCATTGTAAGCACAGTGAACAGAAATAGGCCTCTGTGCAGATTATTATTATTATTATTATTATTATTATTTTCCTTTGAAGACTGACTTTATCATAGAAGCTGACTCCACTTCCTTTCTTTTAAACAACTCAGGAAAAATAGATAAGAACAAAGATGTGAGAAAAGTCTGACAACACTCAGAAGTCACAAAGGGGTGACCACCCACAGTGCAGAAGAGCTCTCATTACTAACACTGTCTATCACTTTCCTTAAAAACTGTCCTGTTTGACAGAAAATGACAAAGTTGCCTTTAAAAATTACTGGATAGGAACTACGGAAGCTATGATACTGTACCTATAAAAATAAGCCAAGATTTACTTATAAAAATCCGCAGTTTCTTTATTATAGATTCTACTATTGCATGGTCAGAAAATTTTAAGGGCCAGATCTTGAATTATGTGAGGAAAATGTGATTTTAACTCACAAAACAGAATAACTGGTAACATAAGAACTTTTTTCCCACAAATGCTCATATAGTGTGGTGCCAATAGTCCTAACATTACGCTACTTGAAGGTTGATTCACCACATATCCTTGATCAGCTACCTCCAAACTACAGGTAGTTTCAAATCTGCACTACAAAGTGATTTTCCAAGGAGGTCCAGAACAAGAGATTAATATTGAAGAAAGTAGACCTAAAAAATTTAAAGAAAAATTAATGTTAAGCAAAGAATGGTTGGATAAGAAGATGAAGAGAAAGCATCTAACTATTCATGGCCTGTATGGTGTTATTTTAATCACTATAATCTGGAATATTTTCCCATTTTCAGAAATGATTTCTCAGAAAGGGCAGTCAGAGAATTACAAAACTCCATGGATCTATCCACTGTTATTTTATTTGGGGCAATTACAGTCTCTGGTTAATGGGACAGACATATATTCCATTGCTTCCAGTCAGTGTTTGAACTGCAGTTCCTAAAATTTTACGTTATTTTCTACATTTTATATATACATATATATGAGAGATAATTTTCTATAATAAGTTATTATAATAATAAAGCAAAGAATGATCATGTTTAGAAACGTCTACAAGGTTCCAGTCATACGCATAAAAAAAGATAGAAAAGGTTGAATTTACCACAAAGACGAAAAAGTCAGAAGTTTAGATTGAACAGACACAAGAACAAAAGGGTTTATGTTTAATTACATAACAAAATATACATCAAGACAAATGAAGCCTAAAGAACAGTCCAAAGGAAATATTCATATCACAAGTATGTTCAATAACATGAACTATTTAGGACCACACAGATCTGTAAGAGGCACAAAAATAAAATATCTTTCTCTATATACATATAGAGAAAGATATATATGTATACATACATATCTGTATACATATATTGCAGAAAAATTTGAATATCAAAGTAAATATAGATTTAAGTTTATTCTATATTACTCCTTTACACACTATGAGATGAAACTAGATTTTTTTAAATACAGTTTTGCATTGCAGTAAAATCATACAAAGTTTTACAGTATACTTGGAAAAAAGATAGAAGGGTAAATCATGCCATGCCATACTCATTTTACAACCACAAAGTGATTGTCATCATACCTGTCCTCACTCAAAAGTAAATAAGTATCATACACATACTGCCTCCCCCCCCCCCCCCCCTTTTTTTTTAATGCTATACAGTTATGAGTATACAGCTTGGTGAAACACAGCTTTCAATAATGAGGTTTACACTTCATATTGTAAACTAGATTCAGGAGAAAAGGTCCTTCAGGACATTTAGGAAGAATTAGACAAGAGATTAGCTGTAAAACCTAAATTGCCCCATGCCATTCCATATCAAGAAACAGTTCTCTCTAACGAATGCGACCCAAGACATAAGGTGTATAGAAATTCTAGGCAGCTCTGTGTTAAAGAAAGTCTACAGCAAACCAGTACAGCAAAACAGCTAGGCAGACAGACAGAGAGAAAAACCTTTCCAAGTTAACATTACGTAAGTAGACCAGGTACATCTTACCTTTTCTTAAATATTTCCAACTGTATTGGAAAGCATAAAAGCAAATAAATGCTTTTATATTCTCTTAACCTACCTCAGGTTAAGAATTATTTCCAGGCAATAAGGGAACAAAAAAGCATTTATCAATCCAAAATATGACAAATCTAGCCAAGCTCAATAAAACACTCTCTTGGGTATCCCATATCTCTATGGGATATGCACCCCATAGAATCTCGTATTGCAGTTTGAACACAGTTTGGGCAGCAATAATGGAAGAAAAGTCCTTTCAGCAATTCATAGTAACAAGGATATTAGTGTAGCATTAAGTAAGATAGCTGTGGGCACACTTGGACTTTGAGCAGTGTCTTCAAGGAGTTTGTTATACAAGGCCACAGGAATAAATGTATTGGAAGAAATTAACTTTTAAAAATATTTTTTTGGACAGTTGCACGATATGTTAACATTTGTATAAGTAGGACATAAGCAGGTGATACAAGTCAGCATACTATTTCACAGGGATGTAACAACTGCCTGGAAGAATAAAGCAGAATTAGGAATCCTCTAACCGGCAGAAGTATTAGAAAAGAAACTGAACGAACATCATTTCTGTAGCCTATGAAAACAATGACTGAGAACAACCGTTGAGGAGAACAGAAACCAGGGAAGAAAGGAAAGCTAAAGAGCACAGAATAACAAGCACGGATGCAAAAATGACAAAACAAAAAAAATTAATAGGAGTCATTTTATCTTACAGACAGATAGAGGCTTAAGTTGTATGAGATTTAAAAATCTTTAACAAACATTAAAAGAACTGCTGCACAAAACCACCAACAGAAGATATTTCAGTTAGACGATGCCTGACAAATGTAGTAGCATGCATACAAATTCCAGAGACCCAACATACTACTATTACTCACAGAAAGCTCTCCTACTCAAGGCAATTATAATGAGTGAATGAAATTAAGAAGAAACAGCTTGCAAAACTAGTTCCTCCCCACCTTGGGTAATAAAATCTATTGCCCCTGAAATCATTTCACTTAATTCTCACTTGGTAACACATCCCACAAAACCATTTTGCTGAGTGAGATTTAATAAATCTCTCAGCCTGGGATTAAATTTTACTGGTTTATGAACTGTTAAATTGCATTGTATGCTTATTAAAGCTGATGTTTTCTTACTTCTTGACACATTCCCAACTCCACCCTGGGGTACAATTAAGCAAACAGTAGAGATTGTGTTTTCACCCCCAAAAATGCATTCCAACTGGGTACAAAGATATGAGCATCAGCAAGCTACAAACAATGTTCATCTAACTTTTTTAAAAATCAAAGAACTTGTTAGCATAAACTCCTTTTTAAAAAATATGGTACTATTTCAGCTGAATAATCATCACATTAAGGCATAGCTGCTTAGATTATTTATTAACATTTAGTTGCCCAGTGAATTTTAAACAGGATGGCTGTTTACAGAGATGTGTATGTGATTTTAAGTAGAGACAAAACAGATGCAAATTATTTTCCCCATCATCAAAATACTTGTTTTAACATCTGAACAAAGCAAATTATTTATTTCTTATATTATTGAA
>NW_008794211.1:1068761-1136835 GCF_000699145.1 Aptenodytes forsteri | reverse complement strand
AAACAATTTTTTTTTTTGAAATCTATAAAAAGTAGAACTTTTTTTAATAGGCTAGGCAATTTTTTTGGAAAAAGTGTAATTTTGTCTTACACAGAGAGAGAAAGGAAGATCTTCCTCGTCTTACACAGAGAGAGAAAGGAAAAGATCTTCCTCTTTTGCCTCAATGCCTCACAGTTTGATCTCCAATTCTCAGAGAAATGGCAAAGTGGAACATGAAAAAATTACAAATTTTGAGAAAATGTCAAGAGAACAAGAGAATAGGAAAAGCACTCCAAAGGATAGTGATGCTGTTGCCATTACATTGTCATTACATAGGAAAGAATATGCATTTTTTTATTGACAGAATAAAAACATATTTCCCAGCATAAAAGTTTGAAGTGGTAGAACTTTTTTCATCTCACAAAACAATCTCAGATAATCATGTAATTTGATAGGATATTTATGGTGTTAAGAACCTTGAAGTATCTGAAAATGCATTAGGCAGGTAACCACTTATTGCAGCTTGATTTTAACTTACTGGAGGTGAAATTTTCTGACAATTTGAAATTTTGCCAGCAATTAACACAGGAGATGTAGTTAGCAAGTAGCTTTAACACAGGTTTTTCTGAAATAAGAACAGCAGCAGTATTTCTCTCTTCTGCTTGACCTTTGATTCAGGATCTGAATTTCATTTTAGCAAATAAAATGCTAAAGATTGAGAATGCACCCTGAAGTGCACAGGAAAATTTTGAATTATGTTTTCTGACAAGGACACTTAGTCATTCTTGTGGAGCAAAAGCTTAAATCTTAAGTATGAGGGAAAATTTCAGTTAAGGGAATAAGTAGAAAGGGTCTGAGAATATTTAGAAATGCATCTTTTTTTTCAATGTTTAAATTTGATTGGATGACAGTCTGGTTTCAAAGCCAGTCCCTCTACACAAGGTTTGCTATTCTGATGTAAGGTTAAGCTGTGATTGATTTCCTGAACTTTCTGATCAACTTCTCATTCTCACTTATTTTTAAATTAACCATTTATTGAACAGGTTATCTGTCACTGCCATGTACAAGTGTTCAGGGTGGTTTACTTCTTTCCAATCACAGAAAGAGGAAAAAGGTCCCAATATAAATAATTCAGCCTATATGGTCATCTACATTTATCTGAAATAAACACTGTTAACTGTATGAAAAAAAATTAGGCCAAAAAAAAATAGTTCTATAATGATATTTTTTAGAAATTTATTTTCTCCCATTTTCTGTCTTCTAACTAACAAGACTACATAAAGTGTGATTTCATAAGACACTGTAAATGTACCATCATGTCATAAACTCTACTAATCCAAGAAGCAAATGAATTTCAGTGTACTGCTTGCAATAGCAAATGCTGTCTGACTGCATAAGCACTTGAAGAACTGTGCTTATAATATACAGTTAGGAACGATGTGTTATGATGTTAGGTTTCTATATATCCTTAAAAACAAATGTAAATTTTTCAGGTGAAAGTTATTCTGAAGTACTTTCTCAACCTTTCTTCTGAACTTTAGAAATTATGGTATGTGCTATAATATTTTTTGCAATAAAAAAACCCATCATGCTCTTTTATATACCTTAAGGACAGATAGCAAAAACCTAATTACCAGGAACAATGGGTCATTATTTGGTCTTTGGTAGTCTATTTCCTTTCATCTGTTCTCCCGCTCAAAAATCAATATGATTGTGTTCACTGCAACTCCATCAACCACATCCATAATAAAGAGCTGTCTGCTACTATTATATTAGCTCAGTATTCAAGACTTATCACACTCTATGAAAAGTCCCTCTGCATGAGCAATTCATAAGTAATTACAGAAAGATCCTACTCAGCATACACACTGAACACCTTTGTACCCACATGCAGCGCGAAAGTACACCTGACAACGCAAACAACTAGAGAGGCATAAAGTTAGAATAATCCAGAGATTAAATGCAAATCTGATCAAAAATTAAGACAAAAAGCATTCTAAAGAATGAATCCCTACATATTCTGTTATTGTATCCTGTAAAAGTTTCACAATGTTTGAGGATTTCAGAGCTTTTACACCTTCAAATTTTTAAATAAAATGACAAAAATAAATGTATATTGATGACTTTGAAATGCAGAGACAAAACAGTTCTGAGTCTTCATAATAAATTGCCTTCTCCTGCTTTCACCAAGCTCCATTTACATTTCTCTCTCCTTAGAAAGAACTAATGACACAGATTTTAATATCCTCAGCAAAAAACATTACATGTACAGCCTTGCAAAGTTCATGTTTGCAGGAGAAAACAAATTATTAAGCAGTGTAAAACATAACTAGCCCATGAAAGAGTATATATTTGTTTCAAAACACAATCCTGCTTTATGTCAGTCTTCTATAATGCCTTTATTAAGTTATGTCCTATGGCTCTGGTTTAAATAAGTACATTTTTTGCTTTTCAATTAACACCTCCTTAAAATCAGTAATACCCAAAGGAAAAATTATTAAAAGAGACCACTGGCCTGTTATTTAGAAAATCAATCTTTTGTTTAGATTTAGAAAGTAGATATTTCAGGGGTTATTCTTTTTTTAGTTTTGGAAGCATATCCATTTTTAAATTCTTCATTGGTTTTTTTCATTTTTGTATAATCTTTAATCAACTTGTATGTTATATGCAGATCATAGCCTAGACATATTACAGAAGAGCAAAGTGACCTTGTAACATTACATTTTCTTTTCTTTGCAATTGTGCCTCCACCAACTGCATTTCACTGTATAATTGCTTTTTGTTTCAATGAAGTTCTCCATTAATTAGGGTTTGCTTTCAGAATAAACTTTTTAACATGTTATGATGCTAGTTCTAATAATCGGATTCTCATAAATTGACTCCAGTTTCACCATCAGAGTAGACACAGAATTAAATACATTCAGACATATTTGCATTAGACACATTTTGTTTTGATTAAAATCTGCTTATACTAAGTCAATTTATTCAGTGATTGAAAAGGTGTGTTCTGATTTGTGACACTACTTTTCCAGGTTATCTTCTAAAAATGCCCTTATAAAAACAGCAATCTTAGACTGTCCATTATTCTAATATATTAGCCCACAAAAAATTACCTAATTTAAGTACAGCTTCAAATTGTGTTGTTTCAGAAAAAGCTTAATATCTTTTAATGAGAACCTCAATGGCTAATGCTGAGAGGTACCTTGACACTGAAAGCTTAACTGAAGATATAGGTACTTTGAACTCCTTAAATAACAAAGCACACAAAAGTTCAAAGTATAAAGAAAATAAGGATAGACAGATAAACAAAGTAAGGATAAAGAAAAATTATATGGGTGGTTTTTATGCATATGAAATTTTCAAAACTTAGAAGTCACTTGTAGTAATTCAGTGCTAGAAGAAATACAGGCTTACTAATAAGAACAACTCAAAATAATTTTGCTATCATGTTAGACACAGCTGCTGTTTTGGTCAAGATAAGAACCAACCACAATCTTCATAGTGATCAGAATTTTGGATGTATATATGAATCTCGGTATGTCCAATAAAATTTGTAGCAATATACAAAATCCAAATTTGCCCAGTGATCCTTTCCCAAAATTTTGGAGCTCTCTCTCTAAACACAGTTCACTTTCAAAAGGATATTTATATCATAAAGCCAACCAAGAGTATATAATTATCACAATTACTAAACCAAAAATAGGAATTGAAAACTGAATATACTTCCAGCTTTTTCAATACTCCATCAGGACTCCATCCGTCAGGATAACAGTCAAATTTCTGCACTACATCTAAATCTACATTTAAAAATAAAAATGCGTCCAAGCTGAGGCAGAATTTTTAACAAATTTTTTGCATATCTCCGACTAATCTGATGAGGATTTATTTTTCCTGAAGTGTACAAATACCTCTTAACTATGCTTTAGCAAGATTTAAGACTGTAATTTTCATACCATTCATCTTATTTGTAGAGATGTTAATCCCTTTATATTCCAGAAGGTTCCCCATACCTGAAATTACAGACTACATAGGGAAGAAAGGAGAAGAGAAAGAAGACAGAGGAAATCTTCAAGTACATTCTGCTTTAACCTCAGTAACACAAGGATTTCTAGTTTTCTCATTCATACTCACAAACAGTTCTACTAGCCAAATGGCCTTTGACAGATAAACTAGAAGGAAAAATAAGTAAGTACAAATGTGATAAGCCTCATCAATTATTCCAGGTCTTTAGACTTTCTTTGACACTCCTCTACAGTTTCTGAGAGTTCTAAGAGAGAACAGCAAGAGGATCATTCAATTAAACCCTTTTCTATAAAGAGCATAAAAGTACAAGTATTCATCTGCACCTGTAAGAAAATTTCACAGAATTCTATTCCTTCTTACATCTTCAAAGAAAGTATGATCAAAAATTAGTGTTAATAGTTTAAAGTGTACAAGTTTTCAGTTTGCTGCTATCACTCAGCTCATTTCTGTGCATTCTGATCCTGAAGTTGTTTCTCAGTTTTAGCTATCTCAGCACTACACAATGCACCATCCTTTAGAGGGATCCTCACTTGTACTAAGCCAGTCTTATATGCCCTCACTTGTCTAAATTAGCCCAAAGAAGCACCATATTAATCAGATTGTACTGAAAAAAAAAATAATTTAGGTATAGCAGAATTCAAAGCAGTGTCAGGTTTCTTTACAAGGCAATAGGCACACTCCCTTAGTTTTTATTACCTCTTGGCTTCTTCTTCCAAAGACTGCCAAATAGTGTGATGGGGGGTTTTGTCAAGAGACAACTTAAAAATGGAAAACTAAATCTAATTATTATCAAAAGATGGATTTTGGTAAGAGTTTATGAAGATACTTTTATAATTTATGGCTCTATACTGTATGTTGATATTTTAAAGAAATTATTTTCATGAGGTGTTAAGAGTAACTGGTGCTTTGGATAGTTATAAGGAAATAATTTGTTCTGTCTATTATACATAGTAAAGCATGCAGACATTTCTGTGGGAAAATACCTACCTAACAAACAAAACACACTCTACATGTTTTTGTAATACATGTAGATATATATTAAAAAAAAATTAAGAAAAATCTTTACAAATTCAGTGTTTACTACATAGAAAGTAATGGTTGTAAGGATGTAAGCTTTACCTCTCTTGTACACATGCAAGTTTTAATTTATATAACCACAGAGTGTATTTTCTACAGGATCCCACAGATACACATATGAAGTCCAGTACAGCTAGGACAGATCAAAATCCTGCTCCATGAGGATTACAGAAGTGCATTTGCATCAGATGCAGTAAAAAGCTTCTAACTTGTGGAAGCAACATAAAATTCATTGATACTCTCCACAAAATTCCAAGCTTCTACTTTAACATAGGGAATGCTTGCACTTTTCTAGGGAAAGGTTGCAAAAACCAAAAAATTGAATGCTGGAAACATAATATTTCTGCCCTACTTCTCTACCCAGAACTGGCTAATCTGATTTAGCTGAAATTTTCTCAAATACTTATCCCAAGAGATACATCTGCTCCGAAAATATTCAGCTGTGTGGCTACAGTGTGACAAAACTCTAAAAAAATGAAAGAAGGCTATATTTGGAAGTCTCTTTTATTAATATAAAGAAATACATCAGTCCTGTCTCTAAAACGAAGTGGAAGTGATTATTGATCAGGTATGGAAAAATTACAGTAAAAAAATATAATATTTGTATGCCCCCCCAGAAATTGAACGAACTCAAAATATACTGCCACAAAATTAAAATCACAAAGGATCATATTTAACATAGATGCCTAATGTTATGGTCTTAATGAAACTGATTGTTTCGCAAAGAATCCTGAACAGTAAATTAAAACAGGTTAATAATTTATTATCTTATTTTCTTCATCTATTATTTCCTAGACAAACTTTCATGGACAGTGGAATGATACACATTCATAGAGTAAAATTGTTTCTCCTGAAGTAGTTAATCCATGGTGTTAACTTCTGCCCTTGATGAAGAAATTTTCAGATATCACAGTGTGCAGGAAATGTCATGGTTGTTTAGGAAAACCTTTCCTGAATGATCATAAATGGTTTGAGGCAGCAGGCAGCATACAAATGAGGTCTACAAGACAGTAGTTTCTTCATTTTAACATGATTATCTATTTCATCTCATATTTTAACAAAACAGGGAAGGTCTGAGTAATCTAAAGCTCAAAAGGTAGATATTTCAATCTCTCAAATTTCTTAGCAGTTGATTTCTTTACAAATTTTTATCTAATATTTAATTAAAAATGGAACAAAAAATTATCCAGTTACAAAAATCACAAGAAGCCTTTAAGTTCCAAAAAGGTACAACTATTTGCAGATTCATCAGAAAGAAAGTGATGGAAAAGGATTATTTCTGCAGAGAATTATTTCTGTGTGAGCCCTTTATCTTGAAAGATCTAAGAAGAACCAATCTGTCAATACAGCGTAGTAACTGAGGAATCTCACCTCACAGAGCTCTAGCTTACCACAAACATCGACACAGGAACGGCTAAGTCTGATGCCAGAGCCATTAGCAGGACAAGACTGCCAAAGCATAGGTCGGAAGTACTTGTTAAGCATTTCTCAATTCTCATCCCTTTTTATTATGTTTTGCAAAGAACTGCTTACTTTCTAGATGTGGAACTGTTTTCCTCTTGCAAGTGTGTTTCCACGAATAAGTTGATGTATAAGAGTCCATTTTCATAAACATTTAGACAAATTAATGTGATTCAAAGGCAAATGCTTTCAACAGGCTTGTTTTGATATTTTAAACAAGTATTAAGCCTATATTATTTACTTCCCTTTCTGTCTATAGCATTTTCTATGTCTATTTTTGGTTTAGTCTCTCACCGAAACAAAAACAACACTTGTCCACTCATTCTCCTTTCATTAAGGTTTGTTCTCACCATAATTTTGTAAGGCTCCATTACTCTGAAACGTCTATCACAGATTTTCTTCTCAATCAGCAGCAAGTTTTTGAAGTGACTCTCCTGATTGTTCCCACATACCGGTGTTCTGATTCACGTCATGGAGCAGTCTCATAGTGCATGAATCAGGCTCTTTTAAGACAAAATTCACTGAAAGATGTGATCTAGGGCTGTACTTTATGTGGTCCATCTGCTAATTGGCTTTGTCCGAAGGAATGGACTAGAGATAGTCTGAAGCAAAATAGCTGAAAATAGAAAAGTATGAAATAAGAATAGTCAGGTCTGAAGCAAAATAGCTGAAAATAGAAAAGTGTGAAATAAGAATAGTCAGGGTTTTGGCACCAACAGCTTTGCTTTATGGGGCTGCCCCCACTGGGCCTCTTCATTTGCTAATGTAGCCATACTGTAGCTAAATTCCAGTGATCACTTGAGAAAACCTGGTGCCATCTTCAAGTTCATTCCATTTAATTATTATTCTGAAAATATTAACCTTATCTTCACTTTGTCTCTAATTCCAGGGTGCAACTCCTGACCCTGTTTACTCAAAGAGAGAAAAAAATCCACCTCTGACCTGAAACAAACAAACAAACAAATCATTCTGCCCTGAAAGACTGTCAGCTACTACGTTTAAAGTATGAGGAACTGAAAAATCGTAAATTAAGCATTTTCAACTATAGAGATATGAAGAAGAGGGGAGAAGCAGCATGTATATGCCATTTATTTATGGTAGATAATAGCTTTTTATAGCGGTCAATAAAGGGTTGGGTTGAAAGCCATTTGTCAGACTGCACACATGCACACAAACTGGAGATGGGAATGGTTGCCGTTGGCTCTAACTGTTAAAAAACAGTTATCAATCTTCATCTAAGTCTTCACGGAGCTGCTCTTGGTGAGCAATCGATATTGCATTTGCCACAATAGCTCATTCAATTATTTTCATCCTAAATATCCTGTTAGCAGGGGGAAAGTCTTCCTGATTTTAATTAATTTTGAGATCATTGATTCTTTGCCTTTTCCTTTCCTGTGGTTACACATGCAGACACAAATGCACAGACACACACTTTAGCCTGCAGGTTATGTAAGATATATGACAAGTCCTTGGTGAAAACCCTGCATATTACTGAAGTATACCTAGATGACATGCAGCTTCACTTTTAAATCTTTAACCATCAACTGCTGCAAATGAGCCCCTGGCACCTAAACATAGTTGGGCAAAACAGTAAATTGAAAACCGTGTTTGCTGAATAGTTTTCAATTAGAGTCCTTAAATCAATAGGCAGTAGGATATCACAGCCACAAGCCTGCTGTAAGTTATCAGAGAAACACAAAGACAAAAAATGGAAGTCAGAGAACCAGAAAATAGTAGTAGAAATCATGAACTTATATTACATTTTTAAAATAAATACAAATCTTGGCTCGATGGACATCATTAACACCCAAAATGAAAATGCATTAGGCCCTACAGTGCCGTGTCACATTTCCTCTATGTTAAATACTAGAAAGAAACAAGACACAATGCAAATCTTTCAATAAGGAAACTTAAAAATTTGTAAAAGACAAGCCCTTAACAGAAGTGCAAGAGAAAAGGCTTAGTCTAGATACCCTAAGAGAATAATGCATCTTATACATGAGAAACCTTGCTTCCTATTCTGGGAGAAAATTGTTAACCTTGTTCATCCCTACATTGTAAATTGATGAGTTGACTGCTCTCAGGGTACCCAGCAAGAGCCTGGGAATCAGGAAATGGAACTCAAACAGTCACGAATCCAGTTTTTCTCTTACAGGAACATATGTATTTCTATCTAAAAAGAGATGACAATGAGGTAAAAAAAGAAAACTTGGAACCAAAACAAAAAACGGAATTGCTACTTGTTCTGTGTACAGAGCTACCTGTATTAGGGATAGTCATGCATAAGGAAAGTGGCCCTTTAAGAAAGAGGAAGTTTCTATTTAAAAACACTCAAGAAAAAATATGAATAGCTGCAAAATTGTATAATAGGTGCTTGAAGATCAGATGGATTAATTTCAATGATATGTATAACCTTGTAATTTGATTTGTGTCACTTCCACCTTTTCAAGAAAAGGAGAGGAAAAAGAAAAGCAATCTGTAGTAAATAAATTGACAACTACACTAATGAAGACTGATTAAGATCTACATACATTCTAGAGCGGTTTAAAAATCTCTTCAGTCATAGCTCCACTGCCAGAGATGACATTTTATTTATAACTAATAATAAAGCAGCTATATATGATCATTCTCATTTAACATGACATGGAATAATCATGAAGTTACTTAGGTTTATAACAAGAATGTAAGTCCACAAGATGCCAGTGCATCAGAAGCAAGGCAAAACCACACATTTCATTTTAATGCCACTATACAAGGGATAATGTTTGCTGGATCAACCAATGTCAGAAAAGACACAGTATTGCTGAGGAGAAATTAGAGAAACAGTACAGGGATACAGAATATCTCTCATTAGCCTGTTTCTAGTTGCAGGGCAATCTTGAAAAGAGTGGCTGCCCTAGATAGAACAGCCAGTTTTATACCTTTTCCATCAACATTCTTAGCTTAGACCTTGGACAGTATTTCCACATGCACCTCTTCATCACAAAATGCTTTTCTCCATTATCTTCCCCTGGAAATGGTAAAAATTGCCTCTAGAGTGAAGCCAGTCATTACTTTATCTAACCAAATGCAACTTAAATACATTTAGTTTAAATTCCAGAAGTAAGTGCAGTCAATTACTTTTTCTTTACAAAGTAAACAAAATAAGCATTTAACATAATTTCAGTTTGTTAAAATCCAAACAAAATTATCAGATTGGAATACTGGTAAAATATCATCACTAGATTCTCCTTGGATAAACTATACCTGCCTAACTAGCTATATATTAAAATTCTGAGAAAGCCACCATCTCTGCCCCAATCCACTAAGCAGTGTATAGTATTAACACAACAGAAGGAATTTAGAATGTAGACTTTTGCTTGAAAAATAAAAGATGGGAAAAATAAACCCAGGAAGCAGTTCTGTACTTCAGAGACAAATACAGTTCCTCTCGCAGATGTTCCTCAGGGAAATAAACAGCAGCAGCAAGGCCAAGTGAAGAAAACTTTCTGAGATGCAAAGCGAGATTGTAAAGTACTCTACCACACGCTCACATTCCTCTGGAAACTGTTATCCTGCTCAGACAAATCCAACTCACTAAAACTGACAGTTGTGCACTGCTCTTTTTTCTTAAAGGACTAACATTAGGCAAAACATATGAAGTGAAAGTATCTTTCAAGAGGCAAACTAACTCAGATACTATCTAATCACTGCTGCTAAAGGAGGGAGTATATGTTGAGGCTCCAGCCTTTTTCTTGCCTGTGACTAGCACGAGATCTGCTGAGAGACTGTTTTTTCAAGCTGTTTGTTACATTCTTAAAAAGAAGAGAGAAAAAGAAAACTGAACCACCAAATTATCCTTAGAGAGCAGTAAATATATGGAAAAACCTCTTAAAGACTGAACACCTCTTAAAATACACATTTCTGAAGATTTCAGAGCTATTATTCGGATGTACATAATCACATGTGGGTTTGCGTATGGATATTTTCCAAATGTACTGCCTTTTAAACCATTTGATCCTGGTGAACTGTAGGTTTAGAGAACTAAAAAAAACCCTGATTCATCACAAAAAAAGGAGTTTTAAAAAACCATTTGAGATAGAATTAATTTACGTAACTTTAGCCATATAAAAACTACCAAGAGAGCCATGAATTAAAAACAGTGATTCATCTGGTTATCCTGAGTTTAGAGGGAGCTTAGACATTTAGCTTACATTGCATACCCTACTTTGAGAGGAAGACTCTCTTGAAAAACTTCAAACACTTCAAACTTTAAAACTTAAGATCTGAATGGAAACCATACTCTGTAATTTCTGTGATACAAATCAACCTTCATTATATAATTACAATAAGTTCTAATCCACACAGTTAGCTCCAAGGAACCAGACTGTTTCATTGGATAATATTGTATTCATTTTAAAAGTTAGACAGGATGGTTCACAGCTGTGGTGATCCACAAATACGGATTTCTGCCTCAGCTAAGCAAATGGCTCTCTAGGTGAACTGCAGCAGGTGCTCCATTTCTAAAAGGGTTGAAAATACGTGTTGCTTCTTTTAGAGGGCGATTTCAGATGTATAAATGAGAAACAACAGATCAAACAATACTCCAAAGATACTACTGTGAACAAGCAGCAGCTGAACACAGTACTAGTTTTCTCAATCCTGTCCACTCTTCACTGTGAGAGCTGAGAAAGGGAACAGGAGATGTCCCATTTAGCAGTTATCTAAAGTACTTGGATAATAAATAAAACATTTTATGTTAATTGTAATAGACCAGGCAGAACAGAAACCACACTTGTGCTTATTACTGTAATCCAAGCAGTAAAAGGTAAACTAACATTTTTTGCCTCAAAAACTTTGTGTTTTCCTATTTACTTCAAGACTATGCAAAACAAAAAGAAGATGCAGGACATATCTTAAGAAAAGGAGAAGCTAACTAGATTTCTGAAAATGAAGATGCAAAGCCCATTGAGACATCCTACCTTTGCTTATAATCATTTTCATTTTTAATAGGAGTTAGAAGGTAGTATTTCACAGTCTTAGCGTGTACATGGCCTCATCAGCTGTAAACTCATTCATATTCCTTGCAGCCACCCAAAGTATGACAGCAAGAAGCTTTTTCACATTTCCTAAACGTTACTGTCCTGACCTCCCCTATTCTGGAGCCAGCAGTTCAGATTGTCCCAGTCCTGTCCTGTAATTCAAAGCACTGCGCAGCATTCTATTGAGAAATTTTAGCAATATTTGGAAATGAGCACCTGTAGAGAGGCTTGTTTCCTTTGACATTCTTTCACATGTTTACTTAAGCACACCTCCCTAGCCCTTATCTGGAAGGGACTTGCCACTAGGATCACATAGAAACCTAAATGTGACAGGTAACTGTCTCAGGAAAGGGATACTGTACAGATTGACAGATGCTAGAGATCTTTGGAACAACTGATTAAGATGCACAAAGGTAAAGTGCAAGAGAAAAAATTTTTCTCGGAAAAGAGTAATGAGAGAAGATTAATTTTTTTTTGGGGGGGGGGGGGGGGGGCAGAGTATGAGAGTCCATTATCTCTGCTTGCAGTGCAAATGTGCTTATCTGTCCAAATGTAAAAATTTGGCAGTTCACACTTTGCAATGGAAAAAAGGGGGGGGGGGGGAACTTCAGCAAACCCCCCAGATTACATTTACTGACTGAAACACTACAAAACTGGTGAACTGAGGATTAGAAAAGTAGAGTCATATGTACAACATATAGAGAAGGAAGGAACTCTATCAATAATGCAATTTAAATGGGTCCCAGCTATGTTAAGCAAAAAGTGTGATGTCAATGCATACACACAAATGGACAATAAATAAGCTACAGAGCTCAAGAAAAGAAGAAAGGACTCAAGGAGATTCTCTTTCCTGCTTATACTGGAAACCTTTCTTACCTATAATGCTAAAAGAAATGAGAAAGGATCAGAAGGGTTAAGCTAATCTTATTACTTTACTAGTAGCTTCTCAGGGTGAGGTCAACAGAGGTGCTTGTATACCTAAACTTGTTTTAGCTACAGGTACAAATAAAGTGGCAGAATAAATGATTTTTGGATTAAGGAAAATTCAAACTAGATAAACTACACAAACATGCAACACTTCTGAAACACAAATGCATACAATGTGGTTATATCTAGTTTATCAAGTTCACAGATGAATAACACAGATATTAAGCACTGCAAAAAAAAAAAAATAAATTAAGCCATTCAAGTTCTTCCAAAATAGATTACATAGGAGAAATTTTTTAAATCCAGATTACAAAGGAAAAAAGCTTGCACTTTTCTAATTAAATGCATAATCATGGATGCAGATCCATGTTAGCAATGCTAAATGGCTTCTGCTTTAATGAGCCATTTGAAATGAAATGGTTGCCTGCAATTAGACATCTGCAGTCCAAGGACAGCAAGCCAACTGTGTAGTCTGGCTGCCAGAATTACAGTTGCATTCCTCAGCAGGACAATGAGGAGAATGGATAATTGTAATTATAACATATACGTCCCTTAGTGTTCTGTGGCTGAAAGAGTGTGAACAAGGGCTCTTAATACATTTAATTGCTGGCTGCTAATAAAGGGTTGTCAAAAAAGAGAACCATTTTTAAAGTGCATTCCAATTCCATTAAACATCACAAACCAAGGTCACTAACTACCCACCTGAGGACTAATCTCCAAGGAAACTGCCTCTTAGACCCTGCAAATATCTAGTCACACAGGCTTGGTGTTCAAAAAGTTGCAAGCTGATATGAAAGCAAGTTGAAGAGATGGGAGACAACAGAGCCATTATTCTAGAGGGTTTAGTACATGCTGTAACTTCTCTACTCGCATTCACTTTGTAAAATCTCTTTGCAAGCTTTTTCCACTAAAACTTGAACAAAAATCCTAAATACTTTTTAGATCTGAGTATTACTATCTCTTTCCTTACACGCTTAACATATCTGAATAATTCATATATCAAAATGTTTCCATTCCCTCACAGGAATAAGAGAAAAAAGGAACTGAACTTTATCTATTCAAACTCAGTGCAGAAATGATAGCTACATTCTCAGACAGGACACTTCTCTCACCTGGCCAAATCATAAATAAAGCAAAATAGGATTTAATTACCTTCAGATTTTATCTTTCATTCAGTGATGCTCAACTTTGCAATTCACTGTGAGGATTCAAGAGTGAACACCTTATTATTTCTTCTGTTTGCTGTATATTCTGAACATATACTGAAAATTCACTGTGATTTTACTATATTATAAGATCTTCTGTAACAAGCAGCTGCCTCAGCTGCTCTTCTCTGTGAAATCTCACTGATTTTTTTTTTTAATATAATTCATTAATGGTGCCAACAAAATAAGTGAGAATATTGTGAAGAAATAAGTTCTTCCAAGCTTATACACAGGCTATCATCTCCAAGTTATTAGGTAAGATTTCTTTAATGTAATTGCTTTCCTCTATTTTTATTTTCATCAGTTCCTAGACAAAGTTGAAACTGAGATTTTTACCCTTCTTGAATAGAATAGATTCAATTATCTAAACATGCCACTTGACTAATTCATTGGATCCTCTTAAATACTTCTCCCAAGGTGAGCCAAGCAATTTGCTGAATTTCTAAAATTTTAGAAACCATGGAAATGATATTTATTCTAATACTCAGTATCATTACACTGAACCTTTAAGCACCCAGACCTCCAAATGGAATCCACATGCCTTATGCAACTCTGTACGCAAGGCACAGAAACAGAGACATTTCAGAGCACGATTCATCTTAGCCAGCACTCCAGTTGAGCTAGCCAGTAGCGACTGCTCAGGACAAAAAGAAATCCTAGTCTTTTTTAAGACTTAAATATTTGAGGAAGTGTGGAATCTCCATAACACAGGCATCTAAAGTCTGGAAACCTCTCCTCCTCAGAAGGCCTCAGCCACTCATTTGTAAAGAGACAGACAACTCATTCCTTTTGACAATTTTGCCTCCATTTACCCAGGAAATAGAGAAAACTCATGTCCTCCTTTGACTGGCAGATGGGAGGCCTGGTGGAGTATAAGAGAGTAGGTAGAAAATTACTAGATGTCTTGGTGTGGATGAAAAAATTAAGTTACTAGACTCTAGCCTCCTAAAAACATAAAATCAAAGTTTGGTTTCCAAGTGCTACCTAAGAACAGTCGAAATACAAACATTCTACTCTTGTCTGAGAACAACTGTGTTCAATGTAGATGACCATGAATAAAAGCTAAAGCAACATAAGAGAAAAAGGATTTAGTATTAGAAGATTCTGGACAGAAATATTAACATTTTCCAGGTCTTATAATTTCACCTTTTTCTTCCTTCAGTTGAGGGAAGAAAATATGAGGAGGACATCTACAGTTTTGCAGGTCAAAAGCTAACTGGGCTTAAAAATGCCAAATGTAAAACACCATGCTGAGCATAAAACACTAAAAATACTGAACTTTTGCATAATTATATATTTTACTTAAGCTTACTGTTCAAAAATGCCAGAATAATTTCTGTATATTGACTATTTATTACCTTCAGCACTCTTATTAATTTTTACCAGTTAAAAAATCTCTTGTCTTCATTTGAAGGTGCTTCAGTCATCACCATAAACCACCTGTGATTCTTCTGCTGTCTACACAAGCAATTATGGATGTTTACACTCTATGCTGTCATACTTCATTCCTTATTTGTATGCTCATATGCACTGCATGTTTATTATCAAAACACAGCTCCAACCAATTCATAAGGACATAATGCAGCTAGTTCTTTTTAAAGCATAAAAAATAAAGCACCACTTACAGAAGCTATCCCTTTTCACTGACTTTCATTAACTGCTGGAATATCACTGACATATTGCTACAAAGGAACCAACAGTGTATATCACACAGTTGTTCTTCATTTCCTATTAGAAGTGCAGAGCAGCCAAGCAGAACTATATTTAATGAGGACTGGATGTCTTCCTTGGACATTGTTTTCATAAGGGGTTATTCAGCATACAACAGTTATTTCTTGAATCTGGCCATGGAGTAGAAAAGTGCTGTAATTAGTGAAGAAATTCTTTTCTTGTAATGGCTCAAAGTGAAATAGTTACTTCTGAGCAAAGCAGAATAAGAAAAACAATACCCTCAAAAAGTAAAAGCTAAACTGATAGTGTGTGATTTCTAAGGAGAAAAATTAAAATTCCAATATCCAATTGCAGTTTTGTCTGTAAAAAGTTTTCTACTTGCTTAACATTAGTTAAATATTTTTCATATATCAGATGGAAAAATATTACTCCAAAGATGTTTTCACCATGCTCATATTACTTTTTTACTGAAGTTGTTAATAGAACAACCCTAGCAAAAACTGAATTTTTCCTTTATATATCTGCCAGACACACAAGGTTTAACTCTACTCTTAACTGTGCTCAAATTACTGGATAAACTTTCCTGCATCTATTTTGATGCAGCCCAGGATATGGTTGGCCTTCTGGGCTGCGAGCGCACATTGCTGGCTCATGTCCAGCTTTTCATCCGCCAGGACACCCAAGCCCTTCTCGGCAGGGCTGCTCTCAATCCCTTCATCCCCCAGCCTGGATTGATACCAGGGGTTGCCCCAACCCAGGTGCAGGACCTTGCACTTGGCCTTGTTGAACCTTATGAGGTTCACTCGGCCCACTTCTCCAGCTTGTCCAGGTCCCTCTGGGTGGCATCCTGTCTCTCAGGCGTGTCAACCTCACCACTCAGGTTGGTATCATCTGCAAACTTGCTGTTATATAGTAGCAGAATTTTTTATATTTACATTGTTAGACATAAGAACAGAATTTTTGCTGTTCTCTGAACAATATTTAGCATTTAAAATGTATTTACATCTGTACCAGATAGCTATCTAAAAATGCATTGAAAAAGGTAAATCATTTAATCATACAGAACTCTGGTCCAACAGAGGGGGTTGTAATATCCTTTGTTGAAACAAGACAGACAATGTTTTAGACTAGATCCAAAGATATGTCATAGGAATTAACCCTTTATCCTTTTGGAAAGGATCCTGCCAGGTGCATAGCTTCAGCTATTTATTTAATTTTTCAAAGCTCAAATCTGTGAACAAAACCTACCAGTCTATTAATAAAACCCCTCATTCTATGATTCCGTTAGATACCCACTTTACATTTAGACATAAATAATTATTCTTAGTTTTGAATAACATCTTTGTGCACTGTCTTAAGGGAGGTTGTGTCTATAGGGATAGCTGACTTCTAGTAGTAATTTCTAATTTAATGTTTATAATGAACTAAACAAATGGAAATTCCACATATTAATGATACATATTCTACACTAAAATCTATCTGTACTGTCATAAAAGCACCAGCCAATCACCCTGTTCTTCTTGTTTCCTATCTCTCCCAGGTAAAGTTATCTTTAAATAATATTTTATTTATGGCTGTGGCAAAAATAATTTTAAAAAATCTTCTGAAAACTCACAAATTAACCAGTGGTTCAGTTTCACAGCCTATAGCACAAATGAAAGACAATCACAGAGAGTTTTAAAAAAGTCTACAAAGAAAATATCATTTAAAATTCAGAGGTTGTTGACATCAGCAGACTTGTGCCTAAACAACCACGTAGATGTCTGGACCTTATACATAGCCATAAGCCACATTCTAGTACACAGTAACCAGAGTTATTATACAGAACTGATTTCAGAAAATAACCTTAAAATCTAGAACATGCAGTTCTAGTTTTGTCAGGACTCGATATTTTATTATCATGCTCCTGAAATCCACCATTCTTTAAGTTTGTGTGGTCAAGTTATTCTGTCAACTATCAATTCTGATTTTTAAAAGTATGTTCCTCAGAAATATAGGGTAAAAACTGAAAATATACATACAATTTAATCCTACAAAAATGGACCCAAATTCTAATATACATTTAACATATAAATGATTTCCTACAAATAATCATCATTGGGTTTCAAATTTTTGTTAAAGCACATTTTAAGTCTTAAAATGTGTATGCTTCAAATTAGCATTCTTTTGCCAATTTGCCAACCTTTACTCCTCTCCTCTCTGGTTTCAGCCACTGCCAGGTTCTTCAGGACAGAGTAAGTCATTAGTTTAGTGATCAAATGATTGTGAGGTTATATGTATACACTGTTCCTCTCTGAACATAATAAATCTGATCCTGCAAAGGCAGTTTTCTTCAAATCATGGCATGCTGGAAAGCAGTCCAGTCCTATTCAAAGTCAGTTTCTGAAAACTCCAGTTTCAGATATATTTTTGAGACTGCACATATAGATCATGTCTGTATAGTCATGTTCATGCCACCTTTCTTGTAGTCTGTGATTCAATTTTATATTCATCAATCACATACTGAAGGGGGTTACAAGTTCATAGCAAGCAAGGGAGCTGGACGGCACGTGTTATGAATATCGAAGAAAACAGTTTCATAATCAGTGGGGATTAAACAGAAAATTAAATAAATCAAGTAGAAAAATACGCTAATTAATTTTTGTATGTTTGGGTTCTGGGGGAGGGGGGGATGGTATTTTCATTAACAAACAAACCCCAAATTTTAAAGTGAGGCATGACCCTTCTGACCATTAACTGCTATATGAAATACCATAAATTAAGCAATAAACAGTAATAGAAGGTATGGAGTTTATTTCTATGTACAGAAATGGTATTTAACTCATTTCTAAATGTTCTGAAAATTTAAATACATGTCTCTAGTGGTTAATAGACTGTAAGAAACGAATTATTCCTCAATATTTGTATCATAGATAAACAATTACAGCACCATTACTATCAGTTACAGCAAATTTGCCAAGGACTGAAGCTGTAGTCGGTATGTATGATAGTTATACACACCATCGTGGGTATTAGGACACTTGCAAGACTGTGAGTGAACCGATAAAGCAATACTAACACTAAACATCTGGTAGCTGCTAGCAAATACACAATACTATAAAAAGGACATTTTCAAGTCAGGAGAGACTAGAACAGATCTTTGTACATGGAGGAATACTGAAAACACTAGCACAAATGCTTAACTGAGCCAATGATAACTTGCATATATTCTGCTAAGGTTTTAGGTTTTAATTTTTTTATTATTATTGTTTTTACTGGTTTGGTTTTTTGTGGGGGAAAAAAAGAATAGACAGTTTTACTGTATAATCATTTAACATCTAAGTAATCAATCTCTCTTTCTCTGCACTTCTACCCCACTTCTCTGTTTTAACATACTGTACTAGCAATGTTCAAGAAATAGCCACCGATGTAGACAGTGGTAAAGTGAGTTTTAATGGCTTTATAGATAACATTAAAAATATCTGGCATAACTTTTCAAAACACAGAAAAGAATAAAAAGGAGAAAATACAGATGAACACTCTTAGCCAGCTCTTATGTGATCAGCCATCAGGAGGTAGGTTGAAGAGAGAAAGGGCAACAGCAGTGGAGGGGAATGTGTTAGAAAAGGTGCTCTACATTTTTCCAGGTGTGATACTAGGATAGAGGTTTCACAAATATGAAAGTCCTAGATGAAAAGAGGCAAAGAAGAGAAGCCTGGCTGAATGCTTCCCTGGAGGCAAAGAAGAGAAGCCTGGCTGAATGCATCCCTCAGGAAATGGCTGCCTCATCAGTCTTGACTTCCTGAGAATTCACACAGGAGAGATGCCCTAACTGTATTTAAAAAATTCAGTGACAACTGTTACTGCCTTACACACCACTTAATCACTTAGGAGACACAAATCCATAGGAAACAAGGTTTCCTTACTGCTAGTGCTCCAGGTACTACTTATATTATTGTAATGATGGAATGAAAGTAGAATCAATCAAGCAGCCAGGTTCACACTACTGGCAGCAAAAAGAGTATATCCATCGTATTACTTCAGTGCCAACTCATAATGGTCTAAGCAGAACATAAGAAATACAGCAATTTTCTATGTTATTTTTGGAATTCAGAAGCACATTTATGCATTGCCAGAAGTAGAATGGTTTGTAAAATCTAAAACTTGCTGTAGGGCAAAGAAAGTTCAGTTCATGCAAAATTCAAGCTGTGAATATATATAGTGACAAATACACACTAGTCAATGCTTTTACCACTATGGGTAATTCTCTGTCTGAACTTCCATCAAGAATTATGTAAGCTCAATATGGTCATAAACCAGAATTTGCTTTCAGTATAATAAACATTTATAAATTATATGCTGTGTTTTCAGTTTCAGGATGGCCAAGGTTACAGGGATTCTTTTTTGTTGGTATTTTAATTACAGAAAGCATCTTCTTCCCCACGATGATTAAAATACTTTCATATCCTTTTCCAAGTATTTTTAATATTGCATGCTTTTATTTTACCTAAAATATTCCCAGTGAGAAGAAAATAATTCCTCAGTGAGAATGTATTTTAATGCTTCATTAGAAAAAGTTTTTTCTCAGACTTCTTTGAGGTGAAACTGTTTGGGGCTTTATTCCTATTATTATTATTATTACCTAGATATGGATTTCCTGTGAGAATTTTCCCTCAGTCAGATGAAAGGGAGTCACTGCGGCATTAGAAACTTATTTCAATGACTGGTGATCCTGGTGAAAACTCAGATCATCTCTGGTGATCTATTAACATCCATAGGGATATTTACGGTGGCAGTCAAAGCAATATTGCTAAGAGGGCAATGCACTATAGGAAATGCCTACAACAGAAGTTTGCCACTCCCAGCTGCCAGTCGACCAGCAGAGTGTAAAGTTAACTCTCAGTCTGGTTTATTCCTTTATCTTCTCTTTATCTCATGAGAAACACCTGCCTTTTTTAACAATTCCCTCTCGATTGTAAAGAACAGGAATCTGAAGAAAAGCCAAAGCAATTATTAGTAATGTAAGCATTTAAATCCAAAAACATGGTGAAATTCAACTCCCCAAGGAGGAACAGTATGCATGTTATATCAGGGTGGTTTTATCTTTCATTCCTTCGCTTAAGTGTATGAAGCTAGGTTCATGAAATGCAGTACTAAGTGAATGCTTAGAACTTAAATCTACCAGTATTCTAGCCATTTTCTGAAATACCAGTGTGTAGAAAAGAGAACAGATCATCTCAGTTTCATAAGCATCATCTTATTTTAAAAAAATCAGTAAATAATCATAATGCCTAAGAGAAACCAAATCAGTAATCCCAACAAAAGGGAGATACATTTTTCAAATAAAGTAGCTTAAATAGTAAATTTACTCTAATTAATTCTTTATTTGGGGATTTTTCATAAGTTTCGTCAAGCCATTGTGAAAACACAACTTTCATTTCTGCATCCTGGATCCATACTAATGGGTATTTAATTGATACCCATTAGAGTTCCATGAATGAACTTGTTGCTTTATGGTCATTTAAGTACAAATTATTTTACTTCTCTGCACATTGTTTATATTTATCAGATAGACACATAAATAGTTTATCTACCAGTCAGGTATCCCCAAATAAATCCAATTTTTCCAAAGTAAAATCACTAGCTTTCACAACAACCAAAAGCTAAGACTGCGATCATAAAGCCAGCAGTAATGTAACTGAAGATTTACTTCTAGAAAGAAGTCTATTGCCTACTGAATATTTTTCTTTGTGAAAACAGTTCACCTCTACTACCTCAGCACAGATGATACTGCTCAAAAACCTACTCCAAGTATTCAAATTGCATTTTTTAAAGTAGGTATAGCTTAAAACTAGAATTAAATATTGGCATGAGAAACATATTAGAGAGAGAGGGTAGGAGAAAAATAATACAGGTATTAAAGGAGATAATTATTTTAGTGGGTTTACAATCCCAAGATAGAGAAGCATCCAAAATGAAGCACTAAAAGTCAAAAGGAACTTATGCAGATTATACTTTATCTTATTCTGTAATATAGTCCTATGCTCTGCAGTAATTTTGCTCTAGCAAGAAATTCACAGTCAAAAAAGGAGCTGCGCACCTGCTACTTCTTGCTCTCATTGGTCCAGTTTACAGTTCTGCAGGCACCAGAAGGAAAGGTACCTGGCGCACCCAGGTACCAGAATTGAAACTGTATGGACCACAAAGGGGTACACATCTCACATTTCTGAAAGTACTTTGTACTTTACAACCCTTTCCACTCAAATGTTTACATAGGAC
Source organism: Aptenodytes forsteri (assembly GCF_000699145.1). Taxonomy (NCBI): domain Eukaryota; kingdom Metazoa; phylum Chordata; class Aves; order Sphenisciformes; family Spheniscidae; genus Aptenodytes; species Aptenodytes forsteri. The sequence continues at coordinate 1,115,213 of NW_008794211.1, read as the reverse complement.
ACATTATACACACATAAAAAATTTCTTCACTGAAAAGGTTGTCAAGCATTGGAACAGGCTGCCCAGGGAAGCGGTGGAGTCACCATCCCTGGGGGTATTTAAAAGAAGTGTAGATATGGCGCTTAGGGACATGGTTTAGTGGTGGACTTGGCAGTGTTAGGCTAACCGTTGGACTCAATGATCTTAATGGTCCTTTCCAACCAAAATTATTCTATGACTCTATGATTCTATAACACGACTTGATTAGACTTTTGAATTTAGTATACCTGTGAATGTTTAATTTTTAGAAAAGAGGTTCTCACATCAGATTTTAAGACAAGTGAATGATTTAGACTGGATATAAGGAAGAAATTCTTTACAATGAGGGTGGTGAGACACTGGAACAGGTTGCCCAGAGAAGTTCTGGATGCCCCATCATTGGAAGCGTTCAAGGTCAGGTTGGACGGTGCTTTCAGCAACCTGATCTAGTGAAAGATCGCTCTGCCTACGGCAGCAGAGTTGGACTAGATGAGCTTTGAAGGTCCCTTCCAACCCAAACCATTCAATGATTCTATGATTCTATATATTTATGTTTATCAAAGTCTCATGATTCACCTTTTTTGTTGCTCTAGATACAAGTCCTCCCTTGCTACACATATTTCTGAAAACTACAGATTCTTAATCATAATTTTCCCTATATTGTAAATCAAGGAAAATCATTCTGATTTTACAATAAAATTTCAGTTAGCGATTCAGGGGTAGGTTTTATAAAGAAACCAGGGCAGCGGCTTTAGCATGGTGTACAATATATAGAGATAATCTCCTCCAGTCACTCTGGACAACATCTATTTTTCTGTATTGTTTGATACATGCAGATTATTTATGCCTTTCCCTCCAAACATCTTTTACTGAATGATAGAATGGAAAATTTTTGCAGAATAGCAGTTCCCAGAAAAGTAGGGCTTTTCTTATTGTAGTTGAGAAAAAAATAGGAAAGTTATTTGTCTGGTCAGAAATATCAGCAGAAGAGTGAGGAGGACAGTTAGCACTACAAAGAAAAACCTCTTAATCAGTTCTGGTTTTTTTTTCATTTTTGGAAATAATATATCTGCTCACAGTACACTATAAACACTAATAATTTTTACCAAGTGTCAGAAGCAACATTAATGAATTCATCCTTCTAAAATCTTACTAATTAATCACAAAAAAAAATTACGTAGACCTTTATAGCAGAACCATATATTAGAACTATCCAGGAAATATTAAATGTTTGGAGACACAAATGGATACCAGAAGATATTGAAATTTATACTGAAGACAGGGTGACATTTATGGATGGCAAAACTGAATAAAACAATTTCATGTATTATGCAATATCTATTCAGGCACACTAGTGAAAATCCAACTGAAATCAGTAACTACACCTGAAAAACATAATACTTCAATGAATTAAGCCTTTTTCTAACAACAAAGAAGTACCTTCCCAAGTCATACCAAAACAGCTTGAGCTTGATTACAAAATGAAAATAAAGACCATAGCCATCATGGTGGAGACAATGACTTTAGGAGGAAAGTCAGTGGACTATTAAATAGGAAATCATCTGTTTTCAGATTTTACCTCACCACTATTACATTCCTCCAGTGAGCCATTATCTGGTAGAGGGGGCCTTAATTTTCTGGCAGAAAATTTCCATGCATTTAGCGTAGCTATTCATATCATAATGTGCAATCACCCCCTCATAAGAAATTCCAACTCAGATGTATGCTTTCCCAGCATGGTACCTCCATTAGCACATCCAACTGCCTAGTGAACTCAGAAGACTTAATGTTATTCCATTACTGGCTGTTGAAGGCCTCATTATCTAATCTTGGCCTACTTGATGGCTCATACTTACTCAGAAAAAATTTTTTCTCCCCTAGTTTGTCTTCCGGCAGGGCACTACTCAACTGGAATAAGTCATAAACAGATATAGGTAAATAATATTATCTTACTAGTTAGAGACCTCTAGGTCACATGAATTGTTGGACTAGTACTGAAGTGTATTTGTTGTTTCCTTTTTTTTTAAAAAATAACAACCAACCCTCAGATTCTTGCTGTGGTCCAGATAATGAGGAGAAGACATATTGAAAGAATAGCATCACAATAAATTGGCCCGTGAAGATTTGGCTGACTAGTTTCTGCAGTGCAACCTCTGGCTAATCTGAAAATGCTATGGAACCTCATAAACATTTTTAGCACTTTACACAATGAGGACCTTATCAAAAGAAAAGACCTGGAGCTTTGTCTACTTTTCTGACATACAGAACTGCGGTATCTATTTAAAGAGTTTAAAACTCCTTCCTCCCTCTCTCCATCTCTGGCAAGAACTAAACTGTTTGGGTTTACAGAATGCAACATGAGAAGAGATAATTTTGTCAGGTCTCTACAAAATATGCGTAGGTTGGTTTGGACAGATAAGGAGTGAGAGTCTTCACTAAATGTCGTCAGGAAGAAAGTAGTATAGATTGCTATAGTTTCTGATATGGTCTTTAACTTTGCTACCTAAGTCCTATCCAACCAGATTAATTGTTAAGAAGTTCCTTCAGGTGGTAAAATCTGCAAGAGTCCACAACAATTAAAACAGAACACACTGCTGGAAAAATTGACACAGTACTGATGAAAGGTATTCCAGGACCAGCCTTGAAAGCAAGAATATTCTTGTGTTTTGGGGAAACACAAAACAAGTAATCTTATTTATTTACAACTTTTACTGTATTGTTAGTGCATTTTTAGTTAGTTTATCAAAATACGTCATCACCTTGGTGTGTATGTAGTCACTGATTCAAGATAGGGCACCAAGTTAATATAGTCCGTATTAAAGAATACATATCTCCTTAGAGCTACAGGCAAGGCAGATTAGAATTGTAAACACATCAAAAGTCAAAGAACAATAAAATAAAAACAGTGGGGGAGTCTGTATGTGAAAAACCCACATACATCAGAAAGGAATAATTTCATCTAAGTTGAAGATGGCCAGCCAACCATCTAGGCTCTCTATAGACACCTCTTCATTAACACAGTCTATGCAGCTTTTTTAGGACAAATTTCTGTATTCTTCCTCTACTGACTGCAAAGGAAATATAGGCAATTACTAAACATCTGAATTTTACACAGATTAAGTTAGGAGAGGTGAATTCCACACATACTGTTTAGACATCATCTTCATTAGGAGGTATGTATGTACAGTTCACTCTGAAGCACAGGCAAAGGATATTAAACTTGTTCTCTGGGCAGTTTATCTGCAAACAGAAACAAATGAAGCCTAAGACATGGCCACCACAGTGAAAGACTATGTCTAAATATGCCAAGCCACTGCTGGATGATTTAGCAGACCACTAGCCATTCCTGGAAAGGCTCTACATGGTTTGCCACCAAGCTTTCTGCAAAGTTGCCTGTTCAACAGCTGCATAGAAAGGAGACAGGCAGATTAACCACTATGCCTATGACTGTACAGCAAAGACAAGCTCAATTCATGATTCTCCTTACATTAAAACACAGCAAACCAGCCAAGCGCTGAACAGAACATGGAAATGTAAGGTTTCTCATTGTTTCTTTTTATGGTGTGCTCATCATTTTATACATTGGACCCTTTTAAATTCTCAGTACTTTTAAAGTTTATTTGTTTAGGACATAGTCATGGCTGTGTGGCTGGATAGCTGTAATGATCAGCAACTTTGACTATCTTACAAAGATCACCAACATGTCTGATAGACATCCAACAAAAGCACATTTTAGTGTCTTCCAGGAGAGAAGCAACTGTCACTATATCATTTCTTTTACTGAATGAATTCACTAAGCGTTTTGATATTAGCATTAGTCTGATAATATCATGATTGATATATTCTAACACATCTTCTGTGGTTGTAAAAGCTTAAAAAATTCTATTTGAGACCACACTATATTTAATGAAGTTTTGTTGTAATCTGAAAAATTCACATGCCCGTTATGATTAAAATACAAGCAAAGCAGGAAGTGATGCAGATGCTTATCCCAAAAGAGAAGGGTAACTTACAGAAGAAAAGGAAGAATTGGTACTCTGGTTTACCAACTCTATGACGTCTGTGTGATTAAGCTACAATTCTTCTTCAGGAATATGAGTACAGCTTTCAATTTCATGGCTCTAACTGCTGTTTCTTTTGGAGAGGTTCCCTCTCCACACAAATAGTGCTCTACAGAGCTACTGGAGATTAATCTCTCGGACGACAGCCATGAGTAGTTGTTGTGTATACATTAAAGATCATAAGATAATTCAAGTTGAAGAGACCTCAGGACTTCCCTAGTCCAACCCCTTGCTCAAAGCAATGTCACTTCTGAGGTCAGACCACGTTGCTCAGAACTTTATCAGGTCTTGAAAACCTGCAAGGACGGAGACTACACAACCTCTCTGAGCAATCTGTTCCACTGCTTTACTTTCCTCATTGTGAAAAAGATTCTCCTTATATCCAGTCCAAACCTCTCTTCTTTCAGTTTATGCCTTTGCTTTTATGCTCACGTCATGCACTGCCAGGAATAGCTTGGCTCCATCTTCTTGATAAGCTCCTTGCAGGTACTGGGGGGCTGCTGTTAGGTCCTCACAAGGCCTTCTTTTCCCCAGGCTAGTTCCCTCAGCCTCTCCTCATAGTGCAAGTGGTCCAGTCCCTCAGCCCTGACAATCTTGGTGGCCCGCTGAACTTGCTCCAGTTTATTGAGGTCCTTCTTATACAAAGAAGTTACTGTACATGTTCTGTTCATGCTTCCAAATGTAATATTTGAAATGCTTCAATCTTCTGTTTGAGTCCTGACATATTTTGTTCAATTCCCTATTATCTCCAGGAAAAAGTAATTGCGTTCTTTATCAGTTTTATGTGTACTACTTCCACCCAAATAAGTCAAAGAAAACACAGCTTAGAGAAGGGGGGGGAGGCGGGCGGGGCGGAACCACAGACCTAAATATCACTTTAAGAATCCATTTTTAAGGGGGTAAAGTCACATTAAGGAAGCCTAAATGACCACATCATTCCATGATGTGCAATGGGTTGCTCCCAGTGATGCTTCTATCACACACACACAAAATTTGAAAAATGTTTATAGTAAAAAAAAAACCCAACCCAGTAACTTTTTACACTATTACAAAGCCTTAAATGAAAACATTTTCAGCATTTTCCATACATCTTACATTGAACTACACTTGGCTGAATATTAATCACCTACCTGTAATAATACAAACGGCTTCAAAAATTAGGTACTGCATTTCAAAATTATCACAACTTATGGAATACAAAGAAAACAATACCTTAGCAGTTCTGGAAAGTTGAACACATCTCTGCAAATGAAGAGATAGGAACACATCTTCTCAGGGAACAGCTTACTCTTTAGGAGCAAATCATTAGTAAATCTTGTGTTAGATCTGGTTGGCTAGTTGTTGCTAATTTATATTCCCAGAAAAGCCCTTCAGTATTTTTCTGTAACAACTATGATACCTAGTGTTCAGATAGTAAAGATTCTCTCCTGATAGTGCTTTACCTCCCACTGCTCTACTGATGGACTTTCTCCCTTGATCTTACTTGTAAGTCAATACAGGTCCCTGACATTCTGACTCTAACCAACAGCATTAAATAAACTTCATATAGATCATCTAAACACTTTGATTCCCAAGACTCATCTGACCAAAAGTAAAAAGAACATATGCTAGTATCCACAAGATAAAGAAAAGCAAACACTAATATATATGAAAATTTGAAAATCTGCTTGTAATTTTTACTCCTGGAATCTCCTCTCCCTTGTCTGATCTTTCATTCATCAATACGTTTTCACTCAAGCATCATCCTTATGAGTCTCTTGATTCACAGCTTTTTGAAAGGAGTGTGATCTTTGCCTCAGAGAACCGCTAGCAATAATGCAAAAGCTAAAAAAACTCACTGATTTTCTACCAATTTATTTTTCCCGAATTTTATTATGTCCAAGCTAAACTTCAGTATATACACACTTTATTATAGTGTTTCACATTTTACAGTTTCACTTTATTCTTCTTTCACTTGTATATTTCCAAGTATATCCCATATGGGGTTTTTTTAGGAATGAACCTCAAATGATAATCTGATCTCATCAAATTGAGAGTAACTTCAATAAAATTGACAGGTACGTTTATTTTTAACCTAATACAGCTGATTTCATTAAATGAACACACACGCTTTATCTGGGTGCAGAAAAAACTATAATCCTCACTTTTTTCTGTGTCTTTCTCCAGACAAATTGTAGTCACTAAATCCACTACAATGTCATTCAGTATTCTATATTCATGTCTAAATGACAGAATCAGCATTGACTTCTTTTTACAGTAGTAGATTTAAAAATGTCCTTATCGCTGATTTCATTAAATGAACACACACGCTTTATCTGGGTGCAGAAAAAACTATAATCCTCACTTTTTTCTGTGTCTTTCTCCAGACAAATTGTAGTCACTAAATCCACTACAATGTCATTCAGTATTCTATATTCATGTCTAAATGACAGAATCAGCATTGACTTCTTTTTACAGTAGTAGATTTAAAAATGTCCTTATAAATGCTTATAAATGCTAATAAAATATTTGTTCATAACCAAAGTAAACCTGAGCTTTATGTTTAGCCTTGCAAAACTACATACAAAGCTCCTTTGTCACAATTTATAAACAAACCCAATAAAAGTGTGCTTTATATGACACAGCTGTGTCATATAGGTCTGTAAGCTGTGCTTGAGACCTTATGACTTACTTTTTATTTAAAGATAACTTCTTTCAAGATTTTCACATTTAGACCCCTTTAAATTGCTTAAAAACAATTTCCTAACATTGCTGGTGTCTGTTACTTATCAATGACCTTTATCTAAGACAAGTATTTAGTCAATGTATAGGCCATATGTGGAACAGTAAAGTCACAGAAACCTAAGCATGTTCAATCCTAAAAGAAACACAGAGACAACACTCTCTGATGCAACTTGACATAAATTTCAATAAAAAGTATATTTATTTTTCTTTGTATATTTAGGTTTTTCATCTAGAATACTGTCTCAGGACTAAACCCAGCAAATTAAGATAGAGAACCCGACTTGTATTGAGGAATATTAATTTTTAAAGAAAAGGGTTGTGTTATTATTCTCCTTGTTAATTGCAAAACTGTGGCAAATCTAAGCATTTACTAATCGAAATCATTAAGCACATCTTTGCTTTGTACAAAGATATGAAGACCTAACTGTGCCAAAGAACAAAGAAGCCTTTCTAATTGCTCCCAGATGTTGCTATAAATCTTTCAATCCAAGGCAGAAACATCTCCTTCCATGAATATAGATTTTAGTTTTTCAATTCATGATCATGCAATGAATTTCAGGCTGAGGACCTCACATGCATGACAGTGCTCTTTGAACAGAAAGCGGTATGTCAGTGTTTACATTTCCACATTCAACTAGAAGTTGAAAACAAATATATCTAACTCTAGTAGATAATCCTATGTGTTTGATATTCTTTTTTTTTTTTTTAAAAAAAAAAAGAAAATTAAAGGATTAAAAACATCTTCAGAGGCACAAACAGAGCAGAAATATTCATAGGGGACACAGAAGTCGAGAAGATCACAGAGGTATGTTCCCCTGTATTGTGCTTCATAGAGGTATTTTCTGCTAATGGCAAAAAAATCCAACATCAAACCAACCCTCAAATAAGCTTAAAGCTCAGAGGATAAAAAAATGTTACAGCACTTTCTTCTTCAAAGTATCATTACTAAATTGGTTTCCGTGTAAATTTATATACATTGTGTTGGTATACATATTGACAGCAGACTTTAAAGTTTATAAATATGCAAGTATGTTGCTGAATTAATTCCCCCTGCCCCTATACACAACCATGAACCAAGAGAACCTGGTCCTCATGAGTGACGTCAATTACCTGGACATTTGTTGGGGAAACACCACAGTGGCACGCAAGTCGTCCATCAGGTTCCTGGAATGCACTGAGGACTGCTTCCTGCTACAGTTGCTGGACATGCCAACTAAGAACAGTGCATTGCTAGATTTACTGTTCACAAACTGAGAAGACTTACTTGACAACATAACTACTAATGGCAATCTCAGATGCAGTGGTCATAACATTGTGGAGTTTAAGCTCCTGCTGAGTACAGTGAAGACCAGTAGTAGGACAAAAACCTGGATTTTGTAAGAGCCAACTTCAATATGCTGAGAGCCCAGCTGTGAGGAATTCCATGGGAATTATCCATGGAGGGCAAAGGAGCTTGCATATGCTGGGAGTTATTCAAGAACAACCACCTGGAAACACAAGAACAGTCCATCCCCTACAAAGTAAAAGGAAGGCAGCAGAACAAAAGACCACCCTGGCTTAACAACAAGCATTTGGGTGTGCTTAAAAGCAAAAAAGAAGCATACCAGCTATGGGAAGGTGGCCAAATACCCATTGAGGACTACAAGAACCTTGCTAGGGCATACAGAGATGCAGTCAGGAAGGCTAAGGCTCAACTGGAACTGAAATTGGCCAAAGATGTCAGGAACAACAAGAAAAGGTTCTTCAGATATGTGACCAGTAAGCAGGAGCACAGAGACGACATAGGCCCATTGTTAAACAGTTTGCTGATGCCACTAAACTGGGTGGTAAGGGGGCATGTCAGAAGGGAAAGCCATCTTGCAGGGAGACCTGGATAGGCTAGCAAGAACTGTATGCAGATGACATAACCAAAGAGCCCAGTACAGGCTAGGATCTATGTGGCTGGGGGTCCTGGTGGACAGCAAGCTGAACATGAGTCAGCTGTGAGCTGCTGCAGCAACAAAGGAAAATCAGATCCTGGGCTGCATCCACAGGGGCATTACTAACAGAGAGAGAGATGTGATCATCCCACTCTGCTCAGCACTTGTCAGGCCGCACCAGCATACTCTGTCCAGCTACAGTCCCCACAATTCAAAAAAGACACAGACACACTGGACAGAGTCCAAAGGAGCACCACAAAGATGATCGAAGGGCTGGAAAACCTGCCCTCTGAGGAAAGACTGAAGGAGCTAGGTCTTTCCTCCCTGGAGAAGAGAAGGCTCGGGGGCACCTCATCACAGTATTCCCGTACTTAAAGGGCAGCTACAGAGAGGACAGAGGCTCTCTCTTCACAAGAAGCCACATGAGGAGGACAAAGGGCAATGGGTACAAGGTACACCAGAAGAGGTTTCATCTTGGTAAAGAAATTTTTTACAGTGAGAACAGTCACTGGATCAACCTCCCCAGGGACATGGTGGAGTTCTCGCCAGTGGAGGTTTTCAAGACAGTTGGACAGGGTGCAAGATAATCTCATCGTGGCTCCCTTTCCCACGAAAGGTTGGACAAGATGATCTTTTAAGGTGCCTTCCAACCTGGGCTGTTCTATGACTCTATGAAATCCACCGCTGGCCAAAAGGTGTCTATAGGTATGCCAGTTTTCTCCAAGGAGTCCAGGACAGTCCAGTCAGGAAATTTTGTGGACATGACCTTCTAAATTAGTTTAGAAACTTCATGAAATAACTGGCCAGCAGTCCTCCAGCTGCTAGTTTGATGTTCCCTGGCTTCAATTCTAGACATACTCTACTGCAAAACTACCTGTTCAGGAAGACCCTCCTACTTCCAGCATTCATGTTAACATGAATCACACTGTGTGAAGCACCCTAGGGACTATGACAGAAATTATGAGCACTGTACCAAAAAAGGGGTTTTTTTCTCAGTTTGAAGATGAATAAATGAAAAGAAATAGTTTCTTTTTAGCAATCTTGCAGACAAGAATATTCCTTCAGATACAGTTATTTTTATTTGGATTTTAACTACAATCTTACTCAAACTTTGGAATTACATCAGAATAACTGTCCTGTATTTTAAGCAAATAGAAGGCTAAGAAATCCAAAATAGTCTAAAGCTAATATTGTTTATCTTTTATGCAAACAACATTGAGAACAATCATATCATCAGGCATACACAATTTGTAAAGCGGTATTTTCTGAACTATGTCATTTTTCATTAAAAGACTGAAAAAGGATTGTCCCCTGTGTTCAGAAATACCTTGAAATTCTCAGTCCGCTCAAAATAAAAGAATGAAGGAGTGTAACAAAGCAACTTACATAAAACCATTTTTTTTTACATGAGCAACCTTTGAAGACCCATTTAAACAAATTATATACTTCACATTAAGTGCCAAAGTAGTCCAGTTGACTTCAACAGGACTACCAACAAGCTTTGTATTGCTTTTTTGGCAAGAAAGAACACTGAACATTTAATGAACTGAGGCCTCAGTCAACAGCACAATAAACAGATGGATTGAATAATACATACGTTGCTACATATGACAAAAAGAGATAAAATGAGATGTTGTTTTTATAAACAATATTGAGAGAAATTACATGCACAGAATATCCTTTACAAAATAATGCTTTCCTAGTAGCATTTCACCACTAGGCTTGAATAAATGAATCTATAGCATCAAAATAAGGAATTTTTAAAAAGTTCAGTATTTATTTCCAGGACATTACATAGCCTCTCATTATCTGAAACAGGATACAGCCTTATCTCTGCTCTTAACATACTATACATATGCTCAGGCCTTGGGAAGTGGGAGTATGAAGAGTATAAAAACTGTAATATCTGAAATCTCTGTTTCACAGCATCATGATACTTAATTCTCTTTAGTGCATTCAGTATGTTATTTTTTCACCTATTTCCCATGCTGAATGTGGCTTGGGACAGCAGAGGCCTCAGGTTCACAAAGAAAATATATAATAATCAAAGCACATTAATTTTGTTTCCAGTCTGACATAAAGGTATTGACATGCAGATTCAGGTTGATGCTTGAATTTTCCTAGGCACTGTTTAATAGTATGTGTGCTTGTGGCAACTGTATTCCCACTAGACTGTTTAAGTGGAAAATATATTCACTGCTACAATTCTAGTTAGAAGCTTGATTAAGCAGCCTAGATGCAGGCATATAGCACCATTTGACATATTCAAGGATGCACAAAACATCCACAGAAGGTGAGCAGACATGACTTTGGACTTACAGGAGACCTGTGGTCTTCTGGAGGGGCAGATGGAGGCCAGGCACAATATCCTGTGGCATCTGGTAAGCACTAAAATTGAGTCCAGGATGTCCTGGACAGGAAATAGAGTTACCCCTTAGGAAAATGAATTTAAGCAATAACTATATATCTGATCTGGAAGAAAGTCCCCGTGAAGTCTACATGTACTATATGAACCCATTTAAAATTAGAAATAGCGTGCTGCAGCTTAAGGAGATAAGCAAAAAAAGATTTATAGGGAGAAGTAATATCTTTTATTAGACAAATCTATATACATCTGGAAATGGAAAAAAATGGAAAAACATTCAAGCACATACCGTTTCAGGTCTTTAGCAGAGAGGATGGCATGCCCAGAAGCTTGTTTATTTCCACCAGCTATGTCAACTGGTCTAGTAATTAGTAAGTATTAATTAGTAACAGAAAGAAATAACACATTCTTGTTTTTCATAAATCAGAAGTATATAATGAAGACAGACAGAGCTTACCAAACTGTGCCCAAATTAACTACCTGAATATTCAGAGACAAATATTTACTTATGATTTTCACTCTTTTTCACTCCATTACAGCATGTAGTATTTAATACTCCATTAAAAAAAAAAAAAAAATCAACTCTTTAGTTCATCTGCATTACCATATCTAAGCCTGGCATGCATGTAGCAAACTAAAGGTTATCCAAATTACACACATATACTGATTTCCAAAGGACCAGGATTTTACCCAGAACATACTTTTAAACCTCACTATTGAGCTGAACACATACCAGCCCTAACAGGCAGTGCCACTGTGAACCTGGTGAGCACAACAAGAGCTAAATTGATGGTCCCTTCTCTCCACAAACTGAATGATTTACATTGCTGCTTAACTTAGCATGGCTACACTGTCACCATTCTAAATCCTACAACTGTAGCCATAATGATTGCTAGAGTTGTTCATTCCTGCAAATAAGTCTGCTGATTACCAGCTTTAATTGACTATGCTGCTCCTAAATACAACATTCTTTAACCATAACAGCAAAGAAACAGAATAATAGTAATCTTGCTTTTGGTTCACTTTTCCTGAAAAGTTACAATAAATACGGTGTATAAATAAACTATTAAACTGAATTTCAGAATGCATATCCTAAGAAAACTATCATCTTTGACAGATAATGGTATACTGGGTTACAGTCCTCAGACTTTAAATTTCATACAGTGCAGACACTTGCATTTTTCCTGAGTAAATGCACTTAAGTTCCTATGTCAAAAACCAACCTATGCTTCAGCTAATTTTCCAGACTGCATAGGAGCTTTTGCAGGTTGCACAAGCTCTGCCATTTCCCTACTTGCTGTTACGCTGAGTTCCCTCTATTACTTTGTAAAGATGTAGCAGGAGAGTTCTAACATGAAAGCATTATATAAATCCATGTTAATCTTACTATATTTATAAATATATGCATACATCCTCAAACCACATCTGGAAGAATTCCATGAAATCTTCCATAGGAGAGAAGCTGCAATTTCTGCTAAATGCTATACAACACTTGGACGTATCTTTCCTTCAGGATAGGATCACAAGTTTCTGATAGATCCTGCCTCCTAAAATACCAAGAAAGACTACATACAGGAGTCAAATATTTAATACTGCAATTAATTCTCAGAATAGCTGACATATCATTTCTAAAATATCTTACAGCATGAAATCCTGCATAGTCCCTAAACTCATGAAATTAACTGTGCCTAGGGGAGATTCCTAGCTTGTAATGCAGTAATAAGTAATTGTTTAGTATTTCCTTTGAAGTACACATTTGCTGCCACACTGTTTTACTAAACACATCTCATCAGCAAATCCAGAAAATTCCTTTTGCTAAAGGGATAATTATAAAGCTGTCTACATAACAAGCTATCCTCTTTGAAGCTCTAAATCAGAATCCGAGGCTGTTTTGCTATAATGAATATTTCTTTTTATTTTTATGGATATTTTTACCCTCAGGAACCTTAACAGCACCTTTTTCTCATCAAATCCTTCTCTCCGGTCACAGTGCCTGCTAGCAGTTACTAAATTATTATTTAACTAGCTATCTATCTCAAATACAACCTTTATTTCCATATTGTTAGGTAGAGATAAGAAATTGCAGTTTCACAAATATCCTTTTACTGTTAACAGAACTAAATGACTAATTTGTAACAAGTTATTCAACAAATTGGAAGTCTTATCTTCTATAAAATAAATTCATTGCTAAATTAAAGAGATTACCATTTCAAATCAAGAACGTAAACAAGTATGAAATAATTTATTATTTAAAAAAAAAGAAATCAAAGCATACTCTAAGGAATTAGAAGGATGTAAAGTAGCTGTAGATTCCGTTAACACTGCTAGATAAGCACCTAACTGTCATTAAAGCACTAATTGAACAAGCTTAAAAATACTACACTTGCAATGAATGTATTCTTTTTTACCCCCAAGTAACTATAAAAGTCTATTTGCCTAAAGGAAAACAAAACTAAATTTTAGAACTATCTCAGTGCAGAATTTGTATCCAGTGTAATAACCTATCTATATCAGTTTGTACAGTTATTGAAAATTCTGACATCAAGGATGAATAGAGTAAATCAAACTCCAGAAGTGTGCTGAAAGAAAACCCTGGACAACACCATAATTTTTTTGTTTCCTTTGGAAGGAAATCAAACCAGTGAATTTTGGAGAGCACTGCACAAGAAACTAAGAAATTGAGGTACAGAACAAAATCAGATTAAGAAATAAACTGAACTAAATATACAAAATACTAGCATTGCTAATAGACTATATTTCCAGTTTTTCATCTCCCCAATTTCTTGAGTCAGTAACTAAGAGCTTAATTTTAACAGTGTTTGGTTAAAATCTAATCTCTTCCTTTATCACCACTGTATTTTTTTTATTCACACTTTTTCTTGGTTCATGCTGCTCACCTAAACCTTGATTAAAATGGATCTGAAACACCTAGATTCAAATTCTTTTTTTTTTTATTTTTTTGGGGGTTCGGGGTTTTTTTTGAGAGGGGTATTGAACCTGGGAAATATACACTTGTCTTTCATAGCAGTAGAAGAGTGCCCTCAATATTATTCATGTCCAATTATCTGATATGGGAGTTATTTATCTTTTTCATTAAAAACATCATTAAGCCTTGGTTATATCATGATAAAAAACTGAATCGCTTTTTTTAATTCTAGATTTTAAAGTTTCAGATGGCTCTTAAGCTACAAGTGCCATGGTTTCAATGCCTTCCCTTACCCTCTTCATCTCTTCCAATCCTGTTTATAATTGAAAAAAGTATACTTTCCAACTGTATTAGCTTAACCAAATTAGTTTAACATAATTAAAAAAGCTTTACCAAAAGTAAGTCAAAGGGCTCTGATGATTATCGCACTCTTCCACCTGATTACAGCTGGCCATTTAACATGGCCTTCATGCATTGGTCCTATTCATTACAAGGTTTTAGGGTTTTTCAAAAAAATTGATTTAATGCAACTGAAAATACACCATTGTTGTCCATCCATACTCACCCTTCCACAAATTCAACAAAACTTCTAAGAATATTAAACTAACTAACCACAAAGCTAACAAGGTGAACATTCAGATGAACTAGACTACACAGGACAGTCATAAGGTTTGGACATTGGGAGGTCACTTTGTGGAAGTTTTCTTACAATCAGGGGAAACAGAGAACAAAGAATATAATATATAAATGTGTCTCCCAAGTCTTTGGCTGTGCAGATATGGAGAGCTAATTAGGGGAAAATACCTACACACTTATGAATCCAACATTATTCTCTCTTTCATTTCCATTCTCAAATTCCAAAGCAATTATAACTTCAGCATTTTTGCTGTCTCTCTCAAAATCGCTAGTTTTAAAATGAATTTCCTAGACAGCTCTGTGGAGTGAATGCATTTGTATATTCTTTCAATTCAAGACAATGTATGAAGGTATTAGCATTTTTCCCGGTCATCTTTGCATCTTTTTTACAGTTATGTATTTAAGAAAATATCCTTGGATCTATTCTCCTTATCCGAGGAAGTCTATACACCAGCATTTAAAAATTTCAAATCTTTATTCATAAAATCTTCTCTCTCTTTTTTTGAATCAGATTAAAATCTCATACACAAAAATGAACCATAAGCCCATCCTAGGTATGCAACAAATCTCCACATTTTTGCCCTCAGTATTTACTATCACTCTAAATTTTTATTACAACTAGTTTTCACTTGTTGAGAAATATTATGTTTCATGGTGGAGAGCACCTAAGCTTGAAAAGCACACTATGTCCAGAAAAGAAAGGAGAAATTAAAAAAATATGTAAAAATATAAACAAGAGAATTAAGAGTGGAAAGAGAAAGCATACAACTAAATAATGCTCCATTCTGCTAGGCAGCCTACAAAATGTACCAGACCCATACAAACTATGAATTTTCTGAGGAAACACTTATTATTACATATATTGACTTTAGCTATAGCATTCATCAAGTACCACAGTGCTTCCCTGCACCTGCCATATACAGCTACTAAAGTGAACATTAAAGAATAGAATTAATAGTCAGAATAGAAAAAAGTACAGTCTTTTCTATGTAAGATGAAAGCAGATAGCTAAATCGGATGACAGGCAAAAGCAATTAGTAAGGAAAACTTTACGTTAATGAAGCAGCAGAGCTTGTCAGGTCATCTTAATTATGCATGCTAAATTCTGACTTGAGGCACAGAAAACTGTGGAAGATTAATAGTTGTAGAGTAAAATAATTCTGAACTCATAACACTTTATTCATGCTCTACTTTGCTTGGTCTGAATCATGGTTGTCATCTATAAATGTAGGAGTGCATTTCTGCTCAGGGTTTGTTGTTTGGTTTTTTTTTTTCCTCTTTCTGTGTGCTACTTGTATAGACTCAAAAATAAGAAGTCAAGTATACCAAAGTAAAATTTCTTGAAAATAGTATGTTACTCCTCTGTTTTCCAGAATATCTTTCTGTTAATACAGTACAGATGACAATACTGTTAGAATTTAACAAAAATATTCAGTCGTCATAATTAAGTAATTTTTCCATCTTGCAGGAAAATCCAAAATTCAAGTTTTTTGCTCCAGGCTAGATCAGGATGAACCCTTGCAAATCTAAACTTTTTTACAAAATAAAAGATAAAGTTACATACATTAAATGTTTTTATTTCATTCTGGTTGTTTGTTTTTTTTTTTAACTTACATTATAAATTAGTTTTTCAAGAAGAAATCTTATTCTGGTTGAAAAATAGTGTGTTTTTTTCAATGCCGAGTCAATTTGCTCTAGTGGTTGCTAAGTAGCAACCACTTTCAAATTTTAGAATTTAGTATAAAGTTAGTGAAAAATAACAGTAATGAATATATCATATATCAGAGAATTGTTTAAAGATCCTCAATCTAGTTAGAAGCTGTTTAGTAACATTGTAACACAAGGCTCCACTTCAGACTAATTTCAGTCTGTATTGTAATCTGCAATGGTGAAATATTTTCAAGGCAGATTGCCTCAACAGAACCACAGGTTTGCATACCTGAATCTATCATACATTTTGTATACAAAATAACCCCATTCATTTTGGTGACATACAACTCCAAATATTTATCTTGGAGCGAACTTCAAAACTTTCAGTAATGCTATTCAACCTCTTTTGATTTGAATGCTGTTCATATATTATAAATAACTAGTCTCTGGAACAGAAATGTGCATGGAAAAAATATTCTGCAGATGTCTTTATTTTACTTTTATGCACCAGCTTCTATAACCCTGTAAAAGATGTCTAGGCAACTAAACATTCTAGCAGAATAATTAAGCCATAAATAACCCCCTGGTAATCCAGTCTGGCAGCTGACCAAACCAATACCTGGTGTTTTGTACCTTAATGTTCAGTATATTTAAGCTTCTCATAGATGGAGCAAGTTCAAAAGTTAACGACCCACACTGCCCACAGTCTAACTTTATAAATGTGCATTTTGAACTGCTAACAAGTGAAATTAGTGGTGAGAAACAGGGAAATGCATGAATGAACAGACATTTACCAGCTAGATTGTGACAGATTAGAGCCACTTTCGTTTTTACTTGGAAACATGTGAGAAGCCAAAGAAAAAAAAGACACGTTTATGTATTGCTGAATTAAGTCAGGAAGTGCAAGATCAAGTGAGAATTCATTACAAAGTTTATTCTAGTCTGAAAAAGCCCCAGCTTTGGATTTAACATGGACAAAGATTTTATTCATTATTTCACTGGGAATTTTTCTCCCAACAGTAACAAGAAGAAACAAGGAGACAATGAGAAAAAGATTGAGAAATGTTAGATACAGTTAATTCTACTAGTAAGAAAGATAAAGTATTGCGATAGATTGGTCTTTGACTTTTCTTTTCTTCTGGTATTTTCTAAAGGGATGCTTTATTACCTGTGACAGAATTATAATTAACGTATTCCTGTACTTTTATTATAAGAAAAAAGGGCCATGGCATGTGCCAGTTCCATGTGATCTTTACTTTTAAAAGCACTATATATTTCTTTCTATCTGTTTAGTAAGAGGATGGTGATACAAAAACAATGATCAAAGTAAACACAAAGTAACTTAGTAAGCTATACCATGTGTGCACATGCACTCCTGCACTATTGTGTGACAAAGATAAAAAGATACAAATATATTTGAATAGCAACACATTTAGACTGTTATTTACATGTTATGAGGATAAGCACCACTTTGATTATCCTTGGACTAATAAAGAAATATGAAAGAACCATCAAAAGTATAAATGAAATCTACTAGTATGTGAATCATGATAGAAAAGCCTCTTCAATAAAAGTAGACCACTGAGACTTCCTCAGGATTTTTAGGTATCATATTAAAAGTATATTCACAGTTTTATTTCAAAGTCACCAATTAATTTGGACTTCAGTAGAAATCATATCTATTTGATTCTTATAAACATTTACACAAGCAAACTTTATATCACAAGAAGTTTGTGTAAAGAAAACATGTATAGTCTGACACAACATGGCAAATGATTTCCAACATTTCCACAGATTTTCTGGAGTCACAGAAAGAACAAAGCCAATTGTGCTGTAGTTACTCTCCAAATCATAGAATGGATTTAGTTTCTTTATTATTGTGCTGGTTTTGGCTGGGGTAGAGTTAATTTTCTTCACAGTAGCTAGTGTGGGGCTATGTTTTGGATTTGTGCTGGAAACAGTGTTGATAATACAGGGATGTTTTACTTATTGCTGAGCAGTGCTTACACAGAGTCAAGGCCTTTTCTGCTTCTCACACCGCCTCACCAGTGAGTAGGCTGGGGGTGCACAAGAAGTTGGGAGGAGACACAGCTGAGACAGCTGACCCCAAAGGGATATTCAATACTATATGACATCATGCTCAGCAATAAAACTAGGGGGAAGGTTGGCGGGGGGGCCGCTACTCAGGGACTGGCTGGGCATCAGTCAATTGGTAGTGGGCAATTGTTTTCATTTGCATCACTTGTCTTTCTTGGGTTTTATTTCTCTCTCCTTGTTATTTTCCTTTTCATTACAATTATATTATTATTATTATATTTTATTTCAATTATTAAACTGTTCTTATCTCAACCCGTGAGTTTTCTCACTTTTACCCTTCCAATTCTCTTCCCCCCATCCTGCTGTGGGGAGAGTGAGCGAGCAGCTGTGTGGTGCTTAGTTACTGGCTGGGGGTAAACCACAACAGTTATACAAATAAGTCAACATTTATCAAATAATAGAATGATTAAATATGGCAGCATTCATTAGTTTAAATTTGTTTTTCCAAAGCCCATACAAAGAATCTTAAGAAATCCCAAAAGGAGAGTGAAATGTGATGGAAAATTTGTTTTTCACCACTAATCTTCTCAGGTGTGCCAAAACATCACCCTTTCCAGAGCTGTCCTGAGGAGCAGCCTAGAAACAAAGGAAAAACTATCCTAACTGAAGTCAATAGGATCCACACTTGGAAATTTGACTTGGAACATTCCAAAGAGATGAGATGAAATTTTATACCCACTTTTTATCATATTGGGATACTAAAGGTCAGATAATTATGAAGAAAATTACATATTAAATTAGTTATACAAGCCTACAGAAAACAACTTAAAACAAGACTTAAGACTGGGAACTCTATGAATCATAAATAAGGAAATGCAATGTCAGAGTTAAATTGATAGTTCTAACTCTGTCATGATGGCTAAGTTGATGTACATATGGTGGAAAAGTCAGAAGAAGAAGGACATAACACAAACACCACCAGAGCTTATAAACTTTATGATCCATAACTGCCTGGTTTTACACCATTAGAAACCAGTTAGTCTTCACTGAGGTCTCTAAATGCTCAGAGATATACAAAGCTCACTTTTTTATTTGACAAATTCTCGAGTTTCAGGTGTTTTAATACCTGATTAAATGGCATTTAGCTATGTGGCTTAAGCTGAATGCGCTCCCATTAAGCAGGCTTATTGCTAATATTTTTCTGAATAAGCTGTAGTCATTATCAACCAGTGAAAATAAAACAATTTCCCAGTTCAGCCCACATCAGTTAGAGTATTCCATAACAGCAGTTAATATCTGTGTAGAATCTTTAATTCCTGAGTGCATTTCTGACTTAAAATACACATGAACAACAGTGAAATGGAAGTCAAATTTTACAAACTTAACAACTATATTGATAATAAGTCAATAAAATGACTGATTTTATTCCACTTATTTTATTCTGAGCACAGGAACAACTTTGGGCAATGATGTCATGACATAACTTTCTTTTACACCTTCCAAAGACATTTCTTGTAAAACTGACATCCTGTGAATGCTTTTTCTGTATCTAAGGGCCAAATTATAAAAGCTCTGTAAGCACCTAACACTTGTCAGGATTATTAGGCCTTTAAATATCCTTTAAATTTTATCTGCATATCTCAGGTATCTAAAACCCAGGTAATCAAAGCACGTTTAGATGCTTAATCAACATAAAGAATCCCCATAAAATATTCATCACAGTCTGTGTGAATACTTGGTTCCAGTTAGATTTACAAAGAGGGCTCTTAAGGGTCCAGAAGAGAAACCACTGTATTTTTCATGCACTTCTTTATCTTTTTCTATCCTGAGGCAAAATAATGGTGTAAAGTATGGTCTTACACAGTCATATACTAACAATAATAGGTTTCTGCCTCACACCAGAAGCTTTTCTGAGAATGGCACTTTCTTTACAGCACCACAAAACATGAAAAACATGTGACTGGCCCACAGAACTCTATTCCAATATTTATTATTCTATGATTTTATTGACCACAGCCCTATATTCTGATAAAGTAACTATTGCTACAGATCTTGGTAACTATCCGAAGGTTTGAGATCAATTATATCTTTGATCAATGCATAAAATATACAACCACAATGAGTGAGAGGAACTGCTACAAATTTTAAATTGAAAAAGATAAAAATCAAAGAATGAAAATATTAATGCAAACAAGGAAGCATGAAACAATGACTTACAATAATAAGCAGCAGCTATATGTAAACCAGATGCATACTTCACACATTTCTAAAACTTTGGGGGATGCATTTGCTTATTTGGAATTAGAGAAATGAACAATCTAACTTTACATCCCATCGTATAGTACTTTAAAAGTGCAGCGCAACAGAACTAGTCAATAAATTAAATGTAAAATGTTTCCAATTATCATGCTCAAGAAACTATATACAAGTGAATAGAAGAAAAAAGGTATTTTTCTCTAAAAAGGGTAATTTTCTAAAAACACGACAAAAGTAAAATTAACTTTTTAAAACATTGATTGTCAGTATCTAATGTCTATAAAGTCTTTAAATCATATCAGCGCAACAGAACTAGTCAATAAATTAAATGTAAAATGTTTCCAATTATCATGCTCAAGAAACTATATACAAGTGAATAGAAGAAAAAAGGTATTTTTCTCTAAAAAGGGTAATTTTCTAAAAACACGACAAAAGTAAAATTAACTTTTTAAAACATTGATTGTCAGTATCTAATGTCTATAAAGTCTTTAAATCATATCAGTAGGAAAAAAATGTTCAAAAGATTAGCTATGCGGCTCAATTAACACAATCTAGATAATTGATAGATAACTAAGATACTAATCTTCAGGAAACAGAAGTTGCTATTTTTCAAATGGAACATGAAAAGGCCTCTAAAAAAAAAAGAAATAATAAATCTGAAGAGCAGTGGAATTCTGTCAGCAAAGATGTTACAACTCATTCTAAGTGGAAACTTAGATCTTTCAACAAATTTGAAAACTAAAGAGGTCCTAATGTAGGATATGTTTTAAAATAAATCTCTTCCTGACATTATAATTCTAGATTTAATTCCAACTAATGAGCAGAAACTCACTGAAAACCTAGTAATGAAAGTTTATTTGCATGAATGTAATTGTGATTTTCATGAAGTGAGGCCAGAGAATAATGGCAATGGAAAAAAAAAAAAAACAACCAACCAGACTAATTAGCTATGTGAAGACATAGAAACTGGAAATGATAGTAAGAAGTGTTATTTATTTTTTTTTTAAAAGTATTCATAAAATATAAAAAAAAGAATTATGTAGAAATGAAATAGTACACATTATTAATGAATGAATCTTAAATGAATAAGACACAAAACACAGAGAAAGAGAGAATTGTGGTTTAGCTTGATTTGTGCTGAGATTTGACATGATCCAACACAAAATTTTCACCAACAAAGTAAGGAAATATGGACTAGACAAATTAGACATTTACAATGTGGCACTATCACTTGGAAAAAAACACAGTATGTGTAATTTTGAAAGAAAGTTAATATGGCCATGTATTCAGTCTACAGAATATTAACAGAAACACTACAGTTACTCTCTGACTCATGTTTACAATAATATTTGGTCTCGTACCTCTAAACAATTTTAGTAACAGAAATAAAAAGTTAAAAGTATTTTTAGCTTCACAAACATACACAAAAAAGGAACTAAACGCTGATAGTCATACCGTCATAAATCCATCCAGCAAACCTGAATCAGGCTTAGGAGGTGCTTGCAATCGCTCCATAGACCACTTTTCAATGATAGATGACACCTGGGTATTTTCCGTGTTTAGAATTCTGAATCCAGTCATATTAACACCACTATACCGATAGGGTTCCACATCCAAGGCAAACAGGTCCTGAAAAAAATTACCATTGTATAAATTCTTTAATACACTGCAATTCCTATTTCAATTGTTAGACCTGATGGTCTAAACTGAAATTTACAGGAGTAACAGTGCTATTTATGCTAGGAAGTATGCTCTGTTTATCTGGGGGCCTGTGTCTGTGAGCAAGCAACTCAGCTGACCCTATAGTGGGAGTAATCTGATTCACAGAGGAAGAGCAGCTTCAACTGCCTTTAAAAAAAAAAAAAAAAGCCTTTTAGGAAATGCTAAGTGCTGTGGCAGAACTGTATCCACTACTAGTTAGGCTTAAATACTAAAGTAGACTTAAATATTACTATTA
The DNA here is from genome assembly GCF_000699145.1 of Aptenodytes forsteri. Lineage (NCBI taxonomy): Eukaryota > Metazoa > Chordata > Aves > Sphenisciformes > Spheniscidae > Aptenodytes > Aptenodytes forsteri. The sequence continues at coordinate 1,092,664 of NW_008794211.1, read as the reverse complement.
ATTGCTAAAAATATTATTATTAATCACTACTTCTTTGGCTTATCAGAACAGACTTAAATCATAAAATAAACAGAATGAGTTTCCTTGCATCTGCACTCTCTATGAAACTTGAACATGTTGATCTCTAGATGTTAAATTGGGGGGGAGAGGGGAAATGTACGTGGCTTTAAAGTTAACCAAAAGCATTTTTCACAGCTATTAATCATACTTCCAAACATGGACATATCTTTGATTAGGAATTTATCTTTGCAAGAATAACCTTTGCCAATTAATGTATTTTCAATACATATGTATGTATGTGTGTGTATATCTAGCCCCCCAACACACACAGAGGCAAATACAAATTAATAAAAAGAAGAAAATAAAATTTTAGATCAAACAAGTAAACTCAAGATTATGCCAATCCTTTGACAGAATCCTTAGAAACAATGTAGAACCAGTACTTGACTTCAGGAAACTCAGGTCTAAGATCAAGTTTTGAACATGGGAAAAAATAAAATAAAATTAAGTTGATGATAAAAACAGTCATGACTCACTAGACCTAGGTACGTGCATTATAAACAAACTTTCATTTGGTTTACTTACTGGTTTTTTAAATAATTTTTTTAAGTGACATAATCAAGGTTATACATAACTGTCCTATAACTTTATTTTACTTTCACTGAATATAGGAATTCTCCACATAATTCATACTTAGTCATTCATCTCATTTTTAATTTATTTTTTGCTGGCAGTTTAATATGTTATAAATTTCCATGAAATGGTAGTGTCAGGTGTAACACTTGCCTGAATCCATTTTGTTTACTGGCTAGAGCTGAAGAACATTAAATATTTACTATGGAAAACCAGAATATAATTCATTATTAATTGTTAACATCACTAAGCCCACAAAAATATCAACCAGTTATCAATCACTACCCATTTTTAATTATAGCTAGTAATTATGATACCATTTTCCATATATAATACCTAAGATATACAGGTGTCAAAATGCTTTTAAGTTATTCATTTACAAATAACCTATCTCATCCTCCTTCTAAAGAAATAAAACATTTTATTGCAAAGGAAAGGTTGAAAATAACTAGAACTATGTTACATCTTTCCCTTTAAAAACTCTCTCAGTTTTTACTGTGAAAGAAGTCAGAACCTTAGATGTAATTATTTCATCCAAACACATTCATATTTACACTGGAATATAATAAATATACACAACAATACTATGCATATATTATAAACACACACAGGTCGGAGTATTAATGAGCTACTGCATTAGACGCTGAATCAATCAAGAGGAGAATACACAGAAGAGTGCTGTAAACACTGTAACTGGAAAATTTATTTGACAGGACTTTCACCATGTCAGGTAAGAAGCAATTAATTTATCAAAACATCTAAATTCTGATGCAAGTTCCAAAGCTACATTGCAAAATCAAAATCTATCATCCCTTTGTACACACTAAATTATCCTTTGATAGCTCCAAGTCAATATAATACTTGTTTCTCTTAAAAAAAGCTAATGTTCTAATAAGAACATTAGAAATAAGAATAATAATAAGAAATAAGAATGACAGAAAATCCTGATTTTTAAACATAGCTTTAAGAATAAAAATTAAATGCCAATGGACAGCATACCACTCAAAGAAGCAATTTTCACCATTAACAAAATGAAAATTTAAAAAATAAAAAATCCCTTGAAACATCTAGAATCCATTTTGATAGACTAGTGAGGGAAATTCTATTGCATGCAATCCTAAATCCGTAAGTGATAGAACTTACCCTTCTAAAATAAGACAGGTACTTGTGCAGGGTATTTTGCCTTTACAGTTCTAATGAACTTCACAAACTATTTTGTCTTTTATTCAACAAGCTATTTCCATGCTAATACTTTCCATGACCTTCTGTTTTGTGATTCTGAGGTAAGCTTTCCATCCTACCAAAAGGGATTAAGTCCGTAAGGACTTAAACATGTATGTGACTTTAAACATAGGTCATTTCAAGCATGGTTTTACCAAGGCATATCTGTCTCATGCTTGAAATGACATGTATTTTAAGAACCTTAATGAACTGCAATCTAAATAGGCAAATTTGAACACAACGGAAAACAGAAATGTGCCCAACTGTAGTTTCTAGAGTGCTATTTTACTGACTTTTAAACTGTTTCTTAGTTAGGCTGTGGTGAGCAGCAAAAAAGGTCTTCACATACATTTGTTATGTTTTCTTAGAGCATTCACATTTTAAATGTTCATTTATTGCAAATGTTAAATCTGATGGTTCCAAGAGTGATCAAATTCCTTCTTAGTTACTTTTACAATAGACACCAAAGAATATTGCATAATTCATGTGCCTAAAAGGCTCATGTGGACTGTTAAATAAAATGCTGCTAATATTCACACCAAATCATTCAGGAATCACATGACAGTGAAAAATTACCTTGAAAAATGTTGGATTAAAAATATGGAATATATGAGTAAGTTTAAAATGTCATAACCTTCACATAGAAATAGCTAAAAGAGAAAAAGGACAAAATTCATAATATAAATAATCAATTATGAATTATATACTTAACCCCGCTTGAAATTTAAAAACTGCAGCGCTACAGAGTCAGTTGCTTTTTAGGGTCTATCAGTTTCCAGGGCACACTGTTGAACAATAATTAAACCATCCTGATGAGTTTTCACTGAAAGTAAGAAAACTCAACAGAGGAAACATCATGTACTCACACCCCATTCCAGAGAGACCTTTTTCACTTTGTCAAGTAATATAATTAAGAAAAGTAACATCTTTCTTAGATGCCATCAGTATGTTTTTATAAGCCACTTACCAGTGTGGTAAAGATATAGTGATAGTATTCTGTCATCATTCCCATAGCTAAAGCCTTAAAAAAATAAACAAAAGGTTAATGTTTCTGAGGTCACATAATATTTTTATCACACTTACATGGCAAATGAAAAGCTGCAAAAGAACACTACTGGGATCAGATTGTAGGGTTGGAATTATACTAAAATTAGGTCAAGCAAGTCATTTCCTAGCAGTTAGAGCAGATTACTGACTATTAAAGGAATTTATGAACCAGATCTTCTGATAGAAAACAAAAGGTTAATGTTTCTGAGGTCACATAATATTTTTATCACACTTACATGGCAAATGAAAAGCTGCAAAAGAACACTACTGGGATCAGATTGTAGGGTTGGAATTATACTAAAATTAGGTCAAGCAAGTCATTTCCTAGCAGTTAGAGCAGATTACTGACTATTAAAGGAATTTATGAACCAGATCTTCTGATAGAAAGAATATTATTAGACTGTTTATTGCAGTAAATGTGAAAGAAGCTTATAGTTTTACATACTAATGGATGCATTAAGTTGCCACACAAAATTTGAGTAGACAATATTTTCATTCATTATTGAACCCTTCCCTTAAAAAGAATAACCTAATAGGAAATATTTTTTCTATTTTGATGAACAATACTATGCATTTAAAAGAAGGACCCAAACTTACATGTGTGTACATTTTTCCAACCATGGAAGAAAATACTCGAGTCAACTTTTGAACAGTGAGATACATACTACTTCAGTAAAAATGAAGAACAAATAGTCATAGTATTACTCTGTAAACTCAGATATCTATCAAGTACCTTCATGTGTCTTGTTACTTATGTATTACCAAATAGTTTTTGATCAACTGTGCATTTTAAAATGTTCCTAGTTTTCTCTTAACAGCATAAGAACAAATATTTGAAGATACAATTTTAAAGCAATAAACTATGGATGTCTCATCACTCCTATTCATTACGGGCATTTTCACCTGAAAAGCATGTATCTTCATGCTCTGCTCAAAAGTTGCCTTAGACTAGTATGATTTATTCAATCATTTTAGTATCTACAGTGATTTTTACCTAATTTTAGCACTGTAAAAAAGCTACACAAGTAAGCAATATTTTCTTCCTTTCCAGGAATTGTCAACAGAATTCTTTGCCAAGTCGCTACCAGTTACACCTCCTTAAACATATTGAAGACAACAATTATACAATTGTGATAATACCAGAATTTGTACACAAAATAATTATCGGAGTTCTGAAGGCTGTGGGAGCCTTTGTAGTTGTGACATTGTCTGAAAAATGATGAAATCACTAGTCTATATGTTCTTTTCCACAGAAAAGTTAAAAGCTAAAATTAATTCAAAATACAGCTGCAGATCAGATTTTATAATATTTTAGACAAGACTTTGACAAAAACTGCAATAACTTTTCCAAAGGATGTCTATACCTGTGTATTTAGAATTCCACAATAATATTTAGAACTACAGTATAGTGTGCCAATAGCAATTTAAATTCTCTTAAACACAGGAAAATCATTGTCTCATGAGAAATATTACAACATCATTAGAAACTGTACAACTACAGACATTGTTAGCTTTTTTAAGAACTTCTGTTGTTGTTTTTAAATAAAGCCAAGGTATCTTCCTCTATACGTAACACATTTGCAGTCACCTATATCTTAATTGCTTATAATCAGGTTTTTCATACTCCACAGAATCTCTACACAAGAACAGGCTACGCATGTTCCTGATTCTCTTACGTGCTGGTGTTGTCTCTTTTCCAGGTCTTCTTTCTCTCACTTTCTTCACTTCTCAAAAGACCTCACTCCTTTTTCCTCTTCAAAACATTGTCATTTCTCTGCTCTCCTTATTCCTGTGCTTCCCTAACCTTTTAAATCATGTCTGCTTTCCCTGGTTGCCTGGTGATGTAGTTACCACTGAGATTTGCCTTAATTTAATTATGCTTGTCTGAATGATGGGATTTTTTTTTCCTTTTCGTGATGTATTTTTGGCCAGAAAACAGTAGTTGCCATTTCACTGGCCTCTCAAGGTACTTTTTTTTCTTTATTTCCAACTTGTTTTCTCTTCCACCAACTTCATTATTAATCTTTCCAATCATCCTCCCAAGAAGAAACCCCTTGTCATGTCTCCCTAAGTTCATCCCTCCATTACCAGAAAATATTAATTAATTAATAGTTCACAAATGGATATATAAAGATTTTTTTTATTATTTTTCAGCAAACACTTGTAAACACTATATTTGGAATGATATCACTAAATAATAAATACAGTCTTAACATCCTTTGTTTCAATTTTGACAGCAAGAGCTCACATTCAGCTGCAGAACTACCAATTTCAGATGTATTTAAAGCATTGCAATATTGGAGCTGAATGGAAAGCTAAAATCTACAGAAACTGTATAAAGATCTAAACACGCATGAAAGAATTGTTCCTGTACCTTCCTTCTATAATCTTTAGGATGAGCAGAGTAGTTTGATAAAACAGTTTACAATTTGATTTAAAGAGGTTGAACTCTTACTCTTGGGTCCTGGGATGTGATCAAAGATATAATGCTTTTAATTTTTTCCCATTTCCCTCTAGTCATATGTTTTACACAATGTTGTATACTGTGAAAGAAAAGTTTCCTTTCACCTAAAAACTACTAGGTACAGTATAAATAATGTACCTTGATGGAGTTGTTGTTAGTACCGCAGCTTTGTATTGCCATCAACACATTTTCCATCTGCATTTTTAAGTTGTTAAAATAATTAAATGTATATTTAATTATTTGGGCTAAACAATTAGACTAACTAGGCTGGCCTATGCTTAGCAAAGAGCAAAAACCACCAGCAGGTTTAAAATTACTCAGAATTAATAAAAGCCTTTTAATCAATGAACAATAAAGCAAAGAAATGATAGTATACATGTATGTTTACTAGCAATTTTAATTGTACCCACAATACCCCTAAGTACCTTTAATGAGAGACATATTTTCAAATCTTAAATACATTTTGCTTTCAATTTAAACCATACAGTCTGCTAGTAAACATAATATAAACATGATTTAAAGTCACTAAAAGCTGTGCATTAGAAATGTAGAATATTGTCTTGTTTTGGGTATTTTTCCTATCCTCCTTATTGCAAGTCATAGTTCAATTAAAAAACTATGGGGAAAATGGCCTCTGAGCATAAGGAATTCCCAGTCTTTGGAACTAGCTCATTAAACTAAAGGAGACACACAAAGGCATGTCTTTTATGCATACTTCAGGGTTACAGTAAGCTTTTTTATGAGCCGCATCCTTTGTGTACCACTATATTGCCACCTTCTCTTGGAAGACATCACTGGAATCTGCTTCTGCAATATAAAGCCAGTTAAGTATTTGGGTTCTGCTGTATCTCACCTACTCATCTCACTTGTACACAATAAAAGCAAACACTTTCAAAGCACCTACCCAAATGTATTCAGGTGTTTTGCAGTCCTATTAGCAGTGCGAGGAGAATATGGCTCTAAAAGATATCTGTTAGTTCTGTCCTCTCAGCAGAACACATTAATGTGGTCTGTTGGTAACATACTATTCAAATATCGCTATCTGATTAAGACTACACCATTTACAGGCTTTAATTTAAAAAAAAAAAAAATCTTTGTTACATAAAATAACACTAAGCAAGCATTTAAAACACTGGTTAAAGCATCAATTCTCCAAAGTACCAATTCTTCATAGTTGAAAGACTGATATGCCTTTTCCCCTGTACATGAACCGATTAATCTGTTTCTTTAAAAAAACATAATGAAAGCAGCTACCGTTAGAGTCACCAATAAAATTATCTCTGAAATCCTTGGCTGATTTTCAGTTAGGCCTCAGTAAAGCTGACATACAATTCCCCTGCTTGTTAAATGCCATTAAGTCTGGATATTACTTTTATTTACTAGGGATGAAAAAGATTAGGCCATCTAAAGCAAAATGAGAATTACCTGTTTCAAGATGCCTGCTGCCATTTCATGGCTGCAGTCAAAGATTACATGGAATTCTTTGCCTCTTTTCATCTCCTTTAGCAATGGCTTTGCATCTTTCGTGTCAGCTGGTAACTGACGGATTTTTAGTCTCAGGTTGTATCGTGATGGAGCCTTGATGAGCTCTTGTAATCGAATAAGGCCTTAAAGAAAACAGAGGAGTCAAAAGAAAAGAAAATTATCAAAACAAGAACCTGAGCTGCTAGCAGGACAACTCACTATAAACATTCAAAGTTTCCTGAATTTTCCTCCCTTCTCAGTATGTTGCAACTGATACACAAAAATTTTATTAAAAAAAGAAAAAGCAAAATAAAGTATCAGCATTCACAATACTGTCTTATAACAAGTCTTTCTTCTTCCTTAATATTAACAGACAGTAAGCAGCATCAGTTAGGATTACCTTAAGACAGACAAATCTTCCTTTAGCATTATCACGCAACTATGACATTCCTCTTCAAAGAATGTATATAATTATTCTAATTCAATTAAAGCAATATCCCAGACTAATAGTTTGTAATCAGACTAGCCAGTCTCCTAACTAATATATCAGGTCTACATACGAAGTTGTGAATCATTTCAGCACTGTAGAACACTCTCACATAATTCATGAGAGTTGGTTTGTTTTTTTTTCTTGATTATACAGGTAACAAACACATATATGCAGCAGCAAAGAGGCTGAATAAATGACTCATGCCATTGCATTCATCTTCAGTACTCCACAATTCCGTTTTGAATTACTTTACTTTTACTATGGAATTAGATGCAGTAACATTTTTCCAAAAATCTTATTGTTCACATCAGCATAACAGTGCGTGGTGTGTTTTACAGATCACTGATTGGTCTGTGACTAATATTAAATATTAGGGTGTTTAACTGTATTAAAATAACAGGGTAAAAACAGGTCTCCTAGAAAGTAGCAGTTTATTTCTGTGTTAGCAAAAAAAAGATGTATTCTGCCATGCTCACTTCCGTCTTGCATTGGAGCATGCTCCACTTAGTGGCAGTAACAAAGGTTACTGTTCATCATTATGTTTGCAGTGCACATATATAATACACCCAGCTGCCAAAAACTGGAAGCTCTGCTTAGGATTTCAGTTACAGCAGGATCCAGGTGTAAATGAAGTGAAGTGCTTCTAAAATCTGAAATAGCTCATTTCACTACATCAAAAATATTAACAGAGATGACTAATTATTATTTAGTTATCATCATGGGCAGCACTGTCTAGTATTAAAAAACACTGGTATTTTATTTTATCTCTAAATAGTCTTCCTGGTTACAACTGGATGTCAAAGCTGTCTTGATTTCAGGAAATGATGTTGTCATAATGTAACATGGAACCACACTACAGTGTCAGTAAGAAATTGTGATAACCTCTGACAGAGGATTTAATACAGCCTTTTTCCAACATACGTTGTTCTTCTAGTAACATAATGCTGAGAGATTTTAGTAACATAGTGTTGCCATAATTTTTTGCTATGAAGCTTTTAGATTGTAAAAAACACTTAGCTGTAATCATTTCCAGCAGAATCAGACCAGTGGAGGATATAACTGAAAGATAAAATCAGTCTCCTCTATTTCATCATTCCCCCTTTTTGACCCTGCAAAGGATCCACATTACTTTCTCAACAGTTTCTGCCAAAATTAGCTGGAACAGGAATTATAGCTTACTATATAAAACCTTCCTAAATTAAGACTGCAGGTGTGGAGATCTGGCAGAGGATCCCAGTAGACCCCTTAGGCCCTAAAGCAGAGTGGGAAGGACAACCTTGCTATTTAGTCAATTTAGGAATTTCTTCTTCACTCACAAGTCTGTGTCACAGGTACAATATCACTTATTTCATCACAATTTCTCAGTAATACCCCTATCACATACAACCATTCTCAACAATGTGTATATTGTTCAAACTGAGACAATTGTTACCTATAGCTAAATAATCTCTCAAATTTCCATCTTCTAAAAAGCTCGTCCTGCTTTGAAAAGGAAATAAAAGCCACTATTAAAGAATTACAGAAACACCACTATGTTTACTGGCAATCTTTAGTACAGATGCTGAGGGCAGAACAGATAGGGAAACTGAAGTACTTTCTCCTGACTAGACCTGGTCCCTGCTTGCTAAGACACAGAGAAGTGATAGCTAGGGTATATGTGACTTCTGAGTAAATGGCAGAAGTAAGTCTACATCGTTGTGAAAATATTACTTTTAGAAATGAATTCAAACTTTAAAAATTGCCATATTTACCTCAAATGCTATGATATTTACATAAAATGAATTAATGTATTTAATGGAAGTTTAAATTTATTTAATACTTGATTTCTAAATAATCTTGAAGAAAGATAGTTAAAAGCTCTGTAGAAGAGGTGTCTTTTCTAACTTAAAAGTTTATACAACTACTGCATATTAGTACCATTTTCAGATAATCTGGGACAATTACATGGAAGTAAAGCTTTGAAATTAATAACATAGCATACCCCATAGCTATTAACCACCTTATCAAAAATAACTGACAGTAACATGTCAACAAAAACACTTAGGATTGTCCCAAAGTCTTCCCCTTTTCCTTAAGACTAAGAAAAATAAAGCAACTAGAAAGTATGCCCTTGTGCTCAAAAAAAATTAGATGATTTCAGGTTGAGGGAAGCACCACATTTCAAAGCAGAGTCTTTCTCAAAGGTAAAGTCCTGCCAGTTGCTCACTTGCTCTGATATCCATGCACTTCCACTTAAGAACTACAAATCACAAGACTGGCAATATGGGACAGGTAGTATGACACACTGTGCCAGAAAAAAAGAAATCCTGGCTTTTGATGGTCACTAGTCAAATATGACTGAGAAGACAGACAGAAAGACAGCTTTCTAAATAGCCATGTTAGTTCTAATCAGATAGTGCTGCAAAATGTGTTGCCATGTAACAAGACAACAGTATCCAAAATTGATATATGAGCTGTCAGTATGTGAACTAGAGACATGTATCTATCTGAACTACTTACATCACTCTTAAAAGCAAGAAGACAGGGGGAAAAATGGCAGATTTGGGGCAGGGGGTGAGAATCTGAATGGACAGACATCTTCAGGACCTTGTACCCCTGAAGTATTCAGATACTAATGGGGACTTCTGGGATGAGCTGTATTTTAACCTCCAAGTAATATTTAGTGGAAAAAGTTCTATGTCACACTGAACATTTCATAAACCTTCAGTCATTCCTTGCAGCAGATCATCACAACTAGAAACCGCTGTGAGTACGGGAGATTAGACAACACGAAACTCTTAAACACAGCTTTGTGTCACAGATACATGGTAGGAAAGAGATTATAATCAGTTTCACAAAACAAATATCAATCTGCCAATGGGAGAGCATTAAGTAAACTACCAAAGATGAGAAGTCCACAATTCACTCAAAAAATCATATCCACGACATGTACAGAAAAATGGAAAGCTGTATAAAAAATAAACATTACTGCTGAAAATATGCTAAAAGAGATTGAAGATTATGAGATTCAAAACTGCACTGCTGTTTGAGTCTCAAATGGAGGCAATGATTACAAAATATGCATTTACTCAAAATGAGGAAAATCAGAACTGTCTCTCAACCACGCAGTTGTTTTTGGATAATAGCATGATGACTTCTCCCTCAGGATTTTTGTAATCTCAAATATATTTGGCGGTTTTGTTTTTCCAGAGGAATCAAATTTTATTTTATTTGGGAGGCAAGGAATGAATAAAGTATTATAGACTATTCTTAAGTGCACTGTTATCCAAATCTGCAGCTGGAGTTGCTCAGTAGGAGACAAATAGACACTTGTTAGTATGATGGTTATGACAGTCATCTGAGAAAGGAAACACCTGGGCTTTAGTCCCTGTTCTCATATTTCCATACTGAACCAATTTTCAAGAATAGCAAGAGACAAAAGTAGCTTTACTGTGCAAGTTTTGGAATCAGAACCACTCCAGAACAAAAGTTATTATGTTTGTGGAAGCGACTGTGAAATTAATTTGATTGTGTAAGACACAAAAGTGATTCATGAAGTTCAAGTTTTCTGTACAAGTACCGTACTCAGTATTTTTAATATATCAAGGGTTAAAAGGAAATCTGATTGTTCTTTCTTGACTGCAAACTGTTCTTTCAAAGCATTGTTTACTTAGAAGGGCAAAGTGCCTACTTCGTATGTTTTACTCATATTCTCAGGTGTTACACCAGTCACCTTTGTTACACCTTTGGAGACTTAGTTAAGATTGTCAAGGAATGTTAAGGTGGGATGGAAGGAAGGGAAAAAGGGAGGCTGCTTTTCTCTGTAGCAAGTCCATAAGTTCCAACATTTTGGTAAACAAATGTAGGACATTACAAATTGACAGGTCCCTTGATCTATTCCCATTTCTTGCACCAATGCAATACAGTTTTGGTCTTTTACTGTAGGTCCAAGGTTTGTTACAGAATGGCGAGAAGGGTTTTGTGGCCTATAGGAGCTTGTGAAGTAGATGTCTTACAATACTGTTATGAATTAAACATCTACTGTATGGCTGACAAAAACTGCAGGGGGTGAGAGCCAACAATTCAAAAACTTTCTTCAAGCTTTGTTCTGTTTCAGAGCATTACCCAAGAAGGTGAGCAAAGTGAGCATCAATCACTTCATGCTCTCCTCAAGAGCCTAACTGGGCTGTTCAAGAATTAAAAAAAGAAAGTCCTCCTCTTCATAAATCTTGTCATGATTAGGCTACCCCAGAAGAAGAAAAAATCCCACCAAAATTTGAAATAGAAGATTTACAGATGCAGGAACTAATATCAGAACAATTAAAAACTGTCAAGGAGAATACTATGATAAGTATAGTGTCTGCTTGCTAGATTACCTATGTATCTGAGAGAGAAGCAATGAGCAATAAAGAAAGTACCACACTGTGAAGGCAGTACAAAAGCTGTAGAAGCTACCAGAGGAACCTCAGCATGAGAATGAGGGGTAGAAAACCTGTGAATGCACACCTCTGTAGTGCACTGACTGGACCTCAGCGCTGGGGCAGTACAGGTGTGCATGCAAGCAAATGAAGTATTTATGCCTTCAATAACTGTCAGGACATGTAAACAGTAACCAGTGAGCTTCCTCAAAACTTATTTTAAAGCTAAAGCAAATCTGAGACATAAACAAATTCCAGGTATTTCAAAGCAAAGGTTTTTCTCCTGTCCTCATCAATGTGAAATGAAAAAAGCAACCTTAAGCTTTTAATGTGTAGTATTGTTGCTCATAGCTTCTATGTATATCAGAATATTTAATTTTAGTAATAGTTACAGTTAACACATACTTCCAGTTTTAGGATTTTAACGTAAGTTTTTCATTGTGTTTCCAGCCACCAGCATTTATTAAGTTCAGATGAATTACGCAGGGCACAAAACATGTTCTAGTCTACTAAATTACTCACTTCAGTAGTCCCCCAGGCCATCCGCTACAAAGAATATTTGTTCATCCTCATCCATACTTAAAAAATAAATCCTTGCTGGCACAAATTCAACAGTTTCCAGCTTGCTAGGCTCTCACGGGAACAATTTTGGAAAACAAAACTCCCTCACTCGCAAGGGCTGCTGCCTCCCACGCAGAGGCCCCTGGACACGCCGCTCTGCAGAGAGCTCACGGTGTGGGGAGCTACCATGAAGCTGTGTCACGGGTGGCAAGTACTGCTACCCCAGTCACCCTACAGCTCCTCGCTGCAGAGAAACACCTCATGGAACAAAAAAATCTGATAGTGCTGAGCGTACCTCTCTCTGGTACTTTTATTTCTATGTCAGAGCGCCAATGGGTAAAGTGCTGAGAAGCAGCATTTCCTCATTCAGGCATTAGTGGGAACTGAGACTGAGTAAAGGCTTTCCAGGCCTGGATCACACTTCAAAAGCAGGCTTTTGCAAATATAAATCAAAGGCTTAAAGTTTCCTTCCACATCGTACCTAGCATTTGTGATGCAGTATTTGTGTTATATAAAGTGTGTGAAGCGCAGTCTAGTTTCCCTAGAAAACAAAAACCACCAAATTAATTCCCTGAGCAAAAATGGCATAATTAATCTGAAAACAAACAAACAAAAACCACACCAAAAAAAAAAACCAAAAACCAGCATTCTCTTTACCTTTTCCTCTCCATTATGCCTGGATGAAGGCACTGGAGTTGAAATACGTTGGAGATTATCGCCTGTGCAAGGCACAAGGTACAAGGGGGGGGGGGGGCCGTCCCTCCCCGGCCCCCGCCCCCAGCCAGTTCCAGCCGGCGCTGATCCAACCTAAACAGCAGTGAAAAAATCCCACCGGGCGCCAAAGGGAGGCAGCCCTGCTCGAAAGTATTGAAGAAAGACACCGCCCGCCACTCAGGGCGGGCGACACCCTCTTCGAGGGAGGGAGCCCCTTGCCACAGCACAGCCCGGCTGAGGGGGAGGCAGGCTGCGGCCGTGGGCGCCTCACGCCGGGGCAGGGACACCCTGAGGGGCTGCAGCCCTGAACGACAGGTAAAGCCGTTACACACAAAGCAGCAGAAGCCGTTACACAAAATGGCCTGAACCTGCTGCTCCCCCAGTCAGCTGCCAGGGTAAACGTTGCTGGACTGCGTGTGGTGAAAATACACACAGCGGTTTTTTTCTTCCTAGGAAGGGGAAAGGTATGTATTTATGTACTTGCATCCTTTTTCTCACTTACAAAATGAGTGATCGGAAGCTTGTGTTTAAAAGTAATTAGGTAAAAACCCCTGACTCTGGGTTCTTTTGTCTGCAGTGTTTTCCAACCATTTTGAGCAGTTTAATTTTCCCCCCGCTTCTTTTATAGGTTAAATATTGAGCAGTGGGTCATTATTTGTAACCAAAGGAAAAAATTAAGCACTGAAAAGATATAACCTAAAAGAACAAGCTCCTACACGTAAATTGCAGCACCTGGATCCAGCTGTGGACAGCAACTGCTTCCCAACTCCTGGTTATCACCGATCTTCTCTTCCCCACCACACCCTAACATCCTGGTTTCCACAGGAAGAGTAGGTGCAATGGCCAAGAAGAGGTCCAGGGGATCAAAACATCGCACACTTGAGAAGTAACCAGGCAATCCACCTATGATATAAATAAATTCTGCCACTATCCTTATAGTAACAATCTGTGTTTGGAGTTCAATTTTTCACAGTTACAAGACATCATACGTTTAAGGCTTTTTGCAGTAAAACTAGTGCCTTCCAGTAACCAAAAATGAGCTCTACCTTGTTTAGTCTCTTTAACATATAGTCCTGAATACATCAGGTGAAGTCAGACAAATTCATTGTTTGCTTTCATTTTTAGATGTTGCCAAAATTTGTTCTGTCTGTATTTTCACTTTTTCCTAATACTGTTATGGCCCATTTGGATGAGTGAGATTCCAGAGATGCAAGACTGCGTCTTCCTACTGTGTCCAGTTTGCCTGTGGGACTCCATTTCTACCCTCTGTGCATATGGCTAAGGGCCAAGGTAGTTTTAGGTCAAACAAGCATGGAGTATTTATACATTAACTCTAAGTTTCTGAGCTACTGTTAATCCCAAAGTAACTTTACTGTTGTTGTTGTCTGACATAAGAGGAAATAGTCAAGCTGGTTATTCAGAATCAGTAATGAGCTGTCACGCACTGAAAAATAAAGTCTCTGGATCAGCAAGGGATAGTTTCAAAAGGGCACGTATGTAGCTCATGTGTAGCTAATCAGAAAAAGAGGTACCAGAGCCTCCCATGAAGGGAGGAACATAATGTGAGAACTACAAGGACAATGAAGCTAAGGACAAAATGAGTCCTTTCTTCACCATGATTTTGAGGAGATATTTGTCAATACAAAAGCACAGATTTGAGCCTAGAATATTTTTAAAACAACAGATTTACAATATAAAATGAAGTACAGCCCTCAGATGAAATGCTGACCTCTTATTTTATTAGCATTACAGGATCCCAGTGTAATGAAGAAAAAAAAACCCAACCATTTGTGTGGACAAGCTCCTAAAAAAAAAAAAACTATTTTACAACAGTATAGAAATAATAGCTGCATTTTGGGAATGTACTTCCTGCAGTTTCTTTCACCAGGGACACCTTTTTCCTGTCCCTTTAAACTCTCAATTCCTTCTTTTAGCAGCCACTGTGATAGAGTCTTACCTCTGAATGGCTGGGAAGAATGCGGTGTGAGTAACTCTTTTCAGAAGCTGCCATCAATTCATCTTTAAGGAGAATCCTGAAGGAGCAGTTTGTGAGCTCTCCAGCTGGCATCTTCCTCCAAAGAGATCAATCACATTACCTCCTCGACATGTTCAACTTCAACCAGTCCAGGAAGCAAGAGCCCCAAGTTTGTTTTAAAACCTGTGTCTCCAGCTCAGCAGTCTTGTGAGCCATTGCTATGCCACCTGGCCTGCTCATCAAACTATTTATCATTTCCGTTAATGCCGCCTTTGTGCTGCACAGGAAGAATGCAAGCAAATGCACTTTGCAATAGGCTGAACACATGAACCTTTTTCTGTACAAAAGAACACTAATGCTCTTTTAAAGGCTACTCCTATCTTCAGAATCTCAAAAACTTCAAAAATAATAATATATTGCTTTGTAGAGCTACCAGAATAGTTTCCCTATTTTCAGCAAGTTGTTTCCTCTCACACCTCTCTGCACTCTTCTCCTTCCCTGGCAGCCCCCTGCCCAGTTTTTCTGGTTATGTCTCAGAAAAATATCATTGTGTATTGGGCTTTGAAAGGAGTATGGGTAGAAGGGAGGAGAATGCCAGTTTATTGGGCATTGATAGAATGCTTCACATCAACCGGAACAGTTTATTGCTATAAAATGATTCACAGATATTGGACATCCTGAACAGATTACCCATGAACTCTCAAGATTAGTTTTATCATCCTTGTCCTCTACTTAAAAAACATTTTTAAGAAAAGGAATAAAATAAAAAAAAAAAAAAAAAGAAATTGCACTTGCTAGCAGGGCTACTTGAACAGTGGGCTGTTCTGTGTTCTTGGGTATAACAGCAAAATACAGAAACACCATTAAGAAAAATACAGAGAAAATAGAGATGAAGGGAAAAGACAGCTTGGTGGACCTTTCTCATTTATTCATACTTAGCCTTTTTACTACATTAAGATCAATTCGCCCAATTCCGGCAGTGTAAAGCACCCTTAAAATTGTCGTCAGTTATATTTAAACCCATTTAAATACAGTACCAATGGTGTGAAGTGTCTTTAATGGAGGAAGAGTTTTAAGATACGTAATCCAGAAAAATTTATCTTGTTACTGTAAACATAATTAATACAGCTCCTTATTACCAGCTTTAAAGTCCAACATTTTAGCAGTTTTTTTCAGTCTTGCAGTTGAAGCATTGGAGAGTAATCAGAACACTATGTGTGTATGCGTGTATATGTATATATTACAGATATTACTGCATTAGAGCTTTATGCCACTTGAAATCTGCAATATTAAAAATGCACTACAATTAGTGGAACTGACATGAAGAAGAGTTCAAAGATATCTATTTTTAAGTTGACTTAAATTATTTTTCTATTGTTAATCTTGATTCCTACCAGGAATATGATAGCACTGTCTCAGTAGAAAGAAAGAAAAGTGTCTGGTAACTGACTTCAGCAGTAGTTTTGCCAAAGCAAATTCTATTTAACAAGCCCTTTGTCAAGAAATATAGCTGCTCTGTTTATAATAACTTCAGCTGAAAATTTTAAAATTAGATTCATTAGGGCAAGCCAAGATACACTAATCACCCATGATAATAATAGTATTTGCCAGGATGAACTCTGGAGGTCTATTTGGATGACAAAATTTCCTTCTGGAGGAAAAAGTGTAGATGTATAGAGGCTCTATAATGTCAAGTTATCTGTAACTATGTACTTATCTCCTTATCAAAGCACACAGTAGTGACCTACTGCCCCCAACTCTTCTTCAGAGATACAGAAGAACTCCTGTTTATAAATCGGAACACTCTTAGACTACGTTGACGTGTTCTATCATATCTTGATTAATTCATTCCAAGATTCACTCTCCCCATATGTGGCCTTTCAGCTATACAAACACACTTAAAGAAGGTACAGTTCTTCAAAACCAGCAGTTTATGTTGTTAGAAAAAATGATTTGATGAGCAAGTTGGTTTTGGGATTTTTTTTGGGGGGGAAAGGGTTCTTGTTTTGAGGAAATATATTTCTTTTGACAATATCACTAAAAGAAGTTTTAGTCACACTGAAAAGCCAGTTCTGGGTCACCAAGTATGAGAGGACAAATAGAAGTTACATTATTTCCAACTGAATATATTTTTCAAAAACTCTCTCTTGGATGGTGGCCATGTCAGTAATCAGAGAAAACTTTTCAGTTTAGGTAGTTAGTTCTCTCCTGGCATTTCCTTTCCCAAATCAGTATCTTCCATAGTGCTTACTGTCTGGATGGGACTGAGACTAAATCTTCTGCTCCAGATACAAAACTTCAACATAGAATAATGGTACTGATGCCAGCAATCCATCTACTGACTTAATTGTCTGCTGAAACAAGATTTCTAGGGCTAAGAACTATGCCTCTTGCTAAACTACTCCATAATTTTGGTTATGATGCAGTCTCCCAACATTCAGCTTGCCCTCATGCTGACATATTGAAGTGTGTCCTATTCTGTGTCACACACAGCTGGACATTTATCAAGACAATCAGATAGTTTTCATGAGCTCCAAAGCTCAATATTTAGAAGCATACAACAGAAATATTTTAGATGTTTATTTTCATTTTAAAGGCTCTACAGTTTCCTTTATTAAAAATAAACTAATTCAAAGATGAATTGTGCATGGGAAGGGGGGACATATTTGAATGTCTTTGGTTCCAAAATTTGACCTGAGCTTTAAAGGTTCAGTGTTGGAGAGCTAATACCTGATTTGCCTTCACATCCACATTTTTGGATTCAACTGCATGCTCAGGTATGGTAATTAGTGCCTTCTGGGCACATTTGGAGAGAAAGTCCAGTCCCCAAACTTCAGGTGATCCTTACTTTGTATGTGGAAGGATGGACCTGACTCGAGACCTTTAACCTTTATCTCCAGCACTTTTACCCATTTTTGGTCAATGTCAGCTCAACAAACAGAGGCTACTTTGCTGGAGAACCTAGGATCAACTGTGATCATACAAATGGTATGAGTATGTGTCAACAGGCTGAGGGGACTTCTTTCACTCCTTGACCTGCACTTCCACAAAATGATGCTGATATAACCAATGGTGTACTTCAGGAGGACTTGGAGCACAGTGATACTAATGTCTGAGAAAAATGTTCCTTTCTAAAACAAAAAATAGGCAGAACTGTGTTTTTAACTAGACGTGTGTGCATGTATGTATATGTATTTGAAATACAAACCTCATTATTATGAAAGATCTAAAAGTGTCTAGACTAAAGACAGAAAAAAACTTTATTTTAGACTAAAAAAAATTTTTGTTTTGAAACAATTACTTAGTACAGGAAAGCAGAAGTGTTTAAAATTATATTCATAATTAATATTGAAGTTGAGATTATGAAAATGCCACGTATAGGAGAGACTAGCCTTAGGGTTAAAAATCACTGAACAAGAAAACAGGGATCCAGGTTTAACTCCACAGTCAGATTTCCATTCTAATACTGTGCATATCACTTAATTTTTCTGTGTCTTGGGTCTTAGCATCTGAATGTTAAATGCATTTTACTGCTGTTTCAGCATAACCAGCTGTAATTGAAGTGCAAGGCAATAATCAGCTTTATTGTTTTCCTTAAATATGCTAAGTGAGCACGTCAGAGCATGGGTGTGAACATCTTTTATAGCTAGTTTCAAATAGCCAATCCCAAATCAGCCTATTTCCAGTAACAATTCTTTTCTAATAATGGCTTTTCAGCACTGCAGTGAAAAAAGCCCTCTGCCCCATCCCACACAGTTCCACAAGAGGGAATCAATGTGCTGCTTAAGTTCAGAAAAGGCCTTCAGTTCATGGAAAGGTTTTGATCTTGAAGACCACCATAACAAGATGAAGAAGATAAGTTTTTTCATACCACCTGAGTACTTATCAGCTGCAGCATACAACAGCTAGGAAAAAAAAAAAGAGAACTGTCCATTCCCTCCCTCACCTCTGCACCTTATGTGTTAAAATATAAGAAAAAAATAATTTAATATAATTGAAGAAAATGTTGAAAATTAAGAAAACATTAAGCCTTTTATATTAGATTTGCCATGTTTTTCTAGTCTCCAGCACCATGTGACATTCCTTTACATATGTGGCTCTATTATGATATGCCTGATTTGAAATACTGTTATTATTCAGTTTTCTGAACATGTTTTTTGAACATTGTCAGAAAGCTTTCTCTTTAATTCAGTGTGATGATGGTGACAGCAATGACAATTAACAGTCCTGGGCATTTCAAAAGAAGTCTTGTGATACTGTGAAGTATGATCTCTCAGATGGCTGACATCTATGAGCAGTGCAGTTTAATGAGGGTGAAGAGGAAAAAAGAGATCTACTACAGTCGAAGGACAAAACAGCTTTTGTCAAAGCTGTCAGAATCAATGACAAAAGAAGCAGTAGAACAAGTTAGCAATTTCTAGCCATACCATAGAAGTATCACTATTGTATCAAGCTATACAAAACTAAATAAAAAATAATATCTACTAGAAATCAAAATGGACTTGGTTGGAAAAGAATCATAAATGAACATTCTAAACTGGAATTTACACTAGGTAAGCACATTTATTCTTGGAAACAAAAGCAGTTATGTTTTTGCTAAAAAATTGGTAAGAGTGCAAGAGAAGAAAAATCTGGAATTGAAGCTAAAATGTTTTAAGACGGGAATATTTGAGCTGAGACTGATGTAGAGCAATTCACAAAGGGGTTGACTTCTCAAGTGCATTTCCAACCAGAGGACAAAATATGTAATACTGAAGTAGGAGTAAAAGCGTAATTAAGTTTGGATAAATCTGAGTTTAAATTTATGCCCCATGCAAAATGTGATACTGATTATGTCTCCATTTTCCTGTTTTCATTTTTCATTTAAATAGTTTTCCCATCACATTTTTCTGTATTTGAAAATAGTGAATAAAATTTTCCAGTCTTCATGAAAAAAAGAATTATTTTGATCATAAGTTCCCTAGCCAGTTTTCTGTAAGATTTAAATTCTTAAGTTTATTCAAACCCACAAAAGCAAAACAATTTAAAGTACCATTTGGAATATGTTCATTGTTAATGCAATAATTTCTGGAAATATTACCTCCACTTCTGTTCCTTAGGCTTAGAGAAAAATACTATGAAGTACCTTATGGGTTTATTTTATTTTTATTTGGGGGGCTGTGGTGCATGTTTTCCTGAAAGATGGGCTGGACTCATGCATTCTGTATAGCTTGATGACATTTATTTTTCTTTTCAAAAAATTAATTAAAATCTCTATAGAATTATTCTCAAAGAACAACTACAGGTCCATTTACCAACAATAATAACAGAATTTAACTTCTTTCTCTTCAGACAGCTAGCTAAAGTAATTCTTAACTTCCAAACTGCAAAAAGACCAAAAAGGTTTGAAAACGAAATTTTAACTTCACATCTTCCTTACCACTGGTATTTTCATATAGCACCTGAAAAATATTTCTGAACTTTACTGAACCAATGGTACAATACCTTTCTTAGAAAAGGAGTACACCAAACTAAATAACCAGCTACATCTAAATACCACAATTAGGTTTAGCACATAACTACTAATTGTATTTTCACTTGAAATTGCTGTGCACAGCACTTGAAACTCTCTGTACCTAAAAGATACTATGCAATTTGTAATCAGTCAGGAAGATATTTCGTCATTCTCCAAAAATAGATCAAAATTATTAGTGCTATTAATTATTACAATTCTACCAAATCTGAGTTTTAATAAACTCAGGAAGGCTTAAAATCTATTGTCTTTAATAAGAAGACTCAATAAAAGTGTAGATGTTTTTACACATACTGCAACCTCTGTCTGACTTGGTGACTGAACAGATGTGGAACAGAACTGCATGCCACTCCAGCTGATATGCATGGGAACCTCAAGTCTGCTTTGTTCTCCATGGCAAATATAACCCTCCTTTAGATATTCATTCCATTCATTCCATTAAATAACACAGAATAACTGATTATTAAAAGATAATGCACAAATTTGAAATGCACAAAAATATTGTCAGGATGCTGTGCTAAGCTATCCCATCCCACTCTGTATCTTTGATAAGGTTTATATACAAGTTCATTTATTTGCAGAGAGGATACCCACCCAGCCCTTCAAGAACAACCAGTACTGTGAATTCTGCATCTGCTTCATAGAACCAGAATAAATGCTAGTTAAAATTACACAAGTCAAAACAGTATAAATATACAAAAATACACACAGGTATAGTTTTCATCTAACTGACATCTAATACAAATCCAATCTGAGGAATCACTATCAATGGAGTAACTTAATTGTAGTTTATAATTTAGTATTTCTGCACATTCGATAGAGACATTAGTCAGCATCAGTGGTAGGGAATAGTCCTGACAGTGACCTTAAGGTCACCGTTACCTGTCTTTTCTGTTTTGTCTAACAAAAGCAAAAGCAGAGTAAAAAAAATTTCTATAAAAAAAAAAAAAAAAAAAAAAAAACCACAACCAAACCACAACCCAGGAAAAAAAATTAAAAAAATAAACCAAAAACATCAAACCTCATGAGATGGAGTTTCCACAGCCTTTCAAGGATACCTGTTATTTCATTCTAACCTAAATGATCTTAGCTAAATCCTTTCTGCTACAATTTTAAACATGTCTCTAACTATGCCATTTAACATAGAGGATAGTTTATTTGTTTCCTTTTGCAAGACCTTTTTGTCCACTTCCCCTAGACTAAACCAACACTCTTCTAGTCTCTCCTCCCAGGTCATATTTTCCTAAGCCTCTGATCTGAAGAACCCTCATCTTTCTTGAGATCTGCTGCAAAGAGCAATGTAATATAGTGTGATGCCTTTCTTATGCAGATTAAATTGGAATTACCTGGGAATTTCTTACACATTAAATTCCAGGTCATACATCTGAGTACAATGTTACGCTTGCTTTCTCGTAATGCCATTGTTGGCTTATCCACAATGACCACATCTTACATTCGGTAGATAACTATTAAAATACTTTAACACAAATCATATTTTCTATAGTATTGTCACTTCTGAGCTTATCGCCTGCATATGTAATTTGTATACTCTTCATACCAGAAAATGAACCTTGTAAGTATATCTTTTCAGTTTTGCAGTAAGCTGTAACCAATCTATTTATGCCTTATTGCTCTTTTTTACATCCATTGACAACAGTTGCATAAGGAACCTATTTCTCTAATTTGCATATAAGAATGTCACCTTGAACAGTATGACTTTCTTAACTCAATATTTATCACATCTACTGCATTTTCCTTACCCACAAGGCACACTGACCTGTCGAAGAAGGAAGTTTTACATTATTTGCTCTTAATAAAGCAAACTTGACAATTTAGATGTTAAGTGAATGTAAGGAACCAGGATAAATGTACTTCAAAATTTGGACAAATATCTAAGTTGGGAGAAATCTGAGCTTGTCTACCTTTTCCAGACTTCTAGAACTTCGCCTATCATCCATGAGTTCTCAAAAGGTAATTATTAACAGACCTAAGATTACTTCATTTTAAAGTTTTTCAAAAATCTCTTACTCAAGTGATTTGAAAACTTAAGTCCCTTGACAACTGTTGTGTTTTATTCAATTTCATTATTTAAGAAATCATCAACAGATCTGAATCTTCTTTGGTTTAGACTCCAATTCATTCTGTTGGCAGAAATTCCAGTTTTAATGACATTCACTTTCTTGAATTCTATTCAGTATATTTTGCTGGTTTGCACTTCCCTAATAATAAACCATTATTTTCCATTCGCGAGCATTGATTCACTATCAGAAATATCACAAGAACAGCTCATACGTAGGCATTCAGTGTTTTCAGTATTAAAAAAGTCAACATACATGATAACGTCTTTCTAAGAATGTTGTAACAACTGTCCTTCTATACTCCTTTTCCCAGTAAACACCTAGTTTGAGATATGTGTTGATATTAAAACCTTACCTTTGGTTAGTTTTTAGATGATTCTAAAAAGGATGGGAAGAAAAAGCCTTGTCCACTTAGTTTTCATGGTTTAGTGGTTTGGGTTGGTTCTTGATCTACAGCAATGCAAATTACAATAACAATACTCCTTCGTGCTTTTTATAATTACACTGTTGCTCCCAGCAGATGTCTCCTACTGTATTGTGGACCGAACACCCCAGATTATCTTTAAGAAATTTCTCTCTATTTCTGCCCATCTATTCTTGAACAAACTTTACCCTGCTATATCAAAATTTCAAACCTGAAATATATTCTACTGCATGCCAGCCATGTCAGTTTGTATCTTTCTGTTATAGATCACCAAGATTGAAGTCTTGTCTTCTAAACACAGGTGAATTGCACTGTTATTGTATCAGTTGTCAAACGTTCAAATACAGCATTCTCAACTCATTGCATTCCTTCTCTCTCATTCTGCTAAGAATAGACCTTAGTTATACAGATGTGTTTATAAAGGAGAGCAGCTTTTCACATAAATTGTGACATTGCTTAATTCATTTGCAGAAAAACAGAGACGAGCAGGCCTTTTCAGGCCATCTCATTTTCTATCCTCCTTCTCAGTTGCCTGTTCTCTAAAGTTTCTTGAACACCTTTTCTCATCTTTATAGTGCACTATGTATATTCTCCTTAAGGAGAAATTTTCTCCCCAGCCAAGATTTACTTTGAATCACTTACAAGCTTTTTTTCGTTAATCCTTTAGCAATGTTGCCCACCTGCCATCACCCCACATCCATTTTACCCCCCAAGATATTTAATTCCCCTTAGTGTAAAGTTATATTAACTGCAAAGGTGAGTATCCTTTTTTATTAGTAGTACGGGGAAAAAAGAAGGCAAACCCCCCACACACACACAACAAACCACAAGATGTAAGATATCTGGAAATAAGATATGTGAAATATAGAAAGAATAGTTCCGGTTGGAAGGGACCTACAACGATCATCTCGTCCAACTGCCTT
>NW_008794211.1:1054014-1068664 GCF_000699145.1 Aptenodytes forsteri | reverse complement strand
CTAGGAAGCCTGTTCCAGTGTTTGACCACCCTCTTGGTAAAGAAATTATTCCTAATGTCCAGTCTAAACCTCCCCTGGTGCAGCTTTGAGCCATTCCCACATGTCCTGTCACTGGATACCAGAGAGAAGACATCATCACTTCCCTCTGCACTTCCCCTCCTCAGGAAGCTGTAGAGAGCCATAAGGTCACCCCTCAGCCTCCTTTTCTCCAAACTAGCCAAACCCAGTGTCTTCAGCCACTCCTCATAGGGCATCATGCCTTCCAGCCCTTTCACCAGCTTTATTGCCCTACTCTGGACACATTAAAGTACCTAGACATTCTTTTTAAATTGTGGGGCCCAGAACTGCACGCAATAGTCGAGGTGAGGCCACAACAATGCTAAATACAGCGGGAATAAGATAATGTGAATTTTAATACTGGTCCCAAGAAAGAAACTGTAGTTTTATCTACAAATCAATGCAACCTGTATACTACAGTAAAAATATCAACAAAATGGCATCTTTCTTTTTCCTTCATTTGCATTAAAGCACAGGATTCAATACTGAAGACGAACACAAAAAAATTTTATTTCTGAAGTCATTTTTTCCAGCTTTTACTTCCGCTTCTGTTCATGGATGCAACAGATTTTTGGTGTTTATACTCATTCACCCAAGACCAAAACAAATGTTAATTAAGAAAAAAACCCAGAACCCTGTTTATATCAACTTGTTCTGCATAAAGCGTTAGTTGGCAATACAAGTGCCACTATAATTTAAAGGCCCCAGCATCTAACTGTTCATGTATTCTTTGTTTTGGAATTCTCTGAGATTCACAAATTATTTAGAATTTATCTAGTCTGTTTTCTCTAGCACAGCGATTAGAATATGTGCTTGAAATTAAGTTACTGTTTTGAGACCAATTAAAACCATTAGGACATGCAGCTGATGAACACACTGCCATTTTTCCACTTTTCTTTCTTAAAGACAATTGACTGTAGCAAATCTGTAAATCTGAAAGGACTTAATTAGTATCCAGGGACAGTTTAGTGATATTTAATTAACAAAGAGAACATAAATTACTTTAAGGAAAAAAACCCAAAACTAACCAACCTCTCATTACATCCTGCTAGGGTTTTTTTTTAATGGGAAACTCTAGTTAAAAGGAATATACTTTGCCTTTTAGAATGATCACAGGAAGCAATACTTCTCATCAGACGAGCAAGAAAAGTGTTCTACAGCCTCATTCCAATTTTTTTGTCTGTACAACAGATGGACTACATTTAAAAAAATAGTCTTGAGAGCTAAAATAAAGGGAGAAACTAAATCATAGAAGGAAGCAGAATATAGCTATTATTTAATGCAAAAAAGTCAGGTGCAGGGGTACTCAAACACAGATACACAGAAAAAGAACTCACATTTTTTTCTTCCCTGAAAGAGCAGACTCATCTACCTACTGTCACAATGCCTCCTCCATAAAATACTACCAGGGCAGAAGGCTTTATTATATTAAAACCTTTTCCCGTTCTATGTTCATTTTTATTTCTGTTACCTTATCCCCACTGTAACAGACTGCATCTCATCTTACTGAGACAAGATAGAATTAACCTTTGTAGTTTATTCATCTACTTCATCCTATTTGTAGAGTCTTGACTCTTCCTTATCACGCTGTATTCAACCTGATCTTTGCTCTCGCCAGTGTTATTGATCATATCCCTTTAGAAGCATCTCTGTCCCTATTTCAGCATGACACAACCTCCATTTTCTCCCATGCCAACTTATGCTGCTTTCCTCATTACGGGCTCCTGAGCACGTGAGGCAGGTCTGATCAGCACAAAAAACAACCCAGTATTCTGAGGTCCAGACTGACATGAGGAGCAATAGCCAGACTCTGTAGATTAATCTTCTCTGACTTAGCCATTTCTGCATCATAAAGCTGGGGAGGGTTGGGGACAGGATCTAGGTGCTACCCATAGTGCATGAAAAGCAACTTCTTTATGTCTTTTCTCAAATTAGTAGCAAGATGTACAGCTATTCCTCCACAGAGAATACAGGGAGAATACTTCAATGAGGGAGACAACCCAGTAATGGCTTTTCTTTGTGGTACTTTTAGATGTGCAGATGTTCATTATTGCAAAGGGAGTCTGGGATTCCAAATTTCTCTCTTATTTCAAGCTGGGCTCTAAACATGGACTGACTTCCTCCTTACCACCTTCATACCACACAATCTCAGATCAGATTGGATCCAGATCAAATACAAGTCATGGCAGTCCATTTTGCACATCTCATCATATGGATGTTGTGAAGGCAGCTACAGTAAGGATTGAAAGGCACACAAAAACACTATGGAAGACTGCGTCTACGCTTATGTAGAGTGCCTCATTTAGCATCAGGAAAATGCTCTGCTATCTATTAGAGTCACATAACTGGCTTTCCTTCCTATAAGATAGGAGCAGGGGGGATTACATACAATCGGACACAATGGTGCTGTCAAGAAGCAGCTGAAGTGTGTGCTTGAACTATCAGTCTCCAGTGCATTCCTGGGAATGACACTAGAGATAACATGGGCTTTTACTGACTGCAGAGTGTCAAATAACCACACAGCTTTTTCCATTTGTGTTTACTCAAGAAGACATATCCCTTACTGAAGGAATGAAGAACATGGACACAACTGTTATTAGAATGCTTTGAAGTGGGTGAGGTATCTTTCCTTTATTAGAGAAGTAGAACTTTAACAATTCCTTAGAGAATTCATAAAACTGAGCCCTAACAATTAAGATATAAAGACATTTTTGAAAATTAAAAAAAAAAAAAAAATCATACTTTCCCTCAGAATGGACCTACAATCTTCCAGGATTTTGGCATATGGGCAACTCCCCATAATTTATCTTGCAATGAATCCAGACATAGTTTATGCATGTTTTCTACCTTTTCTTCCTGTCTATAATAAAAGTATCATCTCCCCTTGTATCCATACTTTGTAATAATAGAAATACATAAAGTAAATTTGTCCCCCAAAAATATTAATTTTAGCAATTAAAAAAAAAAAGATCACTGTAACTGCTATATCAACCTATGATTGTCTTGACCAGGGTGTACTTTTGGGAATTGTCCATTCAGATAAAGGAAATCCATAACACTAAAATTATAAAATAAGGCATACATTATCAGCCTAAACAACTTTTCAGTAAAGGAGAGTAAAATGTGGGTGATTAAAAAAGAAACAGAGGAGGGGGAAATAAGAACGATATCCATCTTACATTAAGGAATCACTGACCAAATTGAAGAAACATATAAACAGTGATGAATGTTTTGTCTTTGTTGCCTTCATTTTAATGGATTTGAAATTAAGTCTTAAGTGGCACAAGGAGCCTTACAACACAGTTTCTAAATATTAGCTGAAACTATCATATTCAGCTTCAGCCCTAGGTTCACAACTGAATATTTATCTTATCCCGTAGCAGGAGATAACCTCTTCCTCAGCTGAAGTAACTACTTCCTTTCAAAAGTTTCCTCTTGCCCCACCCCTTGCCTCAAAAAACACCAGTTTGCAGTTGAGCTCTAACAAGATTTAAACTCTGCTTCTTTAAGACTGACAGTTTCTCATAGCTAAGAGTTGTTCCTGTATGTACTTCAAAGGCAAGGGATGCTGTGGACTTCCCAGCATTGTGTCCTGCTTTTGAAGTCTTTGAATTATCCATAGGAGATGCTACTAACAAAGAGAAACTGACAGTCTTAAAAAAGTACAATTTACATTTACGTACAGCAAATGCCACAAAAAAAGAGAGGATTACCTTTTTAAAACTGATTCTTTTTTCTGTCTCTTCAGACAGCAACAGATTTCAAGAAAAAAAGATGTTGTAGCTGGGGTTACTGTTTATCAGCAGGAACAACCAGTATCATAATATGAAGTATGAAGTTGCGCCAGGGGAGGTTTAGATTGGATGTGAGGAAAAATGTCTTTACTGAAAGAGTGGTTAAACATTGGAAGAGGCTGCCCAGGGAAGTGGTTGAGTCCCCATCCCTGGAAGTATTTAAAAGACGAGTAGATGAGGCGCTTAGGGACATGGTTTAGTGGGCATGGTGGTGGTGGGTCGATGGTTGGACTCGATGATCTTAGAGGTCTTTTCCAACCTCAATGATTCTATGATTCTATGAAGGGTCTAGCCACTCCAGAAAGAAATATAAATTTAAAGTGAATATTTCCTGAAATAATTCTTTATGCATTTTAAATAAACTAAATACCTGAATCTCCTTATTCATTGTCAAATTTATTAAAAAATTTATTTAAAAAGAGCTCATGTTCTTTCTTTCTCTTAAATATTTACAGTAGTCACAGGTAGATCAAGTAGATCACAACACACACATGAAACACTTCTTTTCCATCTTCCTTCCTATTTCTATTTACATCCTGACTTCAAAACATACTTTATGAAAAGATCAGGTCTAGCATGACTGTTAACAACATATCTCTTTCAGAAAACATGGAATTTAGAGAGCTTATTAAACATGAAATATTTCTTTTGGTGGTGTTTTTTTTTTTTTGTGGAAGGGGAGAAAATTTCTTGAAAATATTGAGCAAAGCAGTTTCAAAGTGTTAAAACATCTGACTTACCTAACTGAAAGGCCTGTTTTAACAGGTAACCTGTTTATTGTAAAAATATAGTAAAAATTTAAAACAATTTAAAGCAAAGTGAAATATTTCCAATTTATGTAAACCTAAGTCTATAACTGTTTCACTGAACCACTTTTTCAATCATCATTTCATTAAAATTTGAGGCTTTTTCACTTCCTGTCCTATTTCAAAACAGTAATACAAAAAATATCAAAAAACATTAATAAACAAGCTACATATTTCTTGCCTTAAGTCTGTAAAGATAAACTTGAAATCAGAAGTTTGACTACCTGAGGCTTTTGGTGACATCAGCCAACAAACTTTTAGGGAGGCAGCCTCTTAACTTCATTGCCTTGCATTTTTTTAAAAGGCATGAAGAAAAAAATCAGTTATAAATATTTTTATGCTCTGCCATCTCTGTTCCCTTCTTACCTTTTGATAGCTATACATACATCTTATTTGAACTTAAATAGTAAGCAGGCATTCTGTCCTGCTGTAACTGCTGTTTATCTAGCAGTTAGTGTTCACTACAGGTAGCCTCACATGTAACACGTTGTTTCTTGATCTTAATTTTTTATTTCAGATTTAGATAGGTAGTACATTGTGTAACAAGGGTATCAACAATCTTCCAGTTCACTGAACCATGAGAAGGGTTTGAGGTTCACCATGCTCTTTTCTTGCCAATGACAGTTCAACCAGTATGAAAGAAGTTAGCAACATTTCCAAGAATATTAAATATATCTCGTTTGGCTAAGTACCTTCCTTGTATCTTCCATTACAGTCAGGTTTTCCTCTTACCAAGGTCTTAGTTCTGACCGCCACTAAATAGACCTCAAATCAAACTTAAGTTTTTTAAGCATTTTTCAAAGATATCACTGCCAAAGCAAAACAAATTTTAGGGTGAGGTAATGGAAAGGTAGCAAACTAGTATATTTCCGCTGGAAAGTCAGGAGTTCATTTTTAATTCATGTAACTCATCTGCAAAACAAGCCTCCTGACTTCCTTTGGTTTCAATTCCTAGCAGCTAAAACCAGGGCTCCTTTTGCAATTCTCTCTGAAAAAGCAGATACTGAAATTCCAAACAAATATGGCACCTGTTTTCTGACTTAACTAATGCCAGAAGCAGCACTAGAATTTAGGTCTTCTATTTCACCGGGCATACTAGTACATCTTTCAAGTTACCATATTTTTCTTCAAAATTTAAGTTTTAAATAAAATGAAAAGACGTAGCTGTTAGCAACTCTTAAGACACTGCAGAAAACACAGATAGAGCGTGACTGATTTATTGACAGCTGTGAGCTCAAACACACAAATTCAGCAACTGAAGCATACTTAAGAGAATACTTATGCTAATAAATCCACATTATTTGTTATACACTACCTTGCCAATAGAAATTCTTATAATTTAGTTAAGGTTTCTTAAATTAAGAAATATGAATAGTGACACCCCTGCTCCCTCTCTTTGTACATGTGAATATATCTGCACATAGTCTAATGCTTTAGCCTTACCAGTGCTGTCATCATAAACAACAGTAACTGTTTTCCACTTGAAGAACTGCACAAGGTCAAGGATGGCACGGCTGAGTGAAGAGAAATCTGGATAGAGGCTGACATAGAAGGAGTCCTTGTTGTCTGACACCTGATGTTTCCAGCGGGTCTGGATATGTGGAACACCCAAAGCGTTGCAGATGGATTGCACAGCATTAGCTGAGGAGCTATGGGATGGTCCGAAGATGGCAGCCACCCCAAGGGACAGCTGATCACAGGCTGAAGAGGAGACAGAAGTCTGTCAATGATGAGAGGAAAGAAGGCAGTGTGCCAGAAGGTATTGCACAATTCATATTAAATAAAAGGCACTCCATGAAATATGACTTTATTGCTGACAGAGCTCCCTTCTTGTGTAACGCTTTCACTTACACAGATTTCAACTTCAGAATACATTTCTAAGCTTTCACTATGAGCTGATGAATAGCAACACGTAACATCGAAATAGCGCTCAGCTACATTTAATAAACACTTCTATGTCAGTGGAAGTCACAAAGGCCAGCAGTTGTGTATCTTTTAAAATGCACTGACGAGATTTTTGCTCAGCTGCATCTTACATTTGGAAAAGGGCCATATGGGACAGTATTCTAACCTAGGCTGTTTAAGCATTAACTTCTTCCTCAATCAATCAACGCTATTTCTACTGAGATCGTAATTACTCAGAAATTGTACATGTTAAGTAGATTCTAGTTAAATATCAGGCAAATTATTAATTTCATTGAAATGGACATTTGAATTTCTGTATCTGAAAAGTAGGCACGTTGACTAGCAAAATTTAAAGGTCAACATTTTCCCTAAAAGAAAATTAAATTGCCGCTAATGAAAAAAATTCAGTGTCCCTTCTTAAACACTGGAAATACTCAGTTTTGCTACATTTATATTAGTAGATAAAACTGGCCCTGAGAGTCGCTGATACAATACTGCTGCATTAAGTGGCCTAGCTCTCCTCTTTCCAATATAGGGTGTCCCTACCTATACTGTGCATTAGCAGTCTGGTCTGTGTTATCTCCCACAGTATGCTCCAGTATTATCTTGTAGAATATTAGCTGGGACATGCCAAAAAGAAGGCAGGAAAATTAGTCAATACTGCAGACCGGTGTTTCAGCCCATGCCCTGTTCCTGTTTAGATCACTAACATAGACATAACCTTTATGAGTATACAGTTCTGAAAAACAACAGATTCTGTCTTCTAAGAAAACCTCCTATTTGGTAGAGAGAAGTAATGAAAAGTATCTCCCTAATCCAATCTAGATGCGAGTGTTTGTATGAGGTTTGATTAATTAATAGTGTTACTCCACCGTCAATGTTCCTGACAGCTGAGGAAACAAGCAGTAGAAATACATCTTGCTGCATTACTTTTCTCAGCAAGTCAAAATTAATCGGTTTATTCTGCACATCCTTTTCAACATGATGAAAATATTGCTAAGTCTTTCAAGTGCATTCCAGAAACTATGCTGGCACACCTTTTTATTGCTGCAGAGCACCAGTGGTTTAAATGAACTTCTCATATACACACAGGATCTCTATTGCATTTCTGAGCATCGGATCAGGGCCTAAATGACTAGCTTGATAAAAAAACATTTATGCTAATATTGCCCTTCCTAAGAGTAATCAACAAGCTTTATGCAAATGTCAGTAAATGGGATCACTAACAACAGCAATAGCTACCAGATGGCTTTTCAATGGGCTTTTTTTTTCCTGTTTCTGAGATTTGAATAATGCAATGCTTTCACACGTGATTTAATATGGCACTGGCTCTATCAGACGCATACCAATTTTTCTAGTGCATTGAGGGATTTTTTGTTTGCATTTACATTATTCTTTACTGAAACAGTATCTTGGAAATATTGTCTTGCCTTCAGGTTGTTCTTTCATATAGTACCTTTAAAAACACATTAATATTTTATCTGTATACAACTTCAGAAGTATGTGTTACTAAGAGGTCTAAACAGGCTATTTTTGATGCAGCGCCTGCCTGCTCACTAATGGACATAATCATGAACTACAAAATGAGTCAAATGCTGAAACATCATTGTTAAAACTCTGCTTTGGAGCCATCATAATAAAATAAACCATTTTATGTTAACCTTTAGCCTTTGATTCTGAACTAAAGCACCTGTCAGCACAAATGTAGTTGGCTGTATTGTGAATTGATGAAGCACTGGAAGATTACACAGATTTTGATACAGCCTGAACAGTTACAAATAGAGAGTTGCATTCTCACCCAAGATGCAAGTGGGAACAATGAATATGTACAATCTATTCAATATATCCAATTAATGGCATGTTGCCATTCTAACTTCAGCTATTATAGTCTATCAAGAATTAGCAACATAGTATTAGGGCTAGCTTGCACCTTCAAGAAAACCCCAAGTAAGGACTAAAAGTAGTTGTATTGTCTCAGGAAAGGCTTAAAGAATTAAGGATCGCAGAACAAATTTCTCTTTTCTCTACATCCTCCCTCAGGAATGGAGAGAAACTGTCCCATTAAATTTCACAGGACAGTGTGTGCTGGAGTCAGGAAGCTGTTGAATTTGGAAGATGAAGAGGAAAGGAGAAAGAACGGGCCAGAATTAAGGATCAGCCCATTTATTCACTGTTGGCCGAGATGGAAAGAGTAGTCTCTCTCAGAACCTGCTTTAATCCATCATCCAAAAGACCAGAATAACAACTCAAAAATACTTTGTTAAAAGTGTTGTTTGCCTCTTTCTTCTTCCACACACTGTCCTCTGCAAAGAAACCATCTTGCTAGGCATAAATATTTAGCCCATAATATTTTTCATAAAACAAAGTGTCTTGCAATGACCAAACTGTGTGTATTTCTGTACAAATATGGATACTGTCTATTTTCATACCTAGCAGCAACAACCTATATTAGAATTGTTTATTTAGCAAATAAACAGATAAAACAGGTTAGCAAGATTAACTCTGTATGTTACAGCAAAAAAGAAAAAAAAAATTCTCATAATTTCTAAACTGAATTTTTTAATCAGTATTATATTCCACTTTTAAGATGCACTTCATGTACATTCATCCTGACACAGCAGCTTTCCCCTGTGTAGCATTTCTAATGTGGCATCAAATGTTTTTATTCATCTTAGCCCACTATAACACCAAAAATCTCTTATTGTGTAAAGCTTTCAGTCTTCAACACTTGGGAGTGGCATGTTGGGACCGGATCACTTGGCAGATTTAGACTAGAAACCTGTCATAAGAAATACAAGTTGACCTCTGATTCTTTTAGCCTTTTTATTTTGTTGTTAAGGATAACATTCATATGAAATTGGCTCTTCAATTTATAAAAAAATTGTTTTTAAAGAACATGTAATACAGTGCAAAATTCAGTCCTACTGAGTTCTGACACCAGGCTTTGTATTTTCTCCTATAAATGCATATTGAACTTGTTGGGGTTTGTACTTTCTAGGATATGGCAACGATGCAGTACAACTTGCATCTATTGTCATAGACTTGAATGTAAAGCAATCTGAAAACTTCAATTTTTGTGACAAAGATTTGAAAATTTAACAAATGTTCAAAATTATTTTTAACTTTTAATTTTTCTTTAAACAAATCATTTATAGTTAGGAGAAAACTGCTGAACTCAGACCTAGACATTCACCTGTTAGCAATATTCTTAAGCACAGACTTAATAATTAGGCTTATTTTTATGCCTTGTTGACATAAGATGCACAAAATTACAACTACTTGTTCCCCTTTGAAGCCCACACCTGATTAACTATGTGAGACATTCATATGCTAAAGGTGTTTGTGGAGATGTACTTAAAGTGATTGAATGCTTAAAATTGAATTGGAGCCTTCTTCCAGAGTCACTAGAATTTGGGGGCACTTGGCATTTTCCAGGACAAATTCTGGAGACTGTGTTTTCTCACTCCAAAGGTACTGGTCTCAAAAACACCCTAGTCACAAAGCTCAGAAAAATTTATTTCAGTTTTTAAATATTTAAAGAAATAGCTTTTAGACAGGGGCAGTGGGACAAAGGTGACAATGTAATTTTCAAGCAGTTACCATTACAGCCTTCAAGGGGTGGTCTTTAAAGGAGTTCTTTGATGTCAGCCACAAACCTGTACAGTCTCATTGCATATGGCTTTCCTGGACAGACATTTTTTGAGGTAGGTAAACTGAGTCTTAGTTGCTCATTAAAAAAATTAAATATGCAAAAGGATACCTTTTTTGGATGCTTCAAAACTGTCATAGAGATTTATC
Organism: Aptenodytes forsteri; assembly: GCF_000699145.1. Classification (NCBI taxonomy): domain Eukaryota; kingdom Metazoa; phylum Chordata; class Aves; order Sphenisciformes; family Spheniscidae; genus Aptenodytes; species Aptenodytes forsteri. The sequence goes on along the minus strand of NW_008794211.1, from coordinate 1,058,304 downwards.
TTTTGGGTGTCATATGTTAATGTGGTGTTTGGCAGAAGAGTTCGGTTTCTGTTGATTGTGTTCACAGCAAATCTGAAGGCTAATTCTTCTGCTCCCATTGGACCAGATTCCACACACTCAAAAATGCCTCCTGGTAGTAGGAGAAAGAAGAAAGAAAAAAACAAACCACTAGTAAGCCAAAATGGCATACAAGAACATCTTTAATCATCAGTTTGGGAAAAGATTCATCAGCCTGAAATTTTTAACTTAATAAACCTGATACAGTGCAACTTATTAAATTATCTCATTATTTTGGTGAGGTTTGGGTCAAACCGTAAATAACCCAGCAACAAATCAAACTTACCTTAGAGAAAACCTGTTCTTTTTTTCCCATATAACATTCATTTTACTATTGTGAATAAAAAGAGTGTGGCAATATAAACTAACCACACTATTTAGAAGCAAAATAGGAGAGGGATGAAGAATATATAATTATTATTTTACATAGTTAAACTTGAAATGATGACATTTACCCCTTCCAGATCAACCACCACCTATGTGTGTGTGGCAGGGCAGAGGGAGATTTCTGGTTTCTTGTTTTCTACTGTTCTAGACTTATGATACAGCAAAAATGAACTGGAGAGTTCACTGGAAATGCAACATATAACGGAGCATGGAACTAGGATGCTCCAAACTGCCTCCAAAAATGAAGATGTATAGACATTTTAGCATGACTGTGTGCCTGAACTGATAAATATGTTGAGCAAAGGGTTCAAATTTTGCTCTTTTGCACTGAGCCGCATGTACATGCTAACCTCATTCTCAGCAAATACAGGAATCTAAGCAACTACACCCTGCATAAGCTCTGTTATGCAATGAAAGCATCCCCAGACAAAGCGTACTGCCAGAGTAGGACATGCCCCAAATGATAGGCAATTTCTAGAATACTTCTGAGCCAGCCTTAATGTTAAATGTAGTAAGTAAGTTTGTGAAACAGTGCTGTGCTTCAGCTGTTCTTTTCTCATTAATAAGATATCATTGCCCATGAAATGTAAATTTATACATACTTTGGGGTAACATCATTTATTCTTGGGTCTGGAAAGGCCAAGGATACAGTGACAATAACAGTAATTTGAAGATATGTCCTTACTATGGTGACATGGAGTGACTCAGAAAAACAATCAGCATCCACATGGTCTCTTTGGTCCTCATGCTAACAGTATCTGTCAATACTAATGGACGGCCAATGGCCATCACCTGAGGACCACTAATTACAAGCCAGACATTGTATCTGTGCAAGAAATGTTTTTCATTTGCCTTCTCCTAGCTTGTACTTATTCATTTCCAAAGTAATGGTGCTACCTGGCTTTGTATTGTCTAAAAAAATTTATTCAACACTCCACTACTTTCTCAGCAAGAAGTTCTCAGAATCTGAATGTACAGGAACTGAGTCAGACCGAAATTTGCAAAGTACAGTCAGTTTGTAAACAGTCTTGTTGAGCAGCCAAGTAGATAAACCATTTCTAAAGCAAAAAGAATGTGTATTTAGTTATCAACTCTTTCCCTTTCTCATACTAATAAATACGAAAAGGCTTTTCAGTTTTGCAAACCTCCTGCCTCTTCCAACCTGTTAACTTTTTTCCTGCAGATGAGCCCTGGTGAGACCCCTAGGGGCAGATGCTCAAATAATATTAATTTAAAAGCACAAGCACTAACCACTGAGATGAAATGTGACTAATAATTATTTAAACTTTAGTCATTTAAAAGTGGGAATGAGGTACTGATGGGAGAGGCAGATGCTTAAGAAAAATGTAGATACCTAGGGAAAAGATCCAAACTGATTGAGCATAGAACATAGATGTAATCAGTAACCAATATTAACAATACTTCAGAAGCTAAAGCAAAAGAAACTTGGATAACGTTCAGGTAAATATAGGCCTAGTACACTTTAAAACTAAAAAAAATGACCATGTTTATTTGCACAGTAATGTGATAGTAACATGAAAGACAACCTACCGCTTTTGAAATTAGTGAAGTGCTCTGCTGAGGAAAACATAGTCTGATAGAAAAGATTTTGTGCTGCTTAAGACTTACAGCATCTAAACATTATAAATCCAACTGTGACATATAAGAGGATCCTATTTTGATTTTGGGAAAATATTTAAAAATTGCTGCAGAGAGCTAAAAATTAGTGAATAAATGATAAGTATAGATATTAAGAGACAATAAAAATAAAAAGTGGTTTCCATGAACATAATGAAAATTAAGATAGATTTTATAGGCTTTCCTAAGGCATCTGGAAAGCAGTTATTCAAATGTATTTGAATAAACCAGTATCACACAAACAGTTATTAAAAAAAAAAAGACTATATTCTAAGTTACAATGGATTCATAAAGAGAAATAAGCATTAAAATATCTCTTTTTCTCCCTGAAATTTTTACACTGGAAGATTTCTTCTTTAATTTCAATGTGTCTGAAGCTCAATACAAACTTCCTTCTTTATGCCTGTATTTTTCATTCTGCTCATTTCTAAATTCTTGAGGTGGGGAATTCCTTGTCAAAGATGCTGCCACTACTCTCAGCATAAGATAAAATAAAAACAAAAATGGATTTTGACCTCTCATATCTAGGTAATTCCTAATGGTAGTGACAGTCCCTCACATAGTAGGATAATTTTATGAAGACGACAAAGTCTCTTGTGAGTAGCAATGACGTGCAATTTCCCACGTGCACTATTCACTGGTTTCTTCCCTCACTCACACATTCTCTGTCCCTGTGATAAATGTATCCCCTGCAAAGCTGGCAGCATATGGTCTGTCTGCCTCAGGGTAAATTTCCATTCCTAAGGAAAACAGTAGAATAACCTGTTTCTGTTGTCATATGATTAGGACATTTTACTAAGAGGAAGGATAACAGCTACTGATTCCTGCTCCTGAATATTTTCATATTTTACACTAGATAGACACTGAATTAAAAATAAGAACCCTAGAGGAATATAGATTAGACCATGTATTTGCAGTTTCCTAGCTGTTTTCTAACCTGTAGGATGTCAAACTTCCACTAGGCTCCTTTCATTTCAGTTTTATGCGACTTTTGTATCTGTCTGCTCAAGCAGCGGGGGAGGAACATCCCATAAGTAAATATTTTGGATCTGGCAGGTGTAGGTTCATCTTAACCTTCACACTAAGAAGAGACTCAAATCAACAGGTTCTCAAAGTGCACCATGTCCTACTAATATGCAAAATGACTGAAAATGCCAGGCTCCTCCGTAGTGAATAACAGCTGCTAGCTTTGGCCAACCTAATACTGCACACAGGGCACCACCATTTTTTAATTGAACATCTAAGCAGTTTAAATTGAACTCACAGGCTAAGCAGAGCAGGAGCTCAGGCAGACATATGTCTGCATTCTGAATGTCAGAACATAGTCACAAAACAGGTCCTCATTCTCCAGATGAGAGCCCTTTTAAGTGTACGGGGAAGTCTGTGCCTCAGATATTTTCAGGATGCTCAGCAAAGGCACATAAATGAGTTCAGACATTGACAGGAATGGGAAGTTTTAAAGGGTGCTTTCTGCACTGTTGCATAAGATGCAAGTAGAAACTCATTTGGTAACTTTAAACTGCCTTGGCCTTACTGTTATGTTCCTATATTTGTTACTGAATACGTAAATAACAACAAAAAAAACCCACTGTGAGTATTTTTAAAGAAAATGTTGTGTGAATTCACTGGCTTAATACTGGGAGACAAGCCACAAATTACACTGTATTTTTTTATAAAATGGAAAGGAAATTAATACAAAGGATTGGCTTTCCACTTCGGGTATACTCAGTTATAAAGGGATAGTAGTTTCCAGAAGCTGTTATAGCATACTGAGTCATATTGTTCCCTCCCAAGCAGGCTGTTCTTTACTGCTGTTGTACCTTGTATTCAGGATAGCCTTATTAATAATCAAATTGAGGAATGCACTGCATGCTCTCAGATAAGCAGACAGAAGAGTTATAAATCTTGCCATTGCTATGCGGACAAGCAGCCAAGCCCATGCCTATCTCTAACAGCTTGAAAAATGCAGGTGTTGGGGTTTGTCTTATTTTTAACACACTGGTCTTATAGACCCGTAATAGGTAGAAACATCAGTTCTCGTATACAACCAGCAGCACATCCTAGAGGAAATGGCTGAATTTTCACTGCTACCTCAAAACAGAGACAGAAAATTTAAAAGGAGCAGTAAAATGTGTTTTTAATGCTTAGCTTGTGTCCTGGTTTCGGCAGGGATACAGTTAATTTTCTTCCTAGTAGCTGGTACAGTGC
>NW_008794211.1:1052846-1053758 GCF_000699145.1 Aptenodytes forsteri | reverse complement strand
ATTATTATTATTATTATTTTATTTTATTTTATTTCAATTATTAAACTGTTTTTATCTCAACCCATGAGTTTTCTCACTTCTACTCTTCCAATTCTCTCCCCCATCCCACCAGGGGTGGGGGTGGGGAGTGAGCGAGTGGCTGCATGGTGCTCAGTTGCCGACTGAGGTTAAACCACAACAGCTTGCTTTAATGGTCTCATATAGGACTTCTTCATTTACAATGTTAATTATATGGCAATTCATCTCTGCCGTATAACAGTAACACTAGGGAATATGGCATCACGTAGCTACAGCTCAATCTGTAGCTCATGAAGTTTTATTGACTGTGTACAGTAGGTGACTGCTGCATAGCTGAACATTTCTTCAAGTTTTTACTGTCATGATAACCACTTAGCAAAAGCTCGCTAGATTTTAGTAGTGATCAACACCTGAAGAATCACAGTGATGAGGAATGTTTAAGACAGGCCAGTCCAAGGCAGATATGCAAGAGCAATTGTAAAACAATCTTTAAATACTGTATCTTTTGCAGTGGCATCCAGGATAATTCAGATCTCCTGTTAATCTTGGTATACTAGAATTGCTTTTACTGAACCTGAAATCCACTAGGATTTTTCATCACAGTTGTCACTATTGAAAAAACATTTATACGATCAAGTTCTTTTACATAACCAATAGGGAGAATCCAATCATCTGTGTAATACTGATGCAGTAAGAGTTTCTTCAGAAACAGAAACCACTGGGAAAAAAAAGATAGTATTATATTTATTAAAAAGGACAATATGTAGTGCATAAAATAGTATGAGTAATGTAGATGTCCTTATTATTCTCCAAGGAAAAAGAAAATGTGAAATAGTTTTTAAAACAATTATACAAGTCCAAAAAAATTTGTTCTGAAATGGTTCAAATTAAAAA
>NW_008794211.1:1033941-1051603 GCF_000699145.1 Aptenodytes forsteri | reverse complement strand
TAAACCACAACAGCTTGCTTTAATGGTCTCATATAGGACTTCTTCATTTACAATGTTAATTATATGGCAATTCATCTCTGCCGTATAACAGTAACACTAGGGAATATGGCATCACGTAGCTACAGCTCAATCTGTAGCTCATGAAGTTTTATTGACTGTGTACAGTAGGTGACTGCTGCATAGCTGAACATTTCTTCAAGTTTTTACTGTCATGATAACCACTTAGCAAAAGCTCGCTAGATTTTAGTAGTGATCAACACCTGAAGAATCACAGTGATGAGGAATGTTTAAGACAGGCCAGTCCAAGGCAGATATGCAAGAGCAATTGTAAAACAATCTTTAAATACTGTATCTTTTGCAGTGGCATCCAGGATAATTCAGATCTCCTGTTAATCTTGGTATACTAGAATTGCTTTTACTGAACCTGAAATCCACTAGGATTTTTCATCACAGTTGTCACTATTGAAAAAACATTTATACGATCAAGTTCTTTTACATAACCAATAGGGAGAATCCAATCATCTGTGTAATACTGATGCAGTAACAGTTTCTTCAGAAACAGAAACCACTGGGAAAAAAAAGATAGTATTATATTTATTAAAAAGGACAATATGTAGTGCATAAAATAGTATGAGTAAAGAAGATGTCCTTATTATTCTCCAAGGAAAAAGATGTGAAATAGTTTTTAAAACAATTACACAAGTCCAAAAAAATTTGTTCTGAAATGGTTCAAATTAAAAAGTCTGCATTTTCCACCAAAAAAAAGTTGAAGAATTGCCATTTTTAGTTCACAAGCCATCTTGGTATTCTCCAATTTTCAAATCATTTTCTCAAACACAAAATCCAGAGGAAAAAAAATAAGTCATCTTGCTATACTTCTTAGCAAAAATTACAAAAAAAAATTGGTCCTGCTCTTAACTACCTAATTTCACAAATAATAGGATAACCATTTGAATGATTCAACTTTCCATTTCTATTCCACAAAATGGTCACAGGTATTTTCTCCCCATAAACATTCCACTTTGGGGATCACTATCTTGTGTGTTTTGCATTATCATCTCCATGCAATATCTGATAAAACCCAGCAAAAAGTACAAAAGTGCTTAACTACACAAAATCACTAGATGAATAAAAGTGCCAGAACAAGTTATTCGTAAATCTCTCCTCCTCTTACATATGGAGAATTTTTGAAACAGATGCATGTCATAAAACCTGAGCTACTGTTACCTAGTTGAAATAATCCACATTCAAGCAAGCTTCAAAAGTGTCCGAGTAGAACAACAAACAAGCAAAATAGCAAACCTGGCTGATACTAAATCGAAGAATTTCTCCTTTGTTTCTAGTACAGTCCCAAGTTTGTTTCAGTAGAAATGAATGCTATTTAATTACAGTAGCTACAGGCTATTTTACAATCTGTGCCCTCTGAAAAATTAAACCTTTAAATATATAACAGAAGGCCACATTACCCCAGATCATAATCTGACAAATCAGTTGAAATGAAGCTTACAGACTACTTTAAATTACTGAATCTAAAATAATTCTTTTTCAATATCCTTGCAAGTATATCAACTATATACACAGAATTAAAACTTCCATGGTTTGGCAGTATCAGGAATTTACCAGACTAATTTTGAAATGTGAAATCAGGAGAGAAAAATTTAAACACAAACTCATTCTAATATAGCATTGTTAACATTAACAAAGTTATGGAAACAATAACATTAATCATAATTTCAATTTTAACTGTGATTTCCTTGTACAAAGATGTAAGATGAAGTTTCCTTTTTTTCTAATATCAAAACAACTTGATAAAGATCTCACACATACACACACCAGTTATTAATAGCTATAATTTTTTAACATTACAGCCGTATTATTGTTGTCATGCACCAATCTGCACAAATTTACCGACAGCTATGAAGAAGAAGGTCTTTATTGATACATTATAAAAAGTAACATCAGTCACATTGTGGCATGAGCACCATTTTTTTAATGATATGGTAACTTTTAGCATATAATAATGTAAACCCACATCTTAAGTAACATTAAAAAAGGTGATTGAGAGCCTGGAAAAAATTTGCTTATAAAAACAATTTGTCTTGCCCAGTAACATTTCTTCCCATCATTTTACTTTAAAAATGTACAAAATAGTTTAAGCTATACTAATAAATTTATATGAAGTTATATAGGAATGAAATTATTTTATTTCTTCTTGCTCATTTCAGATCAATTCTTTGAATATAAGATAACTATGGTGCCCAGATCTAATCCTGATGTGACAAATAGAAATCTCTTATTCTGATTGATTATTTCCCATTCAGAAAACATGAACTCTCAGACAGTCTTTGTTTAATTAACCTGGAAAGATGGGAGAAGGGAGTAACTGGTATCTGTGAACAAGGTACCTGTGATAAACAACTTTTTAGAAAAGTGTTTCAAGAGAGAATTAAGCAAGTCTATCAGGTATTATAGCATTAAAATACATGCTTATATCTGCTGTGTTCCAATTTTGAAATTGGCCATTTGGTAATCAGAGCCAATGATTATGTAAGGTGGTACTACAAATAGAGGGAGAAAAAGTCAAAAGCATATTACTGAGAGTTCAATGGATGCTAGTATACTGTCAACATTTCCAGAGATGGAAGTGATGGCTTTTTGGAAGTGTGAAGAGACTACAGTTCTCCAAATACAGGCATAGCCAGAAGGCAGTGAAGAGGCTCATCCAAAAAAACCAGTATCACTGACGTGGCATGGATGATACTGGGAGCAGGAAGCATGGTAGGTGCTGTGCTACAGTGACTGATCAGGGTTGCTGGCTGAAGGCATTTTAGCCGTAATCAACCGTGCTATGGGCTGTACTGATAATCCTGTTTCAGATCCTGTTATGGATTAGAAAGATGCGGAGGTGGTTCAAAGACCTCCATAAAGGTTGCCAGCTTAGATGTTTGCTTCCTATAAATACAGAACAAAATTATATCTTAGCCACTTATTTCTATCTGGAACAGGATTTAAGAAAATTAATCACTTTCATGCAAGACATTGAAAGCAAATGAAAAATTTCTTCTTTACAACCTTTTCCATAAAACAATGTAGTTTAATTTTTTATATTAATTTAGAATACAGCAGTGTGAATCTGGACTATGCCATGTTTTTATTATTCCTTTTCAAAATTATATTGAAAGCTTTCTGACTCTCACAACAGGAAAATGTTTAAAAGGATCACTTGACATAGAAAACTCTGCTTATTTGACTTTGAAGTCCTTTTTATATGGATAAGCCACTGTGGGAAAAGACAGGACACTTCAGCAATATCCTTTATCCATACCAAGTGTACATCGGGTTTGGAGGAGGGAAGCAGGACCTGGAATTTCTGGGGTTTATTTTCATTGTCACTGATTTTCTGTGTGACCTTGGACAAGAAGCTTTTCTGAAAAATAAATATCTCATCCCAAAACAGATGTAACAAACACCTCAACATTGCAATAGAAGCACAATTATTGGAAAATCAGTAACATGTTTTGAAATGAGACATAATTTATGTTAAAGGCATTGATGGAATCAGTGTATGAAGGCATGATCACAGAATCCTGCAAATCTTGCACCATAAAATGCATAGAGATATTACCTTCAGCATCTAGGTTATCTTTTGATCAATATTTTAGTGTAGTTGCATGAAACTGGCAACTTTAAGATGTTTCTCCTAAAAAGATTTGAATTATCCAGATTTAAGACAAAGAAAACTCTATATTTTCTGATTATACAATACATAAGAGGCTAAATATCCAGTCAATGTTAGGTTTATCCTGTTAATCTAATGTTACATTATCTATCAAAACAGAAAGAGTTTGTTTTGTTTTGTTTTTCTTAAATGTGAGGAAATAATAAGGGATAATATGAGGAAAAAATAAGCGTGGATCTCATTTGAACAAAAGCTTCTTTATCTTATAAAACTGGTAAAAAGATTTTTAAAGTTGAGTACATACAAATGATAAGTATCTTTAAAATTGTATTTTAAATATAATTTGATGCATTCTAACATCTTCTTTAAGTCAGATGTGATAAATGACACACATCAGAATCTTACCTTTCATCAGCACAGTTCCAAATATGCTTTGAAAAGTCATAAATAAAACACTACTAAAAAAATATTACTAGACTGGAATATGGAGCGTACTTATAAAACACTGCTTCTGATAGCATCTCTGTTTATGAATATTAGTCCTTTCAGTCAGAATATCTGACAGAAGATATTCTGTCATGCTCTCAAGACTGAGCGTGACTAAAGATGACAGGCAAAATAAGAACACCTAAACACATTCATCTACAGTGTTAGAATGTACTATCCATAAGGTTTCTTCCCACTTTAAGGATATACATTAGCTTCCTCTGACATGCTAAGCAATTCATTAGAGAATACACTTGATAATTTCAATGCAATTATCACATTCACGTAATATTTAGTTTCTCATGACTAGCAGTAACAAAAGGGAACAAAACACTAAATGAAATGTGACTACAAAAATGGCCTCAGGAGATTTTGCTAAAATGTCCTTTTCATTACTTGGGCTAACAAAATGTTTTTAAACTGTCTTAAAACAACACACCTTTGTTTCCTTCCTTTTTTTCTGAAGAGGCAGCCAACACCCACATACCAAGCTTTTCAGTCTCCGTGAAGAAAACTTTTTTCTCCAAAACTTCTTTAAAGAAGATAATATGCAAACTTAAATGCTTTTACAAGGACTAATGCAGAAATCTTACATCTGTTTATAGGCTACTTACTGCGCAGTTACAATCTTCAAACTTTCCTGCTTATAGGTTTGAAGATATACAAATCATAGACCACTTCATTTTATTCTAGAAAGAGTCATAAAACATATTAGAACAGTGACAAAAACAGTTCCCTAACCTCCTCATACACAGATAGTATGACTATACATAGATATCTATGAGACCATAGATAAATGCTAACAATATTGCATTAGGCCAGGATTTTTTCTTTCCACCACACTGAATGCTATTCATCCATCTTCTCAAACATTGGTTTGTGTCTGGAATCACATTTGAGAAGCCAAACTGTACACAGACAATGAAGGAAATTTTATCCAGGTTTTCACTTGCTTTTAAAAGAAAAAATAAGTGACTCACTCATGAGAAATAAGTAGACATTAAAAAAGTAAATGTATTTTGAACTTAAATCCTACAATATTGTGCTATTTAATACTAATATGTTCACATGCAAAAGCTGGAGCAAGAGGAGCTTTTTTGTTTTCCCTTTTTTTGGTTCAGTATTGTTTTAATAAGGTAAACAAGAGTCAGGAAAGAATGTAGGATTCAGAGTCGGATCTTATCATTGCAATTTTCCAAGCAGGGCTTAGAAAAGTCGCACACCTTATTTCTCCAAAGAAATTCACAGCGTCTGTGGTTCAGCAGTTACCAGGAGTCACTAGACAATTCTGTGGAAAGCTGAAAAGTTTACCAGGAACTGTAGGCATCCAGGCATGTAGAGAAATAAACTCCTCATGCTAGGATCCCTTGACATATAAAGATGAAACAGAAGAGTGCCTGAACTTCACAGAAGTCAGAAGGCTCTTAATTGGTAGAAGCTCAAAGCACAGCTTACATGGAAAGACACCTTCAATGAAATATACTGCTTGTGATTATATGGTTGTTAATTTTTTTCAAATAAACATGTTAAAGCGCTTGCCCATAAAGCAGAAAACAGATTCCGTTATATACTGAACTCTAAGCCCATGTCTTTCACTGTTCAGAACAATGCCTTAACCAGCAGGCAAAATACTGACGTATAACATGATTTACAACTTTGATTGAAGATAGGCTACCATATAGACAGGAATTTTCAGTCTGCAAGATCCAGAAAACAGGAGCAAGCCTGAAGTTATCATATACTTCTATGTACCTCTGCTAGGTATGAAATAGGAGTCCGCCCATGATTTCTAGATCATTTGCTTCTTATCCAGTCAATTTCTTGTAGAAAATGCTTAAATAGAAGAGAAAGTCAGGGTCAGGACTCAGGTCTTCTTCCTGAGTAATCTACAGTCCCAGCCTGTAGCTTCCAATTTGCTTTCTTATTTAATCCTACGCTTCCTTCCACAATACTAGTGCACCTTACCGGACTGGTGTTATACAGGCAGGTCACCTTCTGCTTGCTTTTTCTGGTCAAGTAATTCCTAATGCATCTTCAGCATCAAATATTGGCACATGCTAGCCAGAAGTACCTTCAGAGTCAACTCCTAGTTATCCAGATAATTTGACTCACCCTGCTAAGACCCAGCAGCTAATTTAAAAGCAACAAAGTAAACACTGCAGGATCTAGCAATTCAGAATCACATAATATGCATTACATTTTTTTCTAAAGAAAAAAAAAAACAGATTATCACACTTAAGGCCTATATAAATCTTCAAACTAAATAACTTTCATTTCCTCTTTCCAAAAATATAAAGAAACAAAAGCTTATTGAAATTACTCACAAAAGCTTAAAATTACAACACATGTCAAAACACTGCAGGATCTAGCAATTCAGAATCACATAATATGCATTACATTTTTTTCTAAAGAAAAAAAAAAACAGATTATCACACTTAAGGCCTATATAAATCTTCAAACTAAATAACTTTCATTTCCTCTTTCCAAAAATATAAAGAAACAAAAGCTTATTGAAATTACTCACAAAAGCTTAAAATTACAACAAATGTCATAAAAGATCAATTTCTTTCTTAAAATAAACAGTAAGAGTACTCATTCTCATGGCTTTGGACATTAAAAAAAGGTCAATAAAAGTTTATTTGCAATCACAAAAGACTAAAACTTGGATCCTGCAAATGGGTATACAAAAAAATGCCTGACCTGAGCTCTGCTGAACGCCATGACCTCTGTTAAAGTAAGTGAAATTTGAGCACCTGGATCCCTGAGCAGAATCCTTTCCAGAAGTAAAATGTATAAATTATTATCACCAACTTCAGCATGATTTTTTATTTCTAATGCTTAATATTTAAATGTTCAGGAGTTTGTAGATATTTAAGCGATTCAAGCAAGTTCAAAAACTGCATTTTTCACATTTTTCTTCCTTCTCTGAAGACTTTCACAGATAGAATCCTTCAGTAACCTGACACAACTCTTATGAAGTGTATTATCTGATTTAAGAGAGGGGAAAAGAAAAAGGACATACCTAGTCTTAAAATATAGATATACACGTACACATATGTAACAGAAGAGATGCAGAGAACCAAATTTCATTCTATGAATGGTATGAACTGTATGTACTTTTCGCTAACCACAGAATAATCCCTTTCATAAATGGATTTGGTTTTGTAATAGTTCTTAATAGTCATTCTTTGGGCTAATGAAATTAGAATTCTGTTGTGGAGAAAGGTGCTACAACTGCTTATTTAAAATACCTATATTGCTATTATTTAGTGAAATACTTTTTCTTTCCACAGACATTTCAGACAAAAAGGACAATTGTGGCACTTTTGTTGTGCATAGGCAAAGTAAGCTCCAAAGAATCAACAAAAACTTGTTTCTTAATGGAAAAAAAAGTAGAACTCTACAAGTGCTCCTCTGTGATCCCTGAATAAGCAGAGGGAGGAACTGGCAGATCCATTTGTTTAACAGGGACTAGAAGCCGTGTGGTTTTGTTTTCTAAGGACTGTATATGAGATACAAAATAAAGGTTTCTTGTCCTGCATATGGCACTGTAAAGTGAGAAAAATGAAGTTTTTCAGTTATTTTTATATTTCAGGAAAATATTTTCAAATTTTTGTCTGCTACATTGTGTTTTACATTACTTCATAGTAAATGCATTACTACTTCCTAACACTGCCATGTTACATGCATTAACTGGAACAGTTTGTTGTTTCCATTTTGTCCTTAAAGCTATTAAAAGATAGATTTTCTTCAGTACTGCTTGGAGCATTTAATCATCTTTTTAAAGTGTTTCCTGACTGTATTACAATTAAACAGTTTCAAATTGCTGCTATAGCAATGCTGTGAAATAGCAGGAAAATTTACAATAGTCATAAAAGAATTAAAAAACAAACTTCAAAATCAGACTGATGGAAAAGTTTTAAATGTGACAAACACTTTTTGCTGTTACATTTAATGATGTTTCACTTCAATACTCAAATGTTCATTTTCCAAAAATGTTTGAATTAGAGAGTTGCTTAGAAATCAAGTCATTATCTTTTCATCTTCATAACAACCTCACCAAAACAATTTTGCCCAAAGTATTGCTACCCTGGTTAAAACATGGTATGTGCTGCTACAGGATTATGGTTTAAATACTTAGACGCAATTTTCAGAAGACTAAGGTGGCTTATTGAATATCATTTGGAAAAATCTTCACTATTCCTGTCCCTAATGTACGAGCTGCTTGGATTGCATAGAAATGGTATTTCTGTGTTCTCTCAATGATTCCCTTTTTGAGACTTCAGCCATGGGAGAAAAAAAGAAAAAAGTGATGTACCATGAGTACAGAAACAAGAAAATAGTATGAGCAAACAAGTATGCATTAGGTGCTGATGATAAAAATTCCAAGGACTAAGAATCAGATGGATCTGTAGTGAGATTGTTAAGTGCTACTGTGGATAAAAGAGGAAGTTAAACAAAACCAAAAAAACTTCTTATCTATGAAAGCAGAAATATTAGGTGCATCTGCTGCTAGACTGTGCAAATTTATTTTTAAAGTTTTAAAAATACATTGGTTCAGATTCCTTGAGTTCACCTATTTCCTAAGTTACGCCAATAGTGAAACATACTGTATTTTGTAGTGTGACCTAAGATAAATTATGCATGTCAGTATGACTTATACAAACAAGACATTGGCAGAAGAAATTAAGACATTGCTCTCCAAAGAAATTAATGAAATGTACTATACCAACTCCATAAATAACAAGAAATATAATTATAAATTTAAAGCTTCTTGAAAGCTTTTTCATGCTATTTCTCTTGTAAATATTACACAAAAGATGCACAAATTTTTCCACAGATTCATCTTTCTAAAGTCATTCAATTAATATGATAAATATCAGTAAAAAGCTGGTTAATGCTTATGGAAGTTGAGTGCTTCAGAAACTGATAATTTATGGCAGATTCATGTGGAGAACAGATTCTAGTGGGATCTTGAAGTAAATAAGCAAAAATGTTTAATGAGGCACAAGAGGGCCTGTTTCAGTATGATACATATCAGAGATACTGATTCACTTCTCCAGTGATAAACCAGCAGTGTTTAATTCGCAGCCAGCAGAAATATTATTGGAGGGGCTGGGGGAAAGTATTGTACGGAAGCAGAAGGTAAAAACATTTGATCTGAAGCACAGAGATCATGAATACTTTACACTCCTCTCTCATTTGCAGTACATTTGACTGTCATTTGTTCTTCTTAATAATTACCCAATCATCTTTTCCATGAGAGAGAAGGTGTTTGTATTTCTAATGACTGAAATGTGATCTAGATGTGCAAATGATATAGTATACCCTTTCACTCTGTTTCCATCTATATCCCAGAATTCAGCACTAGTTGTCCATCTATATCCCAGAATTCAGCACTAGTCATATCCAGAGTTTGGGTTTAGACTGATCATCAATTATATGCAGATATTTTGTTTTATTAAGAGCCTAAATGTTAAGAAGTTATTAGCTAATGTGAAAATTATGCTTTAAAATGTTGTTCACTAATTTGATAATTAAGTTTTAATTACTGAATTAGAAGCCTCTTGGGAAAATTTGAAAAGTTGTTTTGGCAGGAAAGCAGGAGTTATGCATCCTACCTTATCTGAACCCTACATATGGATTAAATATTAACTGTTATCTTATATAAAGCAACTCTTCTTTTTTATTCTCTCTTCTATATATTTTTCTAGTACGTGGCCAAACTCTTCCAGACATATACATCTTTAACCAGAATACTGTCTTATCTAGTATGACCACAGTATTAGCTTTACTTTTTTATTTACAAGGATATACTTTAAAAAAAAAAAATCTAAAATGCTTTAAACTACTTTGTCCACAGTGAAGACTTGTATTTGTAACAACAGAAGACTAGACAGTAAATATACTCCATGTTTTTTTTCTAATTTACATGGTTTAATAAGAAATTATTTTTTCATTCAGTATGATCAGTTTCTCCCCATGCTGAGGCTCATCCTGCTCATTTCAAAAATGATATAATAGATCTGGAAAAGGTAAAGAGAAAGGCAACAAAGTATATAATGAATTTCACATAAGGAGTGAATGAGAAAGGATAATTCAGCCTGGAAAAGAGACAGCTTGGAGTAAGATAGAGTTCTGCAGAAACATATATGTCATGCAAATGGTGGGTACAGTTTTCTTAGTTACTGTTTCTTCTCATACAAGATGGCTACTTGATGCGCTAGTTATAAAGTATTCAGTGCTAATTTTCACTTTTTACAGAGGTATGACTTAGGGAAACCAAACAAGAAAGAGATTTCAGTGTAGCAGACAGTGGATATAGGTTACCGTCTCCTAAGGTGGCTTAAAACCCAGTAACATTACAAGACAAAATAGGTCTTTCTGGAGCCAGGGAATTTTTGCTTCTTTCTGATGATGTGAAGTTGTGATATTTGCAGTAGACAACTTTATGTAATAACAGGTTTATCTAATAGGTGGTTTGTATGCTGAGAGAGAACATCTTTGAAACTGTTATCTGAATTCTCTCCATGTCATATTTATTGTGGAGAGGGGTATTTGTTCACCAGAAGTAGTAATTTATCAAAAAAATTTAATGTCTCGAGCACAGCTGACAGATAAAAGTCCTAATAAATTTGCCTTTAGTGACATACAATAGAATTTAAATATGTTATTAAAATTTATCAAACAGAAAGGTTAGAGACAATTATATTTAATATTTTGGTGGTGTCAAAACACAGCTACATTTTTACCAGTTTCTAGACCCCTAACACATTTCTTCTATATCAAAGAGCAATGTGAAACCATTCAGTTTCACCTACTCTTAGTTTTCTGTAAGGCCAATGTCCCTTCTGAGTCGGTTATTGTAAGCAGCCTTTATAGCCTTCCTTAAAATGAGGTTAATTGTATCCTGAAAGTACTATTTAAAAGAGGTCAGATTTCCCCACTGTTCCTTGTTGAACACACAAATCCAACACTCCTAAACACTCTTGCATAGTCCTCAATGATTTCCTGTAGGTGAATCTCATTAACTGTTTTCCACTAGAGAAAAATTAAAATCTTATTTCAGCAGCCCTTCTGAAGATGATACCCAAAACAGATGCATACAAAGTGGTATTAGACAGTTTCAGGTACACCGACCTGCAACCACTTAAAAGAAAAAATAAACAAAGTAAATTTTGTCTGGATTTGCTACCTTTCACACATGTCAGACAACTAAGACATTGATACTTGACAATGACTGCTCAAATAACTAGCAAAAACCATGTTACATAGAAGTGTAGACCGTCTGATCCAGCTAAACAGAATTTACTCCCTGAACTAGAAATTAATTTTCCTTAAGCCAGTATATACCCATGGATAAAAATAAAATTAGAGTTATTTATATAAAAATATTTGGCTGGTCTTTTGGAGGTATGTTGAAAAGATCTGTAAAGATAGAGCTTGCCCACTAAAAATTATACAGGTGATACAGAATACACTTAGGTGTACATATCCTATCCTACTAGAAGACTGTTGAAGTTAGTGTGGTAGTTCCCACTATAGTAAAAAAGAAAGTGCAGGAGACTGTTGAAGTTAGTGTGGTAGTTCCCACTATAGTAAAAAAGAAAGGCACATGCAGAGACTGATTCAAAATAGGTAGACTGAAGGGCTCTTGGCATGTGTCCTTTTTCTTCCTCCTAATTATAGAGTTTAGATAAGATGAATTAAAGCTTGTCCTTTGAGCCTCTTTCCTGCTGGTTCTCCTCTGTGTGTATGTATCTGCATGTGAGTATGCGAGATACATGCACATGAGCTGGTAACAATATAAAGGTCCTACAGCAAGAGCTTTCTGACACAGTAAACTTGTATATTCATAATTAATTTCATATTTACACTCCAGTGTGTTTATTTCTTATTCTTTACCAGTTGCCTTTTGTTACCAGGTTACTATTTAACAAAGATATAAATATTTATTCTGATATTACAGAATACTGTTTTAGTTGTTATTGTGGTTTAATTATTTACTGTTAACTGCATTTTGAAAGAGACAGCTGTCATAAAACATCTTTTGTCTTTTATGAGGGTCCTTCCTCATAACATTTTCACCCAATAATCAAAAATGAAAGATTCCATGCAGTGATTTTCCCATGAATAGTATGTTGTAAAATGTGCTCACAAATGATAGCTTTCCATACCCAGTAAGTAGCAGGGATTTCTTTAGAACTGACAGAGGGAAAAGCATATCACTCTACAGAAAAAAAAAAGCTGTCATACATATAAAGTTATCACGTAAATTAGATTTAAATAACATTGTCTTAAATAATTAGTCTATCATTGTTAGTGACCACTTTTGAGAAAAACAGGTTTTCTACCCTTTCATATTGATTTATGTAAACCACTAGCCTCAGTGTCTTTATAATTCAATTCAAATCTGTAATGAGTCAGACCTGTAGAAAGGCCTGTTCAGAATGAACAGTGACAATTTAGTTGAAATGCTGCTCATGCCATGGAAACAATGAAGTGTGACGCTTTGTCTTTTACATCTGGCAACAGGTTTACTGGCAAAGAAAGTAAGAGTCATTTATTCTGTTTTTCAGAAAGGTGGCAATACAGATAGGAGAATTAAACATTTACTTTGGGGGAGTGCAAACTATTACTTTGCCTTTTTCACAGATGTATTAAGCTGTTTTCTAAATTTCTTTGGTACCTTGAATATTCATTTATTTTTAGCTTTTCCTGCACTGAAGCCTATACATAGCCCTGTCTGAAAAGCTTCTGTGACATTTAAGATACTTCTTTAAAAACATTTTTCCTTCAGTTGAAGCCTAATCTCCAAAATGCGTCTTCCATTTTGCCTGTGTTGAGGTATTTACCCACGAATAAAAGAAACTAGAAGTATGTGTAGAAAACAAGGAAACTGTTTCAAAATCTCCAGTGACTTCAAGTTTTTTTCTGTCATATAAATTAACCTAAGTAAATCATTGTGAATTAGTAAAAATTTTTTAAAGATGACTTAACATGAAATTACGTATACCTTTTGCCCATGCTAGTTTGTTAATAAAATAATATCCTTAGACCAAAAAATTTATGCATCCAGTTTCCAGAAAGATTTTAATCTCTGACTCAGATTTCCTCAAGCCCTATTAATATATTTTTTAATTTGGTGCTGTTTTCTACAACACAATGTAGAGCTATGAAAGTTCAGATTTCTTTTTAATAAGGGGTAATTTTAAGGATTAGTTGTAATCTTGCGTTCTGAATTTTTACACCTTAGATTAAAAGGCTATTTTCAGAACTTGCAAGTTAAATTTTGTCTTCCCTCAGCTCCGTGATATAACTTTTCATTAGACATAGGGCAATATATGTACATCTCTGCTCTACTCAAGTCTGCCTGCAGGTCTGTTCTTTCAAACCAGCAGGCTAATGAAGTGCAACGATTTAAGACTACATGTGGAATGCAGTATTGCTCATGCTAGAGAACAGATATTCAGGCAGTGTACTGCAAAAATAATCCAGAAATGTATAACCAAACCACTGATCCAAAACAAACAAGGAATATGGATGTATCAGCTGGTCACCCATGCCTAAATTAAGAGCCCTGCTCCAATCCTCACTTCTGCAAGCTGTTTCTGGATCCTTCAGAAACAACATAACTGGACAGTTTTAAATTTATGGATCTTCAGAAGCAACAAAAGACTTAAATAAATGCATTCTAAACACATTTGAACTCAGTTCTCCATTCTGAATGGTTCAGCTCAAAGATCTTATGCTCCAGACTAGAAATTGCTTGTTGATTGTGCCTTGTATGGCTTTAGCAAATGACAGGCAACTGTAATCAGCAGGAGAGTTTCACATGTGCTATCCCTTATGCATGCTATTGTAGGTAGTCACCGCTGCTAGAATTAGAGAATCCTTCTCAAATAAAATATCTGTTAAAATCTTGCTCAGCTATTCAATTACATACACAAAAAATACAAGGAGTGATTTAGACTTAAGGTGATGTTTTATTGTGTACTTATTTTATTTTTGCAAAATACAGATTTGACATCAGTAAGATTTGCTAATTTAAGCAAATTATGCTAAATTTTTTATTTTGAAAAAGTTGGTTTGTTTTGTGTTTTCAATTACATTCCAGACTTTTACATTTCCACTTTTGCTCAAGTTCTTTTATACTTATGTTTTAGTTATTTTAAATTGCCCTTTAACAAAAAATGAAAAATAAAAGTTTCAAATTGAAATTTCAAAATATTACTTTTTCATGTCTTCTTAAATTTGGTGTGTTGGTAGTCTTACATTAAACTGTTCTTTCCCACTGCTCGATGCTGCCAATGAAAACTGGGAAACCCACAGATTTTTTCAGTTTTACTAACTGAAAAGCAAAGTACTCAGAAGCTTAGAAGTGTAACAACTGAACATGCTTGTTCAGTCATGTACTGGGATGGAGTTCATTTTCTTCATAGCAGCCCATAGGGTGCTGTGTTTTAGGTATGTGGCTACAACAGTGTTGATAACACACCAATGTTTTGACTATTGTGTGTTTTCACAGCGTCAAGGCCTTCTTTGTTTCTCACTCTGCCACCCCAGCAAGTAGGCTGGAGTTAAGCAAGAGGTTGGGAGGGGACACAGCCAGGACAGCTCACCTGAATTGATCAAAGTGGTGTTCCGTATCTAACATCATGCTCAGCAATAAAACTAGGGGTGGAGTTTTTCCAAAGTAGCCATTGCTTGGGGATTGGTTGGGCATTGGTCTACTGGTCGTGAGTGGTTGCTTTTTAATCACTCGTTCCTTACTTTTTTCCCTCCACTTATTGGAACTGCCTTTACCTCAACCCATGAGTTATTTTTCCTTACTTTTGCCCTTCCAATTCTCTCCTCCATCCCTCTGGGGGTGTGGGGTCAATCCACCACAATTCATGACTCTCTTCTCCATCATACTGGTGACTGTTGCGAAGAATCTTTGAAGGGTTCTGTTTGGTCATGCATGTATTCGTCCTTAAATTTAGCCACATGCGGTTTGTTTGCAACCCTCTGCTTCAAGGTGATAGTTGCACATTACAAATACTTTTCTTGCTTACAAGTGTATAGCATCTAGAACTGCTATATTCAATTGATTCACAGATGAGAATATGCTGTACATTCCCTGTAGCTTTGTGTTATTTATTAAATAATCTCTGCTATTTAAAATATTGTATTTTACATTGTTATTATTATTGAGAAATAAATTGTCCTAATAAATACAGTGAATTGAAAAATTTAAATGTTTGATGATCTGAATACTGATAAAACAAATAAATTGAAGGTTAGATTTACCTGGCAAAAAGTATCTCTAAGCATCATTAGTGATGAATTTTCTTCCCTCATTTCCAACTTAGTGGTTCCATGGCATTCTATTTGCTTTCTTTTAGCAGCTTATTAACTTCTCTGTTGCCCATACATTGACATTCCTTGCTTCAGTACGTTGCCAATATTCATCAATATCTTTGTCAGTGTATCTGAAAAATTGTTTTAAGAACTGTTCATTTGGTCCTAAAGCCTGGAAGATATTTGCTCAATCTTTTTGGAAGTGAACAGTTTCCTTGGATAGCGCTGATTAATTATTATACAGTTCTGAAACTCCAAATGACTGAAAAATTTAGAAATTCAGAAGGAAAAAAAATACAGACCCAGAACTAGTAAAAATTTGTATCAACTTTTCTTATTTCACTACTATAATTGTGTTTGCAGGAGAGTATAAGAAAGTCTGCATAGTCACAGGCCAAATCAATTTCTGTTCACCCAAACCTATGAATTTAATCAAAAAAAAGATGAGATGTGAAAAGGAGACTTTCTGGAAACCATTGTTGCAGCAATATGATCTGAGCATTACTTTTGCCTTCATTCAGTAACTGATACATATCACAGTTGCTTCAACCCTTCTCCTGCAACCCCTACCTTGCCCTCTGCAGTCAGATCCCCTGATAGCACAGGAACACTGTATTCCATTCCAGAAACATTGTTTGCTCACAGCATCAAGCTATCGTTATAGCTTGTTATCAGGAGTTGTTCCAGAGACAAGCTTAGAGCAGAATGAATTAATGCCCACCATATGTGTACTACTAAAAATGTGCATTTGTCCTGGTTTTGGCAGGGATAGAGTTAATTTCCTTCCTAGTAGCTGGTACAGTGCTGTGTTTTGGATTTACGATGAGAATAATGTTGATAACACACCGATGGTTTAGTTGTTGCTAGGTAGTGCTTACACTAGTCAAGGACTTTTCAGCTTCCCGTGCTCTGCCGACTGGGAGGGCTGCAGGTGCACGGGGGGCTGGGAGGGGGGCACAGCCAGGACAGCTGACCCCAACTGGCCAAAGGGATATTCCACACCATATGACATCATGCTCAGCATTTAAAGCTGGGGGAAGAAGAAGGAAGGGGGGGGGGACGTTGGGAGTGATGGCGTTTGTCTTCCCAAGTAACCATTACGCGTGATGGAGCCCTGCTTTCCTGGAGATGGCTGAACACCTGCCTGCCCATGGGAAGGAGTGAATGAATTCCTTGTTTTGCTTTGCTTGCGTGCGCGGCTTTTGCTTTACTTATTAAACTGTCTTTATCTCAACCCACAAGTTTTCTCACTTTTCCCCTTCTGATTCTCTCCCCCATCCCACCGGGGGGCAGTGAGAGAGCGGCTGTGTGGTGCTTAGTTGCCGGCTGAGGTTAAACCACAACAGCATTTGACAAAGCATTTCAGAAATATGCATTTAAAAATTAATTCAGTTTGTCTGGGACTTGAGCATTCTTGCCAGCAGAAGGGCCATTAACAAAGGGCAGTAAAAGGCAAATGTAATACCTGTCCTGAGAATTGCTGTTAGGTTCAACTCTATTAATTACTTGAGAGTGAGGGTAAAAGCACATTAATTATATTAACACAGCACCTGAACTTGAAGGTTCTGTAACTACTACTGAAAGCAGAAATAACATGCAGCCAACAAAACAGATTCCGTTAAACAAAAAGGTGTGTGTGAGCTGGAGTGAAAGTAAGGCAAAGCATTATTATCAAAGATACTTCATTTAAGTCATTAAAAGAACAACAAAAAAAATTATGCTAAAACCTAGGTGTGGTCTTTCACAAATCTACAATGCATTATGTCAGAGTTGAAGCATCACATCAAAGCCCACAGCGGTTATAGCTGTAAGAAGGGTCTACCTGAAGCAGTGTGCAAAACTAAATGCTTAAGAGGAGAGCAGAGGGTAGGGAGGAGAAAATTAAGCCCAGGAAGACTTGATGAAGAGCATCAAAATAACAAACAGCTAGGAAAGTCAAGATGATCTGCAAAATTCATGATTCTGCAAACATAGTGTGGTATTTTCAAAAACTCTCAGAGCACATTCTTTTCACTCAAGTCCATGGGATTTGCCTCTCAACTATGAATAAGGAAACTACTATGAGAGTTTGTTTGTTTAAAAAAAAACTCTCTCGTAATAGCCAATAGAATGGTGGGGAAAGGCCAAATAGAATCATAGAATCATAGAATCATT
>NW_008794211.1:1031334-1033525 GCF_000699145.1 Aptenodytes forsteri | reverse complement strand
GCCTCCTTTTCTCCAGGCTAAACAACCCCAGTTCCCTCAGCTGCTCCTCATAAGACTTGTTCTCCAGACCCCTCACCAGCCTCGTTGCCCTTCTCTGGACATGCTCTAACACCTCAATGTCCTTCTTGTAGTGAGGGGCCCCAAAATACTTGAGCTCTGAGCCACAAACAGAAGGGATTTCGTTCACACACATATATACAACTTCATTCCCCTATGCCTCCTTCAACTATTGCACTTGCAAATTATAGCCCCCTATTTCTCATGTCAATGAAATTAAGATGCTTGCAGCCTTTTATTAAACCCATCTGAATGCTTACCTCTAAAGGACAGTTAATACTTGCCAAATGAACCTCTGCTAGCTGCTTGCCCCTGTTGGTGTCTGCTTAGCACCCTCACTGCATTAAATCCCTGCCCCTCTGTCCCAAAACTCCCACCTCATAACATCCACTCCATTTCATGTGCATCCCAAGCTTTCTCACTCTCTACTCTGCACTTACAGAATCCAGCAATGCATTTTTTAGAGCCAGAGGTGATAGTTGCAAGCTGTGCCACAGCTGTGGAGCCAATCCACATCAGAGGATGGCTGGGAATAACCAACATCTCCACTCGAGGTCATATATGTGTTTGGCAACCTGCCTATCTTGTACCAAGGTAAGAACAGTACAGCAAGACCATCTATAGCCCATATGTCATGCAGGCTGTTCAACAATACCATTCACAATATCATGTCATTTAGAAATAATTTATCATAAGCAGAAATGAAAAGTAATATCAAGTTGGCAAGCAAGGTTTCTCAGCCTTTAGGAGCCCAACCCAGGCAAAGACAGTCACTAATGAGATGAAGGGAGAAAAACTGAAATAGACAATGCAAAAGAGACTAAGTAGACATCTTTAAAACTCTTACTCACCAGAACAGCCTGACTCAATAACATCTATACAGGCATAGATGTACCTTGGCATGCCAAGTGACTTTCTGTGAAACCTCTTTCATATATTTACTTCATTACCTTAAGCTCCTAAAACATACATCAAGCATTGAAGAATGAGTTACTACTGCAAAGAGTAAGATCCGTACTGTGACAGCAGACTACAGTCCAAAAAGCAAAGATTTACCCCCTCTCTCCAGATTTGGTCTTATTTTCCAGAAGAGGAGACAAATACTTGTTTCAGATAATAGTAAACGAGCTTTTAGAAATGCTACAAATTCAGATCTCATGTTTGCAGAGGAGTCAGCAATCTCCTGCTCTCACTAACTTTCTCAGGTATGGTAGGATAGTCATTACCTTGGAGGTTCTCAGGTTTTTTACTTTTTTTCTTAACAATCAGATCCATATTTTATTATCTCTTAAAAGAAAAATCTCAGAGTGTAATTCTATATTGACTTCAGCTGAAAGTTTTTAATTAAAAAGAAAAGGAAGAAATGAACAAACCTTGGCATTCTACTGTCTTGAAAAGCAGTTAGAAATCAACTTTGCTATTTCATTCTGTGGGTACTTTGAATTTTTCTACAATGATAATCTATGATTACTGATCTTCCATATCTGCTTATCCCAGTTTAACCCCTATAAAATCTCACCTTCTTTGAAAGGTACTGAAATTTTCTCACACAAAACAGATGTTTCTATAAATGCAGACCTGTGGCTCTATAACTAGGCTCACAAAATACCTTCCAATCAATGTTTGGACTGAGAGGAGACCATCAAGAAATTAATAAGGAGGTGATAACAGGTAGGAAAACCACCATTTATGGATGCTCCCTCTTTTTTTTTTCAAGCTCAAAATCAGATTTAAGCCCAAACCCAGGTTTCATGTCCCAAAGCAAAGAAATAAAATAGTCTGAATTGCTGGGTTTGCATTGATTATAAAAATAAATAAAAAATAACACTGATATTGGCTCTTTAGAAAGACAGCACTTGATAGTATGGTAGAAATTACTGTGGTAAAAGTAGTTTGAATGACACATTACCAAACTAGAGGGTAGTTAAATGCCAAAAGAGATTATATAAGAGGGCACATACTCTGTGAAGTTTTTGAATACTTTTATTGTGTAAAGTATTGTGTCAGAACCACTGACATTTAGTCCTCTAGTTGCTTAAATAAGTGATTAAGATGTTATATTTCCCTCAATTCTATGACAGTGTCACTGGCAGAATTTTGGGTTTTTTTGATCATGGGTCAGTCTACACGACAC
>NW_008794211.1:1019662-1028675 GCF_000699145.1 Aptenodytes forsteri | reverse complement strand
GTTAACAGTTGGACTTGGTGATCTTAAAGGTCTTTTCCAACCTAAATGATTCTATGATTCTATGATTAACAAATTAAATTGATGAATAACTTGCGTATTCCACATCTTTCCAGCTTTCTCAACTATTCTAATGTTATTCTCATGTTTTATTATAGATTTATTTTCAGTATCCATAAAAGATGAACGTTCAAGCAGATATTAAGTTCCACTCAAGTGCCAAAGTATTTCTTCTATATACAGATATTACAATATTTGTTTTATCAATGTTATTTGGATCAAGGGAAAATTTACTTTATAACACTATCAGTTCATCACAAAGTGCACTATATCTTCCTCCTCTAGGAAGATAAATTTGTTAATGCCTTTGCAAACAACACCTGTATGCCATAAAAAAGTGTATTCCAGTTTCATAACCCAACAAGAGACTCCCTCAATAGTTCATTACGTCCTTTATATTCTGGACATTTTTTTACACAATGGATATTGTTACCGATTCCTTTTTTAAATTCACTTACATAGCACCTAGGAATGAGAACATGGTTTGGTGAGGGAAAATTTACAGTACAAAGCAAGTTATTTATGCAAGATGGTTGTTATGATCTCTTATTGTTTTGGCCCATTGCCACTTTATTAATAATGCATCTTTAGCATGTTCCTTATTGATTATTAACAGCAGTGATATATTAAAAACAGCATCCTAAGGCAGGTGTCTGATGAGGCTTTTTGATAAATGGTAAGCATATTTCTCTGAATATATCATGACAGAGTGCTCAGTATATAACGTTACTTAATTCCTCATTATAACAGCAGACACTCTAGACTCAGACAGCATAGAATCATAGAATAGTTTGGGTTGGAAGGGACCTTTAAAGGTCATCTAGTCCAAACCCTCTGCAATAAGCAGGGACATCTTCAACTAGATCATGTTGCTCAGAGTCCGGTCCAACCTGGAATGTTTCCAGGGATGGGGCATCTACCACCTCTCTGGGCAACCTGTGCCAGTGTTTCACCACCCTGAGGATGTTTCAGCTGCAGCAGTTAGAAGCTAGATGTAAACACATTGCCATACAAATACTGTCATTGTTAGAGCCCCAGTACCAAAGAACAAGAGAACTAATTACTTAATATGTGATTTTTTTTTTTATATATACACTTGGGAAAACTGGAAGGCTACTGAGTCAGCTCAATACAAACATAAGTTATGAACTACAGTGGGCAATCTCTGCCTGGACAGGAGACTTTTTCATTGAAGTCTACATGGTCATAAAATATAGTAGTTTTCAAGTACTACAGGAAAATACACAGCCTCAACCTAATCACAAGTCCTACTATAGTTCAACAAGGTTAAGAAGAATGAAGGAGAACAGATAGTCCTATCTGATATAAACCTAAGTGAAAAAGTTGATGCAAGAGCTTTCTTCTCAATATAGCAGCTAAAGGAAATAATAACTTCCTAACGGCTGCTGAGAAGCATTGAATTTTCATTATTTTCTCTTTCTGATCAGTGCTATCAAACAGTTTCTGCCCAAGGAAGCTTCCCTTCCTAAGGGTGCTATTTTCTTTCTCAGCTAAATGAAAAATCTTCCCTGGGAAAAGTAACCACCAGTGTTAAGTCTGGTCTGTACACAGTGTCTTTCACCTTAGACTTGTTGTGCCCTGTACAGTGGTGGGCAGGAGCTCCTAAATCAGAAAAGTTTTTCTACTAAGATCCACAGCTCT
The DNA here is from genome assembly GCF_000699145.1 of Aptenodytes forsteri. NCBI lineage: Eukaryota > Metazoa > Chordata > Aves > Sphenisciformes > Spheniscidae > Aptenodytes > Aptenodytes forsteri. The sequence goes on along the minus strand of NW_008794211.1, from coordinate 1,026,956 downwards.
CATGACCTCCCAACTTTCAGATTGTTTTCCTTTTAGATGAAAGGAAAATTAGACTGCATCTAATGGGTCCTTTAAACCCATTAGATGCCGTCACTGTTTGAATACATATGAACTTCTAGTACCTACAATGTTTTGTGGCAGGAATTTCCACTGAACCTGCTGCCTGTTAGAGTCATTTGATGTCTCATGGTTCTTGTATTGGAAGAAAGGGTGAACAATCATTCTATATTCACCTTCTCCACGCTACTCATTATTTTACAGTCCTCTGTTATAAGCCCATTCAGCTGTCTCTTTTTTGTAGGTTAAGAGAAGTGTCCTACTGAATTATTTCTTACATGGACACCATTGAGTACCTTTGATCATTCTTTTCTGAAGCTTTTCAGAACTAATATACTTCGGCTAGGTAATAAAACTATCAAAACTATATCTTTTAGCTATAGAACTATAAAGACAGTTCAATCAGCCTTTTTGAGAAATGCATGCAACAGAAAAAAATAGGGTCACACATTAGACTTGTACAAAGGCCTAAAGATAAACATGCAGGTACCCATGGAGTGATGTCTATCTATTTCTTACCCTAACTGTATGTTCCAAACACCACGTTAAAAGTGCATTTACAGTACTATCAACACTTTTGCTATTTTAACCCCTTCGACCTTTTCATTTCTCCTGTAATGAATAGAAATACTTTTCTGCCACTGCTGCTAAACCCACCAGGCCCAGTGTATCAAAAGGCCATATCTGGCTTCAAGCCCCTCATGACACATTCTAAGAAAACAAGTACTGGAAAATTTAATAACAGATGTTAACAACAATAATAGAAGACTTGATAGCTATACATAATACATAAAAATTCCACATATTTGTGTACTGAAGAACAACCAGATTGCTAAGGTGATTTTTCACCAGTTACCACCCACTCCAAGGTCTGAGAATCCCGGATACCACAGACACCAATTACATGGCTGTATAGTTTTAGGGCCTGCACCCTGTGATCATCCATTAGTTAATTCTCCTGACTGACTGCTAAGCCCAATTCCTGTTATCAAATTTTTTCTTTTTTTTTTTTTTCCAGTAGTGACAGAAGATGATTCCTTTTCCAGGAATAAGACAAACCCATTTTATCCCTGACAACCTACAAATTCCTCTTTCAAAGGAGAAAAGGAAAATAAATGTTACAAAGCATCTCACTGGACCTTTGTGCAGTTGTGATCATCAAGAATAATGTACTGTTTTATTACTAATTAAGCATTCCCATTTTTAGTATTTTCCTCTACCTAAACTCCTTTTATAATCTACAGCACTGCAGACTCAAGGCACTGTACTTTTGAAGAGTTTTTATCGTATTTGCCTGTCACTTGGGGAGGGAAAGGAAGTGTTTATACATCCAGATACCATGGCTCAAGAAAAGACGTTGCTTCTTGTAAAAGCCTCTGTAGAAACAATCCTGTTGATATGTCAGCCATGCATGTAGGCTTGCTCTTTACTGATCTGGAAGTATTTATATAGGTCATTCTCCTATGCAATTCATCCAGTGGCCTCAGACTCAGTAGTGTGTATTGAGAAAGACAGACATGAAATTATACGACTTGTAGCCTTATTCTTTATGTAGGAGTTGGAGACTGACTTTCAGGCACTTGCTCTGCATCTTTAACTAGAAGCAGTCTCTGCTTTTCACAGTTCTGCTATATAGTGGAACTTAAGCAATATTTAACTGCTAATAAACAATACAGCACTGAAGAAAATGCACAAAACTAAATGCAAGAAAAAATGGTCCTGAAAGCTTTATTTTTAATTATATTTGCATTATGCCCACCTTTCAGGACAAGAGGAGGGGAAGTCTGCTTGTGTGTTTTTTTCCTCCTCCTCTTTCAGAGGATCATAGCCCCTAAACAGCCTAGAAGAGTATGCAATCTCCTCAGTATGTATTGAGATAGAATCACAATGTCTGCTACCAATTCATTTCACTGACCTTTGGGTAGGAGAGGGTGGACATTCACACGAAGGCAAGATGTCGAATGTGGCTTAAAATTAACAAGACCCTCTGTGAGAGATACAGCTGGCAATCAACCAGTTTGCGTTGTTGCAAACGTTCTTTATAATAAAAACAGTATCCTAAGTTTACAATAAAAACAGTATCCATAAGTAAGATGACCTCTATTCCTAAGAGAACACTAAACATGGAAAAAGAAAATATGATATATAAAAAAAGACATTTCAATATACAAAACTCAGAAAGCACATTATTCTGTAAATGCAAGGCTAAAGGCATCTATACATGGTATTGGAGCATTGGGTCAAACATAAGTGTTATTTATGTTAAGATTTTAAAAAAAAAAAAAAATCTTATTCATAATGTTAACATCCAAGTAATTTCTTCTAAATTCAGCAAAACATTACTAGAATAATTGAATCATTTTTTGAAATCATACTGATATAGTACTGATACCATGATACTAAATAATGTTTACTCAAAAATTATTCACACACTTAGAGTTAAGCAGACGGTTAAGTGTCTTGCTGAATCACTAACACTAGTTCTTAGGCATATCTTGAAAAGCCTCTATAGAATCTCTTAAATGTTACCATCCCTTAAATTTTAGACCAGGATATTATGGACTTACTTGTCTAGAACCTACTAACAGTAGAATTAAAGAAATATATAATTAAACATAAACATCACCTAACGGATAGTTTACCTACAAGAAGGATGTTTTCGTTTTGTATCTCATTAATGTAAGAGTGAAAATGGATTTCCAGCTTTAAAAATACAGTGCAGATACCGTTGAATACACATAGCTTACACTGCTTAGGAAGTCACTCAATGAACTTAAATGAAACATTTTTCTTCTATAGCCTGAAACATTTGAATAAAAAAATGCAGTGTCAGTCATCTTGATCTTTAAACAAATATAAAAAAATTCTGAAAAAAGCTAGTATACTGGGGTTTTTTTCTCAAACTCATAGAATATCTTCAAACATTTAAGTTCTTGTAATAATATTAAAATCCATGTACAGAGTAACAGAAATTACATATATCTATTAGCATTTAAACTACAGTTGTTGAATGTAGATTTAAACTTTAGGGAATAGTCTATTATTATTTATTTATACAGCTGAAAAACCCCAGTGAAATGATAATTATCCCAAAGGTTACACATAGTCAAGATCAGTTAATTGTCCTTTAAATTTCATTTTATTGCTTAAGTACTTTTCGTGTCTTCAGGATTTCCTGCATAAAATGACTGAAGTCTTTATTATGAATTCATGAGTTGCTTTACAGTCTTTAATAGCTGGCTCACAGGGATCTGTATGAAGAGTTTAATACTTTTTTTTTTTTCCTGCCCTGGAAAGAGAAAGTGTTTTGCCTGAGACAGGAGAAAGCCCAGCTATCCCAGAAATGGCATTGCTTATATAAATGCGTAACAGCTACAACCAAAACAGAGACAAATAAGATGTGCCCCCTATCTAGATTTAGTCATGATTCCATGATACCAAGATTAAAATTCTTAACATGTTTTCTTACCTGTTTAAAAGCTAAAATTCTCCTTCAAAACATAACTTGAATTGTCACTGTCGGCATGAATTTGACTGGTCCTCTGGCAGAGTAGCAAAGTGGAATAATGCTAAGGCTGAAGATCCTGATTTAGCAGATAGTCAAAATTACCATCAGCACTACCGGGCTCTGTACAGAACAGCCATTTTCTATGAAAATAAATGGGGGGTTTTTGGTCTGACTGCTGTAAATCAAATTGCCTGGGATGCAGGTTCCAAGTCCTGTTTGGTGCAAGAGGTTTCAGGTCCATATTTCTTGCCTTGCATGAGAACACTATATCCTGGAAGATGATCTAGGCTAGGAGTATGCACATGAGCAGTGTCCTCCTCCACACTGTGACACAGCTTCTATAGGAGAATGGAATAAACATGGCCAAAGAGGAGTAGGAGAAAGCACAGATTTCTTAACCTATTCATTAGTTCATTCAGCTGAGAAGGATGAAGGGAATCTGACTGCTGGTCCCTGTTCCCAGAAGAGCTCATGCAAACTTGCCTCACTTTCTAAAAGAATGACTTTGTACTGAATCTTAGGAGAGTTTCAGACTGTTGGATCTGCTCTGACATAAGCCCTTCAAGTACATGTGTTAGAGGAGGCCAAATTCAAAAAAACACCTCTGTGAAAGCTGATTTTCACAGTTTTCATGATTGTTGCTTAACATGACACCTTTTATAGTATTAACTGTAGCACTTAACAGTTCTGATTATTGTTCACTGGATAAGGAAAGGTTACATAATCCTTGATACTGGCCTATGAACTAGATGCCTAAACCTATCTTAGTGTCAGGTCTCCTTTCCCTTTCCTCTTTCCTTTTCCTCACCTCACCTTTGTCCTGCATAACCCAAACATCTATCCAGAAGAGCAATGGAGATGTGCATTCATGAATCTTAAAACACTTTGTTTGCTCCTGTCTGCCACTACACTGATGAGAGTCATGGCAACAATCCAACCATGGCTTGTAAATCAAACCTGGTGAGCTGTGTGAGCAAGCCCAGCATGAACAAAATATTGAGTCAGCACTAGCTTGGGGAAGTTGCCAGCCGTTGTGCATTATTTCACAATAGAGATCTCCACATGTCCCATGACCAAACCCTTGTGATTCCAGTTTTCAATATATAATAAAGCCTTTGGTGAGCTTTAAGAAAAGAAAAGAGGTTGAGCATGGGCAGGTTGTTGCAGAGGTCCCAGAGGTATAAGCACCAGATAATAGGAGGGACTCCCAAAGGTATAAACAAAAACCACAAGTGATTAGTTCCCAGACACTAAGGAGTGCAACTGTGAGAGTTGGTAAAGCTGATTTTAGACCTTAAGAAAAGAGGACAAAGAACATGTATCCAACATATGGAAAACATCTTATGTATCATAAATACACAAAGGGGATAAATAAAAAAATAGTGCCAATATGAACAGCAAAGAAAGGAAAAATAAGCAGGCATTGCCACAGCATTTTCTTCTCCTCTTAAAGATGCTGCACCATCTCAACACTACTTCTTAAAACAATGAATTTGGTAAAGAAAGGGTGCTGCTTTTTGATTTATCTTGTACCCCAGGGTGACTGGAGTCTCAGTCACATACTATAGAATGAGTTAAGTAAATTAGAATTCAGAAGTGCTGTGAGTCTGTGTGTTTTCTGCTACAGCCTTCCCACACAAGGTGATTGATACTGCAGTACTGAGTCTAAGTCAGCTTGGGTGCAACAGAGTTCTCTCCACCCCCTCAAACCCCACATCAGTGTTGTATGGAACAGATTTTGCTACACTTCATATTTTTACTGAAGCTGAATCCATCCAAGCCCACTAGACATCCTTTACTCCAAAGACAAAATATCAGAAGTTATTCTCAGCTTAGTGAAGGCAGGAAGGAAAAATACAACTTTTTTTTTTTTTTTAACAAGTATGAAAACTCACAGATAAAATGTGTAATAATGCCTGGTTGTAATCACCTGTACGTATGGAAAACCCTAGGCTTAACAATCTACATATATTTGGTGGGTTATCTGAAACGGAAATTCAGGCAAGAGTTAAAGCACAAAGAGACAACCTGACTATGCAGAAAACATAGCAAAAAGACAAACAGGATACTCAAATTAATCTTATTCATTGCAGATTTAAGGACGTAATCTAGGTTCTTTCTATTAGATTTCACAGTGCAAAGCAGCAGGAACTTTTTTCAGCTGCCTGGTTAACTTAGCAGCTTAAGACAATGTTCAGGATCACACAGAAGGTCTACGGCAAAGTGCAGAACTGAACTGGGAAAGCACTGCCATTAGCCACTGCCCCCGTGATTTCATCAGTGCAGTACTGTGATAAAGCAAGCAAGGAGATCGAACAGCATGCCAAAGCCCCTGCAGATGGTGGATTATAGTGTACTTTTCACAAAGCCAGTTTCTCACAGCTGATTAGGTGATCACACAATTTTTGTTTGTCTGATCATCTGTGAAAATAGGAGGTTTCAAGACAATACAAGAATGTTATGTTTCTGATGGGGCTGCTGTAAATCTCTGCTGCTAGTCTGGCCAACTATAAGCCACTTTTCCTGAAAACATATTCTTAGTTTGCCTGCAGCAGCCCCAAAATGCAAGTCTGCCAGTGAAGTAAGTCACTTTAAAGACTGTGGAAGGTATATTCATTAAGAAAAGGCCAACCAACGTTTGCCTGTTAGCATACATAGTTATGCACCTTCAGGTGCCAAAAGTAGTACCATGACCCCAACTTTTAAACTCCAAAGACATTAAATCAACATAGACATGCCAATATGTTTTACGGATGCTGAAGCTTCTTAATAACAGAAACCAAAAAACTATTAGGAAAAACTGTTGGTTTTTGGCTAGAAGGCTAAAAAAAAAAATCAGGCAGCTCAGATCTAGTGCTTTGGTTTATGCCCAGCAATAGGTTTACCCATACAAAATTAATATTAAAAAAAATCCTAAGATATTTTCAAAAGTGAGAAACTACCCCGCTGGGGGGAGGGGAAACATAGCTCAAATACTTATCTATCTAGTTTTTCAGTTAAGATTAATGAACAACAGAAATACCAAACCTCATGGAAAAAGTGATGATTTGTTAAAAATTAAAGTGTAATTACTTCATATTTTGCATTGCAGTGCTGAAATAAAATTATTTTGGTTTGGGTTGCACTAGTTCATAATGGTAAAACATCTCAACTAAGGTAATGTTTGTTTCTTATTCTGTACAGCACATACTGTGTAAACAGTGAAAAACCGTTTTGTCTCCCTGGCAACAAGTAATTCACCTACATATATAGAAGGAAATAAGTAACTGCTGATGAAATCATTGAGATGTAATCATTGAGATGTGTGAAAATTTTACTCTACATGAAATGGCGATAGAGAAGTTGATATTTTATCGATATATTTACACTACAATTGTATTGAATGTCTGTGCCTACGTGCTGGCAGCAGTGGGGCTGTAGGGTCGGCCTCTGTGAAGAGGTGGGGGGGGAACTGAGAGAAACAACCCTGTGAAGACCAAGGTGAGAGCAGAAGGAGAGGAGGAAGTGCTCCAGGTGCCAGAGCAGAGATTCTCCTGCAGCCCATGGAGGACCACGGTGGGAGATATCCACACAGCAGCCCAGGGAGGACCACATGCCAAAGCAGGTGGATATTCCCTGAAATAATTGCAGGCCATGGAGGACCCACACAGGAGCAGTTTGTAAAGGACTGTGTCATGGTTTAACCTCAGTCAGCCACTGAGCACCACACAGCCGCTCGCTCACTCCCCC
>NW_008794211.1:1003201-1019430 GCF_000699145.1 Aptenodytes forsteri | reverse complement strand
CTTCTTGTGCACCTCCAGCCTTCTCAGTCGGTAGAGCATGGGAAGCTGAAAAGTCCTTGGCTAGTGTAAGCACTACTTAGCAACAACTAAACCATCGGTGTGTTACCAACATTGTTCTCATCCTAAATCCAAAACAGAGCACTGTACCAGCTACTAGGAAGAACATTGACTCTATCCCTGCTGAAACCAGGACAGACTGTATCCTGTGGGAAGAACCCATACTGGAGCAAGGGAAAAGCGTGAGGAGGAAGGAGCAGCAGGGAGAAACTGCTATGGACTGGCCACAACCCCCATTCCCCATCCCCCAGTGGAAAGAATTTAAGTACTTTCCATTTATTTCTCTCAGATATGGATTCAACACAGAGAAAAGATTTAGTTTTGATGAAGAATCCATCTTCCACATTTGTAAATTTAAAACAAAGTTTATCTATATGATTATAAGAAACCGAATAATCAGTGTGCCTTGGAAAGAATCTCAAATGCAGGTGGTTGGTTGGATCTTGTATTTTTAAACTGCACACCTGGTTGGTCAGGAAGAATTTGTATATGTGGAACATGTGATTGAAAAGCTATTAATCAACCAAGATGGCATACTGCCACCTTTAATCACAATAAGTAACCTCTTACTTAATTGTTAATTCTAATCTTAATTGTTAACAATTAGTCCTGACAGAGCTGAAGATACAATTTAACATGGAGAAGAATGGCAGCATATGATCCATAATGTGTTATAGAAACAAAAAACCCACTGTCTGGCAAAACATACCTAATCAAAGATATGAAGAAGAATAACCAAGAAGGCAGAGATAAATACATAAGAATAAAGGAATTGTTTAAGATCATTGGTAATGCTAATGATGAATCCTGGGCAGGTTGTATCAGGGTGACAGATAATTTATAATCCGTTCCCTAGTTCCACCTCTCTCTCTCTCTCTCAGCGGGAGGTAAAGTAAAACTTTCAAAGTAAATGTCTGATTTACAAATAAATCTATAGAAGTAGATCCTAAAACATAAAAATAAACTCATTGATAATTGCCTGCCACTTGATAAAAATCTGCCTAGGGTTTCAGTGCTCCTGGTCACCCAAAGCTACTTTGCAATCCTTCTAGATGGTTTCTTTTTCAGCAAAAATAATCACATATGGGCAAGAATGGGATTATGCCTACAACTTGAAATCAATTTTCATGTGATGCAAGGAGGAAGCTATATGCCTCTAATTTGACAAGCCCTGCTTTGCTACAGTACTGATATAGTCTAGGTTTAAGCCTATTTCATGAATGTTGCTCATTTCTACTCAAGATTTATAGATATCAAGAGTAAACACATCATCTATGGGATTTTCTTCCTTCACTTTTAACAGACTTTAGTGTTGTACTTTGTTACTTCAATGCAATTTCTATTTTACCATGCTGCAACATTAACTATTTTCTCTCAGCAAAATCTACATCATTTCTTTAACAGAGGAAACGCAGGTTATTACACTACAAGAGTGAAAGCATTTCAGATTCAGTCATGAGCAATATGTTAATGATGTAGTACATAGCTCAGCAAAATAATGTCAACATTATGTGCAATCTGCACAGCAAAAATGAAATGTCAGCCAATTCCACCAAATGGCAAATGGTTTTACTGTTCAAGGAGCTGGTTTATACATTTGTTAGTTCAGACAAGATGACATAAAATAGGAAGTTCGAGACTTGGGAAGGGGAGGAAAGAAAAGAAAATCAATAGAGCTACTATTTTAACACTTCCTCTATGGTAAATTGTAGAATTTTGTAGGTGATATTTTTTCAGTAGTAAATTTGATCATCGTAATGGGTACAAAGGTAGAAGAATCAATACAGTTTTAATGTTTAGAGAAAACTATTCTAAGAAAAACAGTTGTTTACTCTTTGCATAAACACAACCTACTTATATGCAAAATAAGCCCTGCAAGCATTTTTAAGGTCATGAGCCTTTTCCATAAAATCTTTTATATTTAATAGCAGTAGGAAGTATAAGCTAGACTGGCTTCTGTCTCATTCAGTCTACTTAGTGTAGGAGTTGCATAGAATTTGCCTCCTATAGCACAACAGTAAATATGACTGAGTTGTTTGGATAAAAAGCAGCATTTACATATACAAGTGAATTCTCTCTCTCTTTAACAGACATTGCCCTAAAAATTACATAGACTAGCATCTGATATAGTGACTCTCACCAGTTACTGCAGCATCAGTCACATTAGTTGCAACTGTTGCTAGGAAGTGTGGACAATTTCCTTTAAAATTAAATCCTTTAATGCAGTTCAAAAACATCAGATTTTCAAGTTAGGTCACTGAGCCTCTTTTGACAGTTTAGGTAACAGGGCAGAAATGATCAATCATTACACAAAACAGAATAGATGTCATTAGATAACATTCTTAATATTAATTTGAAGTAATGTACACTGGTTAACTAAGCTGGCAAAGATAGTTCAGGCTATAAATTCCAATAAGCAGCAGAACTATTTTTCACTGCACTATATACATTCTGTGACTGATGCAGTTCTGAAAAATCTCACCTAATGTCACAATTAATGAAATGTATAATTTTTTTTTTTTAAATAAATTAAGCCACTTTGTGGAACTGACAGAAATTTTTTTTTTAAAACATTCAATAGCATTTTCCTTATTCAGCCAAGTCTCTTACTTAATGCGAACAAAACCAGTTTGTAGTTTTGGAAATTTGTTATTTTAGAGTGTTTTGGTTTAGTGTTATTGCATCCTGAGAGAATGAATAAGCACAAACTCTACGTGTTATGACCTTGCCAGTTTACCTCTTGGCAAAACTGAAGTGACTTGTCTTTGCAGTGTTTTCACAGTGCTGTTGGACGGCTCACATATTTTTCTATCTGAAGGTGGAAAAAATGTCCCTATTCAGTAGTGGAAATAAGGTTTCAGTCAGAAGAGTCTCTTCTTTAGAACTGACTTAAGGTCAAAATACAGCATTTATTAGTGAAAGATTGCCATAAAATACAATAGGGGGGGGGAAAGTCCTTACCCTAGAGCACAACTATCCTAGTACAGCTGCAGCTAAACCACAACCTTCCTTAACGCGTTTTCTGCCACTCAGCTGCTATACCAGCTGCAATGAATTAACTCAGCACCATACTCATTTATACCAGCTGAGAAACTGACTCCACTTTCTCCAGTGAGAGGTTGTCTATCTTCCACCAGACATTCCTTCAAAAGGAGGGAGAATCTGGATCACGTTATGCCTTACTTGCTCAAGCCTAAAATGTAGATTACCAGAAATTCTAATTTGTCTGCTAATTCTGGAGGCACTTGCTTTTCAAGGGTAAAGCTTTTTTTAACCCCTGAGTACTTCTTGAGCTGGCCAGCTTGTCTCACACCTCTGGACTGTAAGGTTTCATACAAAACATTACATAAAGGACATACATGAGCAGCCATTCTCAAAGAACACTTTAAACCATTTGCAAAGGAGGTGGATTAGTACTTGAATTTTTAACCAGTAGCTTAATATTGCATAAGAGATGTAGACTTCAGTCCTTTGTCCATCAGTGAAGACTGGAACTCCCATTTCCTTAATGTCAGCAGAGTGTCTTTATTACTAAGGGACAGGCTTTATTAAAATGAGGTCCCTGGTACTCAGGTGCAGGAAATAAGTATTTATCACTACTGTCCTTCTGCCTCTTTCTGTGATATAAATAATGGTTGCCCTTCCACATATATTAGGTTTTCTACACCATATGCTTGTTATAAAATTCTCCCTGGGCATTGAAGCTTATGTACCTATTTCAGAACTGAGAATTCTTGTTATCAGCAGGTATCTGAAAATTAGGCACTATAATGTTCAGTACTGTGATGTTTCAATACTTTTATACTTAAGTCCTTTTATAGATCTATCCCTGAATCTATTACTAGATACCACACAGAGCTCTAAATGCACAGAGTTAAAGCTTAGGAAAGGAAAAAAATGGACCAAAATCCCCCATTTCCCCAAGAATCCCAAAATACTCAGTGGGGAAGAAAACAACAGAAAAACCACAACAGATGCGAAGAAACTGAGGTGCTGTTGAAAGAGGGAAGACAAGTACAGCACTCATTGGCTATTCAGAAGGCAACGAATAATCATCTATTTTAAAGTGAGCAGGGGTTCTTCTTAGTGCTAATGTGTTTCCCAAGATCACCATCCAGACCTTCACAGTCATTGAGTAAATAGCAGCAGATGTTGAGCTGTAAGACTACATCATTCAGCTAAGATTAGATATTTAATAAAAATAGACATGCTTGACAGAATCTTGCCCTTAGTTTACTACAGCTATACTGAAAGGGTAGGAGGAAGCTGTTCTCAGAAGCACGCTGTACATTGTCTCTTCAAACCTACAAAACAATGTTCCCTTCTGTGACTATTATTGCAACTAGTATGTGTCAGACAGACTCCACACCTCATCTACAAGTAGAAAATTTATCCAATAATGGCTAAAAAATTTGCCAGATAGAGTAAGTCCTTGAGAGCCACCTTCTGTTAGTGTTTGTATAGACATTATTTAAAAAGAAGTAGAAAAGAGTAAATATTTTTAAAGGGTGGCCAAAGTACATTTGTTTATAAATCAGTTTGCTCATATCATACCTTTTTTATTATTTCCTTGCATGTAGTAATTGTAAAAACATTGTTAGCCCTTTCTTGGCTTTTTGTGAATTGTGAGTCTGCAGCCAAATGAAGTGTGGAAGTTGAGTGACTACACTTTGTCTTGGACTGGCATGCGGACATGGAGTAACGTGAAATGCATTTATCAGTCACACTTGCAAAAAACAAACAAACAAAAAATCTGTTTCATTCCTCATCAGTAAAACTGTATTTCTGGTTTTTGATTCATATTCTAAGATCTTTAATGCAGGAGATATCTTTCAGAATGTAAAATTCTGAAGAATTTTACAAAGGGGCCCCAAGTCCAGCTTGGGTCAATGCAGCTCAACGGTGCAAATAAGCATGCTTAACTAGATAGAAAAATTAATTAAATCAGGAAAAAATAGGACAGAATAAATGTATTTCTGTGTGTGTCCTCAAGAAATTTAAATTAATGTATAGACCAATCTGGGATTCCAGTGTAAAGTGTTCCATATTCACCAGCCCTAAGAAAATACAAAATCCATTACTTTAGTGTGCACTTTAATTCAGGAGCATATGTAGTACTGGTAGATGGGCCAAATGAAACTGCACAGATGCCAGAATAACAAACACATGAAATGGAGACAAACAAATGTTGTTGCCTTTTATAACTCCAACCAGACAGAGGAACCAAGCAATTTTTCTTAATGAATAGACTTCCTAGAGAGAAAGCAGCATACAAGGGGAATTAGGATAAAATATTTGTAAAAAATCCTAAACTTAAAAAATAAGATTTCACTGTCCTTCTGAAACTTATTTAGACTTTAAGCGATACTTAAAGTACAACAGATTGAACTTAGCTGATAAATATTGACCAACACACATCTGCTAGTTGAAGCCATCTGGAACTTTGTGTCTTTACCCCAAAACTAAGAAATAAAAAATAAAAATTGGCCACACGAATAAACTTACCCTCTGAGTTCAGAGATTCATTTAAAATTGAAATTCATATTAGATGAGTAGTATATATCATAGCTTGTCTACACAAAGACATAAATAAATAACAATCATCTGCATAAAAAGTCATGTTCTGAAGGCACTGATCTGTGCAAAGATAGCTCCTACAAAGCTCCTACTTCCCACCCCAGATTCTGTAGTTTATCCAATGGCTGCTTAGTATTGAATATATAAACAGTCTTTAAAGAAGAGCTGGAATTCAGATGGGCACTTTATCCAGTGTGAAATATCTCAATTGTTTAAAATTATGTCATTCAAGGATGAAACTACTTAAGAAAATAAAAAGGATTGAAAACCCTCCCCCTTTGCTTCCCTTTAAACAAATCAAATGGCTACATGTCTACAATTTGGACACTTTCTGGGATTTCTGAGAATTTGACTCCTCAGAAAAGAGAAGCTCAAACATGCAGTCTATGACCAAACTACTAAATAAAATATTTAGTACAAACTACTAAATAGAAATAGCATTATGGCAAAAACTCTTTTCTCATATCAGTGTGTTTGGTGTGATGACCAATCCAATAATTTTCCTATTGTACTGGGAACAGAGGAGCTTAACTCCCAACCAGCCTTCAACACCAAAGGTAAACTCTTCTCGAGCTCTTGAGCCCATACAGAATATAGCTACGCTGCCAGAAATGAAATTACCTAATCTGCTCCATCATTTAGCAGCACTTAGAGAAAGTCCAACGTAACAGTAAAATAGATAATCCCTAACTGACTAAAGATATAAACTGATACTTATTCCAGCATTACACAGCAAATACACAGATGCTAGCTCACATCTGGAAACAATAAGATTTTTCAGCAGAATGCCAGTTACACTGCTATATTGTTTTCAGCCTCAAATAGCTCAAGCACCACAGCAAAACTCTTCTGGATTGGTTTACAATTGGCCAAATCAAGTATCTCTGCATCCAAAATTATTTTACACCCTAAATAAACTTGAACCTTCCTAAATTCTCCCCTTTATGTCCTTAAGGTTTCCTTGGAAAGGAAAAGATTTTGATATATCAAGTAAAGTAAGAAAATTATGACCTTATTTATATATATCAGAAAGTTCAAGCTAAACTCTAAGTTCTCCTAAAAGAAGGAATGCCTAAGCCATTAATCACTTACTTCAAAGGATATAAATTAGATCACAAGCAAAGGAAAAATCTAGCATGATATGGTTCATATCCACAACCATCTGAATTATTTTTTAATATTAATTCCATTACAGCTCCACTATGTTTTTGGCACAGTGTAAGACTAGATAGGAGTTATTTAAAAGTAATTAATCAGATTCACGACTTTCACCACTATTTGAGTAGCATTTACTTTGCTAAATTATTCTGTTAGAATATTTAGTGACTGTCAGATTTTCCAAACAATGAAAGATAAATCTATCAGCCAACAAATCCCCATAAAGCAATTAGAGAAGCAATTAATGAACGTTAGATCTTAGAGAACAAAACAATTGCCTTCATAGAGTGTAAGAAAGGGACTGTTTATTTTTAACATTTCTCAAAATGTCATTCAAAAACCAGGCAAAATTGTTTTTGTGACTGTACCTCATCTGTGAGGTATGTCTAGGAATGTTGAAGTTAGTCTTATATTCATTGAATGAATTACTACATTATTGTCAAATATTTCAACTTTTTAATCACATATAAAACATAAGTAGTTCAAGACGTTCCTCAACAATTTTTGTAGCTTAAGTAAAAAATGTACTCATTTTGACAGGACTGTTTTACATTTTAATGTTAAGCACAACTGCCTTATAAACCTATTGCTATAGCTATTTAAACCAAAATCTTCTTTTTGTTAATGTTATTTGGTAATATTTATTAATTCTTTTATCTCTGAACTATATTTCAATATTAAATATTTCATTTACAACTTAATTTTTAAAGAGATTTTAAACTAGGTCATTTTTATAAGAAGTGTGTGTGCAAATTATGATTTTTGCATGAAACTTCATAATGTTCTAGATGAAATGGGAAGTAGAATATCTAAATTATATCTTTATTACTAGTAACTTTATTAAACATTTGAGTAACATACTTTTTCTGTAGCATATCATTAATTGTTTTCACTACTTTAGAAAGGTGATTAAGTTTTTATACTTGAAAAGTAGAAAAAAAAGAGAGAACAATAATTAGAGCCAGGAGATTTTGATACTCGGAGCACAAGAAAATCTCAACAAAAATTCTCATTGAGAAGAAAGCATAGATCTTTGATCCTCTCAAAAATTCCAGTTATGGCTGATATTTTGTTCTGTTTTCCATAAAGTACAATGGTTTCTGTCAGAGAAACATCAGAGTATGTGCAAACTGATAACAACTGATATTTTCCAAAAGAACTTGGGACACCACTTGGCTCTCTCTTTCTATGACCTTGTTTTCAAAATGTTTAGTACTTTCATTCTGGAATCAGGTCAGTCTTTGAAAATTGAGATATAAAAAATTACTAGTCACTTTTCAACACTTAGGTGTCATTTAAAACTGTGCACATATATTGACTCTTTAAATTCCTATTTTTTTTCCATGATCTCCACTCATTTCCCTCCTAATGGAGGAAATTCAATAGGCAAGGAAAATATTTTGTTGAAGTATTTAGTGTTATTACAATGGTTACTTCTGTAATAAAGACTCAGGCAACTTAGCTTTCAGTTATCAACGTATCTTTTTAGAAAAGGACGAGGACGATTTCAACAGAGAATCCAGTAAGTAGAAAACAAATCCACATAAAAACCTCAGGCTGCTGCTTCTGCTTTGCTGCTTCACTGATGGGTAACATGTGGCATATGAGAGTTTTAATTAGTTAGGCAATTAGTTATGAAGCTTTATTCTGAAAATGATAAATGTGCTGAAGTATCAGATGCAAGAAAGAAGGACACTAATTTGTCCATGGCTTTGTATGATTCACTATAGAGATATACATAGTGTGGACATGTAGAATTTTTTTTTCTACTTTAAGAAAGTTGTGTGGATTTTTTCCCAATTTGAAAAATGTAAAACAAATCCCAGTAAGTGACAAACTAAAAGCATCAGTCAAGTACTTGAATTCCTAGGCCAAATTGCTATTGCTTCTGTGATCTATGTCATGGGATCTCCACTTTTTATTGTGGTCGGAAAGTGATTTTCAGTCAAGAGTCATGTAATTTATGTTTTATTTGAATGATCACTCAAAAAACAGACATTTTACTAGTGAAAGCAGACCTCATTGAGCCATGAATTTTAAGGACTTATTCCTACATTCTCTGTATTGTGAAAATACATGTATTTTAAGAGCTGATTCTGAAAACTTTGCTTCAGCTATACAGCAATTTTTCTTTTCAGTTTTAAAGACAAAATAGGGGCTTATTTAACATCCAGCTGAAGCCAATGGGGAGAAAATATCTGGTCTTCAGCAAATATTATTTTTAACCTTGTAGTAAGCATACTGTGTAGGGTCACATGACTAGGTGATACTCTCAGAGACTAACGTTCATATCAGGAGTTTAAACTCAGTATTCCTCCATGAACAATGAAGAAAAACTTTCTCTAAAGGGTTATTCAGAATAGGATTCTTTGGCCCAAAGCAGGAACCTATCCTTTGCTCCCTTGGTGGACTACAGAAAAAACATAGGAAGGTTAGCCTCAGCGTCAGTTCCTGCAAGTAAAACACACCAGAAAATATGATTATAATTAGAGGTCTACCTTTGGTTGTTTTTATGAATATATTTTTATATATATATATATCAGCTTAATTGTAGATGTCAGTGCGATAAAGTATGCTCAGTTTTTTATGTAATTTTTTTTCTTCATTGCTTCTGATACATATTGTTTTTGTCAAACCCTTACTTTCAAAATTAATATAGCAAAGAAAAACCCACAGTTTTGAAAAACTATCCATTTAAACAAATACTAATGCAACCACAGATAGGCTTTAATTCAAATCAGCTATCTACGCAGATGTAAGACATTGCTCAAAAGAACAATTTTATTTAGACTACCGTGTACAAAATATGATTATACTATAAAGAAAATCTATAACAATTATTATATATTTGACTGACCACTATGCATAAAAATGTTAAAACCATATGGTATAAGCCTGTTCAAATCCAAGAACAGGAAAACATATCAGTAATTGTTTTCTTTGATTTTGTGCAATTATTTGCTTGGGAACAATTCTTTCATTGTCATTGTGAGAGAGCATTAATAGACAGAAACCTAGCAATGGTGATGAAGGCCTCAGAAGAACAAGAGTCAAGTGTATAATTTAACAAATGATAATACAGTAGAACTGATGCCCCACAAGTGCATATCAAATTCTATGTTGATATAATTAGCTTTTGTTAAAAATACTCTAGATGACTATAATAACATTTAGCACCAAGTTTCACAATGTACACAAAATCAGAGATAACAATTTTAACACATGCAAGCTTTAAATAGTTCTCAGATGCTAATTGTGTGCCCTTATTACCTATAACCACTTCAAAACTGTTATCTTTTATATAACAAATAGCCTGATGGGGTTTAGTGTTCTTGGGGCCTCTGTCACTACCACAATCTAAATAGTAATTCTGCCTTTTATTTTATGGTGTATCATACTAACAATAAGGCACAGATTTGTATAAACTCAGTGCTGGTAAATTTTATTTCCATTTTTACTTGCCTCACTCAAGTGAAGACCGTTTTCCCACCAAGATGAAAGCATAAAAGTCCATGTTTGCCCTTTTTGTGACAACAGAGGTAAATCTTATTTTACTTTTTTATTTCTGTCATCCTGGAAGAGAATTATTCTGTCCCTAAAGAGATTATACTATAAAATCTGAAAAACATTTCTACCAATGTTCTTAATAAAATTGATATATTTTACTATCAGTTACTCGTGACATTTTGGTGATGAAGAATTATCAAAATTTTTGTCCTACATTGGCTTGCAGTTAGGCTTCAAGCCACCCTATAGATAAAACATATATGGTTGCTTCTGTGCTTCAAGATTTAAATATGAACTCAGGTCTTTATATTGAACAACATGTTGTAGAGTTTACCAATGTATTTTTTGTTGCAAGCGGAAACAGAATGATTGGACACAAGAAAGCTGAAAGACAAAAAGAGCACGTTTCTAAGACAGCACAGACTACCCTTTCATCAACATTTCTACTATCCACAGCAAATCAGCTTTCCGGAGTAATTTTATGAGGTACATAAATTGTGCATTATTGCTATCAGGTGTAGATACAGAAGGAATGCGCAACAAATTTTGGTCCTTTTAGTAAGCACAGAGGAGATGCTAGTAGGTGAATTTTGCATCCAACCAGAGTATGTTGGCTTAAAATTAATGCACTTGGGGGGTGGAGGGCACATGTTGTTGATGGTTTTGGGTGGGGTTTTTTTGTTGTTGCATTTTGGGAGGTGGGGTTGTTTAAGTAGTCTCTGCTCTGCTTTTCAGGTACTCCCAAATTTCCAAGTTCCATTCATAACCAAGTTTTAATACAGTATGATTTTGAGTACTTTCACTCAGAAAGTGTATATTTATGAGTTGCTATGACGTGGAAATAAAATACGCTATTTCATCAGTTCAATGTAAATAAAATGATGGAAAGTCTGATCAGTGTTTGCTATGTTTGAATTGGAAAGTGTATCACTTTGAGCCGTCGCTGAACTGCTGTTATGGAAATCCAACACACAGTGAACTTTGCAAGATGAAATAATCTCCAAGCATAATTTCCATACTCAGCTGAACCTGTTTTCACAACCTCGAATACCACTATGAACCAGCTACCAGTACTTAAGTTCTACTGGTTACTTGGAAATAAAAGAAGTCTTGAGAAGTGGCACAATGAATTTTGGTTAGGAGATACGAGGCATAACAAATCAAAAGAAATATATTTATACATCTTCAAGAAAAGTTTGAGGGAAAGAGGAGATACATGAAAGAATGAGGTCAACAGACTGAGGAAGAAAAGTCTGCAGAGAAGTAGGCATTACAGCTGCCACAGAACAGGGAAAGAACAAAGCTATGTTTATAAAGTTTGAGAATAAAGTGTGATCTGATACCTATGATCATTTTGATTCAAACAGTAACAAACACTATGTCATATACAATAATTACCACAAAGTAACAAGTATTTAGGAACTACAGATACATGGAAATGCTTAAAAATTACCCGTAGTGGTTGACTGATTAGAGATGTTTCTAGCAGCGGAAAGAACAAAGCTATGTTTATAAAGTTTGAGAATAAAGTGTGATCTGATACCTATGATCATTTTGATTCAAACAGTAACAAACACTATGTCATATACAATAATTACCACAAAGTAACAAGTATTTAGGAACTACAGATACATGGAAATGCTTAAAAATTACCCGTAGTTGTTGACTGATTAGAGATGTTTCTAGCAGTCACAAAGTAGAGCCAAAACAATAGCTGTCTTCAAAAACTATGCACATCCACCATAGATATAATGAAAAGATGATTTTCAACAAAAATTGAAGAGACAGGTATAACTGCAAGCTCTTGCAGAGGTACTTAAGCTGGTTTTAAAATAATTTGGTTTCTATTAACATAGTACTCACGGAGCTCAGAGCACTCCCTAGAAACCTGAATAACTTAGATGACTAGTTTGCACTGATATTTGCATCCAAGTTTACAAGATTAAAGTTGTTGTCACTGTTTTGACTGTGCTTACACATGGCATGACAGCAGTGTAGTCAGAAGAAAACCAGGCAAAATGTGATGGCATCTATTAGACATGGAGCTCTCTTTTCACCAGAATAGAACTTAATTGTAAATAAAGATACCACTGATTTCCACTAAGAAAAATAATTGTTCTTCTGGGCTTTTGCCTAGCAAAGCAACAAGCCAGGAAAGTTAACAAAACGTTTTCAGGAGAGAGTTTTTGTCTGTGATTTTTGCTTCTCTTTTCCCATCATCATCAAAGAGCTTTTGGAAAATACAATCCACTTCTCTCTTGTAATTCAACTGGCATCTGTTCACAACCAAGTCATGTAAAATAGGTTCAGCTTGCAAGTGAAGGGCACTGTCACTTACATTATACATTGACAAACATCTGAAAAGCTCCCCTCCCAGGTTAAATATGTTGTATTTTAAAGCTGTATAGAAATTAACAGTAATTTTCTTCATAAAAATACCATTACTGAATGTTGTTACTGTTGCAAAACATAACAAAATAATTAAAAAATATCAACATAACAATACAAAATTTTTATTTTAAAATATCAATAGAGAAACTCAATTATCCTAATAAAAAATGTCAAGCTATATCCATTCAGAAAAAAAAAAGTTATTTTATTTCTACATTTAGGGAAATTCAATATAACTTTAAAATTGTATATACAGAAATTCTATTAAAATTTATGTACGTCTTTGAAAACAATAACACTATTTTAAACAGAAGATTGAAATAATCATTTGAGAAAGTAAAAACAGGAAAAATTCAAAATCTAATGCATAATAGTGACAAAGATTTTGATATGTACCTGAATTTGCTCAATTAAGACTAAAACAGATTGCGTAACTTATTTTTCCTCATTGCTAAATTAAAAAAAAAAAATTTAGAATGTAATCACATGTAAGGTTTTTTTGTTCATTTTGCCTTTTTGAGCACCTGTGCCATTTGAGAAGGTCATACATTCATTTTTGAAACAACACTAAATAATAAGGTCTTTCCGAACATTGTCATGAAACAGACCAATTAAGAATTGCAAGCTTATCAGTTTACAACATTCACATCCATGCTAATCACTATAGATTTTGTAAGTGCAAAGCCTCAAAAAACAAACTAACCCTCAGTACACTACATGGTTTTGTTCCCGTCTTCGTTTCATAAAGAGAAAGAAAGAGTACACGTGAGAAGTGGCAAGAAACTACATATACTCACCCAAAATTACTGTTTAGCTGAAGTCTATTCAAATCACGCACAATCACTTTTTGTAGATTCATCAGAAGGTTGAAACTGGTCTTGCCAAGGTTTTTAGTTCCATTGCAAACATTCTCTCTAACTTATATAGGAACCCCAAAATCATGAAATTCATGTCTAATCTAAGATCTTCAACAATCATATAAGATCTAATCAACAATCTTTCTCTTTCCTTACCACCTCTACATACCATCATGCATTTTGTAAAGAACAGATATCTATAGCCACATCTATGTAGAAGCAAGTGTTTTTCAGGCTACATAACGAAAAACCTTCCCAGAGCAACAACATCAAGCAGCAGCTGGTCCCATCAACATGGCACTCAGACTGACAGCCGCTGAAAACAATCAAGGAAGACTTCAAAACTGCCCTTTGCAACAATCACATGTTGAGCAAAGGTGATTTTTACTGCCCCGACTAAGATTTTGACCTAGATCTGCCACAAATAACACTTTGCATTCATATAGCACCTGTCACCTTTCATCCCTAAGGATTTCAGAGCACTTTTCAATAAGGCAGTACTACTGGAATAAGGAATCAGAAAGACATTTTAAGAAGTATGCTCCAAGTGGAACCTTTGACACTAACTAGACTAATTTTATTTTCAAAATTGCTGGATAAGAGTTGGGAAAAAACCCTCCAAGGAAAATTCTAAAAATAAAACAACTACAGAAGTTCAATAAATCCATAATTACTCCTTCTAATAGTCAGCCTGTAGCCCTGTAAAGTATTGCAATAAAAACTCTGTATTTAATATGAGAATGTTTATTTTAAAGGCTAATATTTTAAAATTCCATTATATTTCTAGCAAAAGGTATAAAAGCATAGCTGTGATGAGTTCATCTTTCACCTCTGAAAAGGTGAAAGCGTAGTAAAAACTATGCTTTTCAGAGCTACATGCTTGGAATAACGTGGGTCTTATTTTATAAACCATCTTTGAATTATATAGGTTAGATCATAGGGGTCTCATCCACATATCAGTACAAGTGCCATGTCTGTGGATGCTGGCAAACTTTGTGCATTCCAGCTTTGGCTGTGAGGTTCTTCCAAGGTAAAGAACATAACAGACCTTGCACTCACCTGGGAGATGAAGTCCACAGTAAACCAAGTAGAGGCTGAAAATGCTCCCCTGTCCTTCCACACCACCAAAGACATGCTGCGTCCACATTTCTCAACAGACAATGTTTTTTATCCCACAGGAACTTGTAGTACTCCCACCATAACTCGCCTAACACTTGCTCTGTCACAGAGCTATGCAGAAGGCATTCCCTTTTACAATGATAATTTCCTTACGAGAGGCAAATGGTGGTGAAGAAGTGTGAGCAGGAACCTTGGCACATGGGCTAAGTACCTTCCACCTTGGTCTGCAGTGGTCAGCTACACCGGTATCTGCTGATGTTTGGCCCTCCAAAATGTCTTCATGGAGCCAGACACTCCTGTATTTATCTCATAGCCCACAACTCCTAGATACCTGGGGATCCATTTAAAACATGCCCATGGCAAGGGTTATTTTTCTCCTTGGAGACAGATTACAGGGTAGACCTAGTGCCAACAGTGCTCACTGGCATCCAAAGAGACAGCACAAGTCAGAGGGAAGTGGAGGGGAGAAACTCCTCTATGGTATGTAGTAAAGCATATCTTTTATCTTCCAAAATTGAGTAAAAATTTGTATTAAAATGCTCTGAAATCAGGCAGAGGTCAGGAAATGACATGAAGACCAAGGGCAGATGTCCTTGCCCTTCAGTGTTAACAATAACCACATGAACTTTAGCCTGTTCTGTACCAGCAGCTTACAGAACCCTCAACAACTACATCAACACCCTGTCCTTTCAGTTTGACCTCCAAATAAAGACCTATGGCTGCCTGGTGTTCGGGCAGCTTATTTGTACCAAGCAACAAAAAAGCTCCTTGATAAAATAACAGCATACCAACCACTTCTCAAAACACAACTCATCCAAAATTGTTGCTTTCCAACACTTCAGCTCTTGGACCCTAAAGGCTGGGTTTCTTCTGGGGTTGCTTCAGAAAGGCTGTTTCTCAGACACAGCTATGCAGAGTGCAATGGAAATTTTCCCTAGACTCATTAACAATTACATCCAACTCAGTTGATTCTAGACCTACACTTAGGTTCAAAGCACCTGCCTCCACAGAGCATGAGAACTTTTTTCACTGTTCCTGTTAGCACTTCTGTTTGCATGCTTGTCCTCCTTGTGCAGGAGAAGACAGGCACAGACTATAGACATGGCCACGTGCAAAAACTTCCTTGCATAATTTTTTTTGCAAGGTAATGGGTATATTTTACTAGCATGGCAGGAAAAGGAGGGCAGGCTTTCTGACCCATATTTCAAGATATCTGAAAAGGAATCCCATGCAGAAGAGTCACAATTAGGTGACGTCGGCCCCCTGAGCTGGAAGACAGGGACGGTGAGCAGGATGAACCCCCCATAATCCAAGAGGAAGCAGTCAATGACCTGCTATGCCACCTGGACACTCACAAGTCTATGGGGCCAGATGGGATCCACCCGAGAGTGCTGAGGGAGCTGGCGGAGGTGCTCGCCAAGCCGCTCTCCATCATTTATCAGCAGTCCTGGTTAACGGGGGAGGTCCCGGACGACTGGAGGCTTGCCAATGTGACGCCCATCTACAAGAAGGGCCGGAAGGAGGATCTGGGGAACTACAGGCCTGTCAGCCTGACCTCAGTGC